>NW_026596152.1:0-110183 GCF_907164565.1 Psammomys obesus
TATGTTTGCATGTGTGGGGTCATATATGTGGAAGTTGAACTGTGTGTGTATACATGTGAGTGCACTAAATTGGTGCTGGGAATCTGCTTGCTCTCTTCTCGGAGCAGAAGCTCTCACCGTCTACACCCAGAGCCCTTCCATGGAGCAAGTCCTGCCACCTCCCCCTGAGGAATCCCCTGTCCCAGGCCTCTGAGACTGAAATTACAAAGGGCCAGATGCAAACGCTGTGTGTGCATGGTGCCTGATGCAAATCCTGGTGCACATGCTGTTGCTGCAAGCTCTGGAGGTGCAGAGCCAGCTCGCTGCCACAGACGCTTTTGTAGAGTGAAGAGGATTCAGATGTGCAGGACAGATACATTCCAGCTGGAAGATCTTAGAGAGAGGTGTCTGGAGAGAGCTGAGCCCGCTCTTGGCACCTTTCGCAGATAAGGCCTGAGCCAGGCAGACCCTGGCCACAGACATGAGTGGCCAGCCTGCTGCACTGTGGATGTTAGAAGTCTTCCTACAGAAGGCAGGAAGAGCAGATCCAGGGATCCTGACTTCAGGCACACATTGACCCCGAAGCCAGGTCCTCAGGGCTAATTGTGTGAACTGATGCTGCACTCAGTGTTCTCCCAAACTCTCTCCAGCACCTTGTCCGTGCAGGATGGCCAGCTGCCTTTTACGTTGGGAAAATGGCAGATAATGGGGATGAACTTGGATTCTGGTCCATGTGGCGTCCTCCTGTGTACCTTGTCTTGAGTTCCTTCCAAAGGAAAAGCTGAGATAGGACCTTCAGGTCCAAACTGGAGAGATGGCTCTTCAGATGTACTGGTTAACAGGAAAGGAAGTGGGACAGGAGAGGGGAAGCCGAGCAGAGTTCCCAGCGGCAAGCTGTGGAGCAGTTTACCTCAAGAGCAGATGCCTTAGTATGTTTTCCCCTGCAAGGACAGAAAACAGAGGCTGGGCAACTTTCATTATTCTTGGGTTTTGGTTGGTTGATTGGTTACTGACTGACAGATAAGTGAGTGAGTGTGTGAGTGAGGGATTGTAGCTTAGGATGGTTTCAAATTCACTATCTGGAAAAGCTGCACCATCATGCTCAGTGTTTGTTTGACATGCTTTTTTAAATATAGTTTTGTAGGCTGGAAGTCCAACACTGCAAACTGTGACTACTCAGCCTCAAAAGAAGCAGTTGCCTGCAGGAAAGGGCGCCCCTTCTCACAACAGCTTGCCCATTACTAAAAGAAAAGTATTGGTCAATTATTAAGGAGCCTGCCCCCATGTTTCCAAATACTCACTCTAGACCTGATCCCCTTACTGCTATGTTGGCAACTGAGTTTCAGCATGAGTTTCAGAGGTGACTAAAGACATGCCAGCTGTAGCCACAAATGAGGCTCATTGTTACCAAAGATATCTGGAAGACTACACAAATAAAAGTGGGATTGCCAGGCCTGTGGACAGGATCAAGTCTAAGTCCTGAAACATGAACTCTATGTCATTCTTAGACCATCCCATCAGACCCATAGTCTCAGGACTTACAGAATGAGGTTGTCAGGGCAGCAATGTTGGGGAACAGTGGGATCTGTCTGGAGCAGACATCTGTTCCACTGTCTGCAGTCTCCCCATGACCCCACGACCTCCTACAGGGAGAGACCACAGCCCCTAAATGACAGATGGGAAAGCTGAGCTCAGCTGAGATCCTGGATCAGCCCACAGACTGAATCAGGACAGAGTTATGTCTGTGAACTCACCCTTTAATCTCAGCCCCAAGTACAGGTCTGGCACAGGGTAAGAGGCTGATAAGTGTCTGAGGATGGATGAATGTGGACAGCATTTTAATTAGTCACATGATGACTTGACCTGGAATCTTCTACTCTAAAGCTCGCATTCTTTGCACTGCACTGCTCAGCATATGCCGGTACCCATAGCCTGTGTGTTGTACAGCTTAGACAGATGCCTAAAGTCATCCAGATGTTGAAGGATCAAATGAGGAACGGTGGAAAGAAGGGAAGATTGAATGAACAAACAACTGTAATATGGACAGCCCTGCTCAGTCTCTCCCTCTCTCTCTCTCTCTCTCTTCTTTAGGAGCCATTCCAGAAACATATGAGGAGGGAAAACTTCTTCACTCCACACAGGCCTTGACAAGGAAGAATCTCTTCCAAAATTTCACACAGCTACTACTCCTACAAAATTCTTGCCCGAGAGGCTGGGAGACCTTGGTCAGGAAAAGCAGGCATCAGTATAGAGTAGAGGAGAAAGGACGTCTGATTGAGATGCAAGACTTATTTGCCCCAAGCCAGGGTAACCAGGAAGAGCCTCAGCTTATCATATTGTATGGGGCTGCTGGGACTGGGAAGTCATCGCTGGCCAGGCAGGTGAGCAGAGCCTGGGGACAAGGCTGGCTCTACAGGGATCGCTTCAAGGAAGTCTTCTTCTTCAGCTGCAGGGAGCTGGCCCAGTGCCAGCAGCTGAGTCTGGCAGAACTCATAGCACAGGGCCAAACTGTGCCCACAGCTCCCATCAGGCAGATCCTGGCTCAGCCTGAGAAGCTGCTCTTCATCTTGGATGGCATAGATGAGCCAGCATGGGTCTTGGAGGGGCAGAATCCTGAGACATGTCTGCACTGGAGTCAGACACAGCCAGTGCACACACTGCTGGGCAGTTTGCTGGGAAAATCTGTCCTCCCGGGGGCTTCCTTCCTGCTCACAGCTCGGACCACAGCTCTCCAGAGGCTCATTCCTTCCTTGAGGCGGCCGCGTTGGGTGGAAGTCCTGGGCTTCTCTGAGACAGGATGGAAGGAATATTTCTACAACTATTTTCCTGAGAAAAGAAAAGCAATCAAAGCTTTTAGTTTAGTTGAATCAGACCCAGTGCTCTCTACCCTGTGTCAGGTCCCCTGGGTGAGCTGGCTGGTCTGCACTTGCCTGTCACAGCAGATGGAGCTCGGGGAAGACCTCTCCCTGACCTCACAGACCACCACCACTCTCTGCCTGAAATACCTTTCCCAGTCAATCCAAGGTCAGCACCTGGAGACCCAGCTCAGGGCTCTCTGCTCAGTGGCTGCTGAGGGGATCTGCAGAAGAAGGACCCTGTTCAGTGAAAGCGACCTCCGTAAGCAAGGGTTAGCCCAGGCTGACATGGCCACTTTCCTGAAGATCGGTGTCCTTCAACAGCAGCCCGGCTCTCTGAGCTGCAGCTTTGCCCACTTGTGTCTCCAGGAGTTCTTTGCAGCGATGGTCTGTGTCTTGGGGGATACGAAGGAGAGATGTGGTGATATAGAAAAGGACAGAATTGTGGAAAATCTGAAACAAGAGTATGAGAGGCATGAGCTGTGTGAGGCACCCGTTACACAGTTCTTATTTGGACTCTCGAGTGAAGAAGGACTGAGAGAAATGGAGAGGATCTTTGCCTGCAGGCTGCCCCGGAAGCCAAAGTTGACACTTGTGTCTGACATCCTCAGGAAAACCCTACCCCATCAACTGTATTCTCTGGGTTTGTTCCACTGTCTGTTTGAGCATCGGGAGGAGGAACTCCTGAAAAGGGTGATGCATGATCTTGAAGTCGGAACTGCTCAAGTCCTAATGGAGGTGGAGGAACCAGTATTTCAGCCAAATATTGGACATCTGGTGGTGAGGTCAGATGTGGAGCTCATGGTGGTCACGTTCTGCATTAGGTTCTGCTGCTGTGTGAGAAGCCTTCAGCTCCATGAGGGTGAACCGAGGACACAAGCACTGCCAGTTCCCAGGATGGTTCTGTGAGTATCCAGACACAGCCCTCTCTCCAGCTTCCCCGTGGATCCCTCGAGCCCACATGCTCTAAACACAGGAAGCACGCTTAGCTGGTTCCAAGAAATCAGGGTAGAGGTCATCAGTGACATCAGCTGCTGAATCTGACCACCCTTCTCTGGCTGCCTCTGTGTGCCTGACCATGGGGTGGGCTGTGGAGTTCTGTCTGTGCCTCGGTGGGACACCCACCTTCTCTCATTCAAATCATTTTCACAAGGTTCCAGCACCCCATAGGTACTGATCCTCCCTCTTAACACGCTTTCTCTCTGAGAAACTGCTCATTCAGCTACTGCAGGCACCAACTCCTATTCTCATGACAGTGACCTTGGCCCTGAGGGTTTCCACCATCACCTCAGAGTTCCTAAGTTTCCCTGCCCAGATGACTTCCTGTATGTGCCACTGAAGGCAGTCTGGCCATGGAACTCACCCTAATGGCTCCCCAACTTCCAGGCAATCTTGGCAGCAAGTAGAGTTCTCCTTCCAGGGGTCCCTCCCACTGTGCTGTAACGGTCACTCAGTACCAGGACGGGTCTCTCCTCTACGGATGATTCCTTCCATCAGTATTCGTTAGGCACTCCTTTATGGCAGGCCCTATTACAGGAAAACTACCAACCAATTACAGGAGAAAATATAGTTGCAGCCTTGAGTACCTCAAGATGGTAGAGAAGATGGACAACAACTCTAATCACACATGGTGTGACACATGAAATGATCATGCAAACACCAGGCGCCAGGGAAGGAAGGGTCACTCTTCTGGAGAATGCAGAGTAGACTCAGAGGAAAAGGTTTTGAGTCTTCTGTTTTCACACATTGAAGCTTTTCCAGATAAGATGAGCTGGACTTCCTGCATAAGCTTGAAATCTCATCCATCATTCAGGAGGCTAAAGCAGGGAGATTCCTTGCGTTCAGGACTTACACAGCAATCTGGGCAACTCTGCCAAAGCCCACCTAAAACATAAGTAGTGGAGTGACTGTTAGAGAACAGGAAGGGGATGAGGAGAGGAGTTGGAGGTGGGGCTGAAATGTGCTTGTAGAAAAGTGATGATATATCATTTATCAACTCAATAAAACTTAGTTTCCACCAGAACTCCATTTCTCGTTAAGGGTTTGGGAGCTGAGCTTGGTCATACGTGCCTGATATCACAAAATTAAAAGACTGAGGCAAGACAATCAGAAGTTCCAGTCCAGCCTGGGCTCTATAGTGTGACACTGTCTCAAAGCATCATGGGCTAAGGATGTTATCTATTCATAGAGAGATTGCCTAGTATTAATTTTCTATTGGTATTACAAAAGGTCATGGCCATGAAAACTTTTTAGTTTATGTGGGCGAGGAAGCACTCTGGAGGCAGAAGCAAGTGGATCTTTGAATCTGAGACCAGCCTGGTCTACAGAGCAATTTCCAACACATCCAAAGCTACACACAGAAACTCTGTATCCAAAAAATATTTATTTTATTGGGGCTTATGGTTGCAGAGGGATCAGGGTCCATCTGGCAAAGGGAAAGGATGGTGACTGGAGCAGCAGGTGAAGGCTCATATCTTGAACCATAAACAGGAAGTAGAGAGGATCCTGGGAATGCTCAAAGCTTTCAAATCTTCAAGTCTGCTCCCAATGACAACTTTCCTCCAACAAAGGCACACCTCCTAAGGCTACCCCAAAGAGTACCATGAGTTGAACAAACTATTCAAATGACCATGACTCTGGGGAATATCACATTCAAAACATCACATCTAGTGAGCACAGGACCCTAGATTTTGTACACAGAATGATTTAGAGAATTGTAGATTCCTAAATTTCCAATTTAGAAATACCTATTAATCTTTTTTCTATATACTTTTTATAGTACAACTGAGCCACACTATATCTATTATCTTGTACACCCATTTATTTTCTAAATGGATTAAGACTATTCTGTAGTTATTAAGAATCTAGTTACAATGAGGTTCTGAATAACATTATGATAATACCTAGGGAGAATACCTTGGCCAGTTGGACCATTTGTTTTTCCTGTTCTTGGCCAATTACAGTTGTTACTAAGTATCTACATTTATAAACAAGTAACCCTGGAAGGATCTTGATACAGATCTTGCAAGTAGAAGTGCTCTGATGTCACCTTCAGAAGAATTCTAAATAGGTACAAAGAAGCCAAATGGGTCAAGAGAAACCAGGAACACCAAGCCTGCTTGCAAAGGATAAACCCATGGGGAAATAAGAGGCTTCAGCTGCTAGTGAGAAGAGTAAGTTGAGAGGAAAATCAGCCAGAAAAGGTAGGGAGATAAATAGATTGCACACAAGGAAAACAGTTCAGAGGTGGAGTCAGCCACAGCCAAGGGATGAAAAAGGACAAGTGTAGAAAATTATGCTTTCAAAGATAATGAATGAGAAATTTTTCTGTGTCTGGCTCCTGATGGCACCTCAAGCATTTTTAATAATATCTTCTGAAGTTCCACGTTCTGTGAATGAAAATATTAACCATGAATCAGAACTGCCATCCTTTGAGGGCTGGAAAAGTGGTTCACGTTTAAGACCACTTGATGTTCTAGCAGAGAATGTGGATTTGTTCCCAGCACCCACAGCAGATGGCTCACACCACCTTGAACTACAATTGCTGCGACCCCGGCCCTGCTTCTAACCTCTGCAGCCCCTACATCCGAATAGTGCACACACAGACAAGCAGGCATGCAATCATACACATAAAGTAAAATACAAATAAAGCTTTAAAAAAAAAAAAAAAACAGCATCTTTTGAACTTTAGTATTTGGTTTCCTTAACATTACTTTGACTCTGCAAAACTAGAATAAAACATCTTATGCTAAAAAAAAAAATAAAAAAAAAAAACATCCTATGCTTGTTGTTTCAGTCAAAGTGGGTGACTATTAATCTGTGTTTTGAGAGTTTTTGGCTTGTATTTTTTTTTTTGCAAGTTTATCGTTTTGTTTTGTCTGTTGTGTGAGTATCCGATGTTTAACAGGCCAGGCATGGAGGTGCTCCCAGTCACTTTGGGTTTGGAGTTCAGAATCACCTAGATTCACGACTCCCCTGCCTTTTTATGCTTGTATGCTGGCATTAAAGGAATATACTACCATTCTATGCTGATTCTCTCTCTCCCTCTCTCTCTCTCTCTTTTTTTCTCTCTCTCTCTCCCCTATCAGATCCAAGTGGACTGCTATTACTGACGCCAGCTGGAAGATTCTCTTCTTCAATCTTAAATTCACTAGAAACCTGGAGGAGCTGGACCTCAGTGGAAATGCCCTGAGCCACTCTGCAGTGAAGCATCTTTGTAGAACCCTGAGACACCCTGATTGCCAACTACACACCTTGTGGTGAGTTCGGGCTGGGTTCTCCCCCAAAGTAGGGATGGATGGCAGGAGACTAAAGGGGGAAGCTGAGTCTGGGGTGAGGACTGGTATTCATCAAATATTCTCTGAACCCTCTTGATTATGCCTGTGACAGATTCCAGACATGCAATGATAAACCAATGAGATTCTGTTTGGGGGATCATAAGAGACTGGTTAGCAGTCTGGGACTGGGACTCTAATAGCTATTGCTAATAATAATAATAATAATAATAATAATAATAATAATAAGCCTATGAGGACTCCAATGAGACAAAATTCCTGAGGAAGTGGCTAGAAGGAGGGCTGAAGAACACAGAAGCAAAGTAAGGCATGAGGAGAGACAACTTCAAGTCCAGGGAATGGCATCTCCCAAATTTCCTCCTGCCCTCAGTCCTCATAACTAGACTTCTACTCTGTTTCTATGGACTTTTTCCTTATTCAGATTGCACATAATGAGAGAGATCATGTCCTATTCTATGTCTGGTGAGTTACACATCACATGGTTCTCGAGGTAGGCCAGTGAGCTGTCCTGGGCCTCATGGAACTCTGCCCTGGGCAGCAGCAACAGAGAAGTGGTCAGCAATGTGTACTCCATGGCCCTGCAGCTCAGCTGTGGGAAGAATGAAGCTATCCACCCAGACAATAACAGTCAACAAGAGAGCTAAGCACTGCCAGCTCAGCATGCCAGGACTCACAAAGGGAGGCCTGAGATCAGTTCCTAAGAGCAGTGAGCCCTGGAGAAGCTGACGGCAGGCATCTATTGAGGGTTTTTTTTCCCCCCAGCCCCAAGCTCCTGGAGTAAAGACTTATGATACTAAAAGTGCTATTTACAAATACCTATGCCATGCAGCTAGGCTCATTTTCTAATTAGCTTGTGACTTAATTAACTCAGTTATTCTAGTCTAAGTTCTCCATGTGGCTGGTTACCTATGCTCAGGTACCATACATCTGTCCATTTCCTGCCTAAACTATAGGCCATAGATTTTTTAATTGACAGATGATGCATCAATACACAAGACATTCCCTCAATATTTCCCCTGTTAAGTACAATAAAAACTCCTTTTCTTTCAATAATAAACTATATACAATTGCAACAATTATGAAATTATTAGGTAAGATTTACATTTACAATGTCCAGCCCATATACATTTGGCAACTTAGGATAAAGTATTCTTAGTGTGTTCAGATTTCTCTACCTAAATTGTTTTCAATAATGACTTGTATTACAAATCCCAAGGTATCTTCTTAGACCTTAAACATCTTCTTAAATCCTAAATAACTTAGGCTTAAGCTTTATTGCAAGACTATAACGAGCTTTATTGCAAAATTATTATTTTTTATTTTTTAATATTAATCACAGGTTATTTACTTTGTATCCCAACTGTAACCCCCTCTCTGATTCCTTCCCAATTCCACCCTACCTCCCTCATCTCTTCCCTGTCCCTTTCCAAGTCCACTGATAGGGGTGGACCTCTTCCCCTTTCATGTCACCGTGGTTTATCAGGTATCTTCAGGACTGGTTGCAAAGTCCTCCTCTGTGGCCTTGCAGGGCTGTTCCTCCCTTGGGGGCAGGGGGAGGTAAAGGAGCCAGTCCTTGAGTTCATGTCAGAAATAGTTCCTGTTCCCCTTACTAGGGTACCCACTTGGATACTGAGCTACCATGGGCTACATCCAAGTAGAGGTTCTAGGTTACATCCATACATGGTCCTTTGTTGGAGAAACAATCTCATAGAAGACCCCTATGCCCTGATATATTTTGTCCTTGTGAAGCACCTGTCCTCTCCCAGTCATATTAACTCCCCCTTTTTATCATATGATTCCCTGCACTCTACCAAAGGTTTGGTTATGAGTCTCAGCATCTACTTTGATATGCTGATAGGTAGAGTCTTTCAGAGGCCCTCTGTGGTAGGCTCCTGTCCTGTTTCTTGTTTTCTCCTACTTCCCATGTCCATTCCATCTGTCTTTCTAAGTGAGGACTGATCATCTTACCCCAGGTCCTCTTTCTTGTTTATCTTCTTTAGTTGCTCATATTTTAGTATATTTATCCTATCTTTTAGGACTATATAAGTGAGTATATACCACGTGTGTCTTTCTGCTCCTGGGATACTTCACTCAGGATGATATTTTCTAGATCTAACTATTTGCCTGCAAATTTCATGATTTCCTTGTTTTTAATTGTTGAGTAGTATTCCATTGTGTAAAAGTACCACAATTTCTGTATCCATTCCTCTGTTGAGGGACATCTGGGTTGTTTCCAGCTTCTTGCTATTACGAATAAAGCTGCTACAAACATGGTTGAGCAAATGTCCTTTGTTGTAGTCAGAGATTAATATTTACTAATGATATATCTTCTGGTAATGCTGCTATTAGTCCTAAAACAGCTGTATAACCAAATCATCACACAGAGACTGGGTTTTTAGTTAACTTAGAACACAATGCTGGGCAATAGTTAACTCCCTTCTAAACCTCCAAGCCCTCAGTTTCCTAACCTTTAGATTTCCCACATTATACTTGTTTTTTGTGAAATCTTAGGTCTGGTTCATGCTCCATGTCCTCCAAGCTCTCTCCTCCAGCTCTGCTCCCCTGGCTCTCCTCTACCCCTTCTCCTCCCACTCATTTCCTGCCTTCTGGTTCTTCCCCTCTTTCCTGTCCTCTGCCTCCTCCTTGCTCAATATTGTGTCTAGTTGCTTTATTTTGTTCTGTTTACTCAAGAGTTGAGACAGGATGCTTAGAATGAGTATCACAATGCAATATCGGGATTGAAACCAGAGAGTTGGGGGTGGGGGGAATCAGCATTTGAATGAACAAGGGTAAGGTGTATACATTAAAAAAAAAAACATTATATCAACATTTTCCCCTTTAAGTCCAATAAAAGGCTCCTTTTCTTTCAATACAATAATAATTATGAAAACTGTTAGGTAAAATCTACCTGTGCAATGTCTAGTCCATGTGTATTTAGCACATGGAGAGGGTATCTTAGGAGAAAGTATCTGATTATCCTATCTATCTTGACAAGTTTAAAGTTCTATATCTAACTTTTATCCTTATTGTTATTACCTATATGAAAAGATTTCTTAACTTCTAAACAACTTAAGCTTAAATGTGGTACTGTAACTATTTGGTCTTCAATTCCCATCAGAGACTTGAGAAGGAATAAAATTAGTTATGAGAGTAAATAGGAAGTGCATGTTAGCAGCTTCCAAAAAATAAAAATTTGACAGAGACAGTTTGCTGCTGAACAGTCACCCATAAGTCTCTATAACGTTGGAGCATCATCTTCAGCCTTCTGGCTCAGAATATTTTGACAGACATATACATGAAGCAGGAACTATTTAGGACTTGCTTACCCAGTCTTGGCAGAGTTTGGCAGTCGACTTGTCCTGCATTTAAGCTTGCCCATTTTAGGCAGAATTTGTCTGTCCTGAAGCGAGGGTATTTTCTTAACCTGAGTGGCTTGTTTGCCACATTTGAAGCCATCTCCATATGGAGGTTCTTCTATGCTCATTATCTTCTTTCAGATAGACAGGGTGCTGCCAGGAAATGACTTGTCTCATTGTCAAAGAATCTTTAAAATAATAAGAACATTTTAAATGCCATATTCTGTAGGTCTCTGAAGCTTTTGAAGACTACCTATCTTTATGTAATCTATCTGTATATAAAATCATATCTATCTGTTAAACCTAGGATGTATACTCCTCTGATAAATTAGACTAGTGTCTGACATGACTATGAGTTGAATAACTAACAATTAACTTGCATACTTAATATCCTAACAACCTTTTAATAGTAGTTTAAAAGTATTGGAAGTAACCTTGACTTTCTATCAATATAGTAAAGCTTATACCAATGTACTAAAATTACTTATTTTTGCATCAATATGCAAATCTTATAGCAGTGTTAAAATTAACCTTATTTGGGAATAACAAATAAAAATCTACCTTTTTTTTTCTATTTCTATAAAATATCCCTGTATATTCCTTCTTTTACTTTGAATAAGACTATGAATAATAAACATCTCCCAATGACAATAAAATTTCGTAGCCATAACAAACAACCAAAATCATACCCAAACACCTTTAAGAAAAATTGGACGCTGTTCTCTTGGATTTCTTCTAGCTGACATTTTGGACATGTAGAAATCCTGTAGGGGGCCCAAATAAAAATGGTTAATTAAGCAAGCAATAACATTTGTGGTCCAGTCTTTGAATGTTAAGAAATTTCAGGCTTAATAATAGTCCTCTTTGAAACAGTCTAAAATGTTGGACCAATTAAAATTAGTAGCTTCCTTCTAAGTTCTTTTGGGAGCAGGCTTTGATGAGAAAACAGCAATTGAAGCAGTTGAGGCAGGAACAAGAAGAATGCTGGAACATGCAAGATGCTGGAAGAGATGTGTCAATGTCCCAGCATGGTGAAGAATGATTCTGTTAGGTTTGATCCAGCATCTCTGGTGTCCAGTTCTTTTGTTCTGCAAACATATAACTTCTCACAAGCATTATAGAGTTCTAAAATTATAAATGTATGAGATGTGCAGGATGAAACTAAACTGTAAGCCAATTTAATCTACATCAATTAAAAGGTTAGCATAATACATATTGAAGATATTATAGCCAAGGATTTATTGGCCACGTATTGTTGAAGTTTTTGGCTGGAGACACATTTTTATGTCTCAGTTTTAGAGTTGTTCCCATGAAAAGGGATTAGCAATATAAGTTACCATTATTACTGAACATACAATCATTATCATCGAAACAAGTTTGGATAGATTAAAATATCTTTTTGGGCTCTTGTGTGCCTGTTGTATTAGGCCAAGCTGCTACCTATTTCCCTAGAGAAGCCTCCCATTAGAGAGACAAGCTGGTGGCCTTCAGCAATAGAAAAGGCATGCTTTAAGGAAACTTTATATAATCTCCTTTTTAATTTAGAATATAAGCATTCCATAGGTATCTTGTACCTGTTTTGAGGTTTAGCCCTAGATTTTTATATATGTTTTAGCTATTTGTCCTATCCCCTTGTTTATATAGAATGGGAAATTATGCCTTTATAGCCAAACTTTATTTAAACTCCCTCTTACCTTTAGCTTTTAAGCATACCCTAGGCATCTTGTAACTGGGCTTTACATTGATAATGGCTATTTTTTGTCTTGTCCCTTATTTATACAGGATGGGCAGTTATGCCTTTATAGCCAAACTTTATTTAAACTCTCTTAGCATTAGCATATAAACTCTCTTACCCTTAGCGTTAAGTATAACCTAGGCATCTTGAACGTGGATTTTTATATTGGTTTTGGCTATTCTTTGGCTTGCCCTTTATTGAAGTGGGATGAACAGTTTTGTTTTTTAAACATATGAATATAATTTTTGAGTTTTTAGGACTAAACTAGGTTGGCATGTACTTTGCCATTTTTAAGACTCTTGTGTCTTTTTTACATAGGCACAACCAACATTATTCCCCAGTGAAAATGCCTCATGTTTAAAAGGATAAGGCAATGTGACATTATCTCTCTTTACATAAACCTAAAAATGATGTGAATCCAACTTTAGAGCAATAAGGACATAACATCTATTATTAAGAAAAAAGAATTTACATGGTAACCTTAAAGAAAATTTTGTCATTTTGAATCTTAGAGTATCTCTGCAAATGGCTAAACAGCAGGAGTTGTCATTCTGGCTTTTATTATGTAAATAAGCTTGACCCAGAACTCAGAGATCTGCCTGTTTCTTTTTACTTTGTGTTGGGAAGAAAGGCATGTGCCTTCACCAACTTGTTTAAATATTTTTTTCTCAAATTAACATCAATGTAACTCAAAGCCTTTAAATAAAAATCACACAAAGAGACAATAAAATTTTAATTTGGGGTCAGTTGTACCAATTTACGCTGTAACAAACAAAGCCCAGTTGGTTATTTTAGTCGATGTTTTAATAAATTGGTGGACCCTTACCAGAAAGAGCTGACAAATATCTTGCAGCCAGAGAGCTTTGAATTTTAGCCATTATTAACCTAATTATTTGGATGAGTACTACTGTCTGTAACTTAGTACCCCAATCCTTGGCTTTCTCCCCATTTTCTCCTTGAAATTTCTTGGAGAAGGCATGGAGAAGAACCAACACCATTAAACATATTGCTACCAGATCCATGAATATGACAGCCAAAATGAAGCCAAAAGGGATTAAAACACCCTCTGCCATGGCAATTTTTTACTTTACATGCAATTTAGGCCAAACTCTGTCTAGAGGTTTGTCTGCCTCCAGTTCCTTTCTTTCCTGCCATGGCTGTGGAGCTGAACCAGTTGATGCAGCCACAGTATAAAAGAGCCATGCTTGTTTACTCCTTAAACTGCAGCAGCAGCCAGTTTTGTTAGGGAACTCTCAGGTCTGCCCACAGGAGGCTGTCTTTTGCTCCTGGGCAGGTTTAGGAGTCTCTCTTAAAGAGACAGTAATTGACCTGGGAGTTTTTAGGTTTTAAGTTTGGATTTTATCACTGGGAGCTTATTCCCCCCCTTCAAATTATGATAAAGTATGATTTAAAGGGTGTGGATACTTAGATTAGTTGGGCGCAATTTGTTGTAAGCGGTGATTAATATTTACTAATAATTATCTTTTAGTAATGCTGCTGTTAGTCCTAAATAGCTGTATACCCAAATCACCAGACAGAGACTGCATTTTTAGTTAACCTAGAACACAATGCTGGGCAATAGTTACATCCTCCAAGATCTCTCCTCCAGCTCTGCTCCCCTGGCTCTCCTCTACCCCTTCTCTTTCCACTCATTTCCTGCCTTCTGGGTCTTCCCCTCTTTCCTGTCCTCTGCCTCCTCCTTGCTCAACATTGTGTCTAGTTGCTTTTTATTTTGTTCTGTTTAATCAAGAGTTGAGACAGGATGCTTAGAATGAGTATCACAATGCAATATCCGGACTGAATTCAGAGTGTTGGGGTGGGGGTGGGGGGAGAAGTCAGTATCTGAATGAACAAGAATAAAGTGTATACATTAAAAAAAAAAACAAATTCTCATAACACAACCTAGTTTTTAAAGAAACCAAATCTTCCACTACAGTGGCTGGTTACCTGTGCTCAGGTACCATGTGTCTATTCTCCTCACAACTTCTCAGCTGAATCTCCCATGCCTTACTCTCTCCCAGAATCCTTTCTGCCTGCCAGATGTCCCACATCCTAAGCTATAGGCCATGGGTTTGTTTGTTTGTTTGTTTGTTTGTTTGTTTTTTGATTGACAGGTGATATATCCATACAATACACAAGACATTCTCTCAAAAATCATCCCATGCAGGCTGGTCGACTGTTGCCTCACATTCAGGGACTGCAGAGTCCTGGCCTCAGTGCTTGGGGCCTGCTCCAGCCTGGTTGAGCTAGACCTGGAGCTGAATGACCTGGGCAATGATGGTGTGAGGCTGCTGTGTAAGGCACTCAGGAATCCTGCCGAGGTAAGCAAGACCCCGAGGTTCCCCTTGGAAAGCGTAATCTTCTGTGAGGAGGCCCAGGAGGGTTTTCTGGGGCCTGAAAGAGAAATAAGACATGGTTGGGACAACCTGTGGCCAGAAGCCCAGGGAAAGGCAGAGTTGAGAAAGGCTCTGGAACAGAAAGGCATTGGAGTCATAGGGTTTCAGTAAACAGGCCTGAGATAGTCCCCTGTCCCAGAAATTGTGCCATTCCCTCTGCCCTTGGGTTTCATGCAAGGTAGGGAAGTTCTAACCGATAGCCCTGGGGACCCATGTCCTTCTCCAAGAAGCTGCTTCTGTAAGACCTGGGGTCTCACAGCTCAGGAGTTCAAGATCGCGCCCTTCCCAGAAACTCCCCCAGACCAAGACTCGTTGCAAAAGCAAGAGGTTTATTAACCATTGCGCAATGGGGTCACCCCTGCCGGTCAGCAAAGAGTGGCACCGGGAGACAAAGGCCTTTAGGTTTTTAAAAGAAAAATTGCGGGAGATTTGAAGTTGCAGTCTTGGCAATTTAGGATTGGATGAGGAAGCTATAACGTAAGATAATTGGTTAGTCTTAGGTGCTCAAGCTTGGCCAGTCCTGCCAAGTGTGAATGCAGCTGCAATTGAAGGTGGGGGTGGTTAGCTCATCCTTGAAGATTAGGGGCTACAGACTTTTGGCTGGAGGTCAAAAACTACTCAGAAGAAGTCTAGGTTTGTTGCTAAGAAATGCTATCTCAAAGACAGGAGGTTTTTGGGGGGTTTTTTGTTTTGTTTTGTTTTGTTTTGTTTTTTGCTGAGTGAAGGTCATTGCTTGCTTGCCCCCTTTTTTTTTATCTGTCCTCATAGATAGGGTCACATTTTTCCATTCTCTGGAAAGGTACTAAGAGGCTTTATCTTAACCTGAACCTAAAACTCAAAACTATAGGCTTTAGAAGACATACAGGTTACAAAGTTAGTCTAACCCTTTCACTTCATGCCATCTCTAAGCTTACTCTTCTGTCTGTCCACCTTTCCAGCAGAGTCCTACAGCCATTTATTAGAGTAACATTTCCCAGAGGTAGCTGGACAGTGTCCTTCTGGTACTCGGAGAACCACAGAGGCTCCAGACCCTTGAGCCCAGAGACTTCTGGTTCTCCCAGACAACAGGAAAAGTTGCACAAGACTGTGCCCAGAAACTTTCTTCCATCAGGCCTCCAACTTCAATTCAATTGTTGTTGTTATTTTAGTAATGTGTATGTATGTATCAGTAGTTCTCAAACTCCTAATGTGGTGACACTATATGGTTCCTCATTTTTTGGTGACCCCAACCAAAATATGATTTATTTGATACTTCTGAACTGTGATTTTGCTACTGTTATGAAAAGTAATGCAAATGTCTGATATTTCCAATGGTCTTAGGTTACTTCTGTAGAAGAGTCATTTGACCCTCAATGAGGTCTCGACTCACAGGTTGAGAACTACTGATATATGTAAATGGAGATGCCCCCAGAGACCAGAGGAGTCAAAATCCCTTGGGACTGGAGGTTCAGGTGGATATGAGCCACCTGATGTGGCTTCTGGGAATTGAACTCAGGTCCTCTGGAAGAACAGTATGTGCTCTTAACCACTGAGCCCTCTCTCCAGCTCTCTTCTTCACTCCTCAAATGCACAGGAGCAGCTGGGCACTGAAGACTCTTGTTTCCACCCCTCTGGGAGCTGAAACTGGCCCCTTTGTTCCCCAGCCTGCTTTCCTCAGCCATTACTGTTCCCCACAAATGGAAGAGCAAGTCTGCAGCTAGCCTCTCTTGCTAACATCTCTCTTCCAAACATCTCAGTCCATGTGAAGTCTTAGCTGCATCCTTCCCTCCTGGAGACTGAACAATCTGAACCTCAAAGTCTCCATCATCCTCCCCAGGGAGAGCATCCCACAGAGCAGATGACAACATTGTATGACCGTGCACAGAGCAGGAGCCTTTCCCCTCCTGCCTTGTCTGTGCCTCACAGCAGGCAGAGCAGGAGTGATGTACCTGAGCTTAGGACCTGAGGACTCAGAAACCCAGAGAAGGCAGTCACTACCCTAACACCATCAGCAATCCCAGAATTGAGGGTCAGAAGAATGGGACCAGAGGCCGTTAGGGAGTGGCTCCCGGGCAAGGACAAGGCTTCCTCCTTAGCACTAAAGGAAATGGGAAGGGAGGAGAGAATGGATCAGGACTCTTTCCTGCAAGGTGACTGTCCATGAAGCCTCACATCCCAGCACCATGTGTTCACTTTGAAGAGCTTCCCAGAATCCCTTTGGGGCTATGGCCATGACCTCGAGCCACTGGGAATGCTGATGGCTACAGGGTGCCCTTTGCCAACAAGAGTTCCCTCATCCACGGCCATGTTCACCTCCTGGGACAGTCTGATTCCAGTGACTGGCCTGTGGGAGGGGCTTTAACGGTCCAGTCCCTCATATCAGCTCTGCAGTGTTCCAAAGGTCCTCACCCTGGATTCAGATCTTCTGCACACTGACCAAGCCCCACAGACACTGTCTCATGGACACATCTCCTTCTGCTCAGGCTGCTGTCTGTCCTTTGTCCTGATTTTTGATCAAGAATAAGCCTGAATAAGCCTCCTCACTAGCATCATCCACAGACAACAGAATCCATGATCTTGGGCCCAGAGCTCTCAAGATCCTGTGGGGATCCCAGAACAAACAGCCCCCTCTTGTGTTTGCAGGCTGGACCAGGCCTCTCTCAGTGACCAGGTGATTATGGAGCTCAAGGCCCTGGAGTCAGAGAAGCCACAGCTGCTCATCTCCAGCACACAGTAAGGACACAGAATTCTGTCTGGTCAACACAGGCCCTATGGGGCTGCTCTAGAGCTGAGAGGTGGAAAATGGTCCTGAGGTGGGAGGAAAGACGAAGAGAGCCAGGAAGAAAACAGGAAACCAGAGCTCCAAAGTAAAGTGTGGGGGGGGGGTTGATTATGACTTTTCTCTTTTTAGTAAAAATAGAATCACATCACATGCCTGCTTAAGTCCTTCCATCAGAAGAAAAGTTAAAGAGTATGAAAGGCTGAGTCAGTGGTGAGTCCTCTGGGCACAGCAAGAATGACAGTGGTAGCCGCCAGTAAACCCAAACTATGGAAACAATGAAAGCCTTCAACACACTGGGAAAGAAAGACACACAGGTGAAAGACACATAAGGGAGGAAAACACCTTGTGTATCAGTGTACTGACCTCAGTGCGGACACACACACACACACACACACACACACACACACACACTATACTCTGGGACTGAGGGGACGCCTCAGGACTGCAAAGCCTGGTGTTGGACATTTCCACTCATGACCATGAACACATCTGTCCTCAAGTTCCTACCTGCTGTGCCACATGAGAAATGAAGGGGGATGGGGTAGATCTAGGGGTCGCTGTAGACCTACAGGTCAGCCATCCATTGATCAACATTCTGGCGCACCTACCATGCATCGAAAGTATTTGGGCATCTGAGGGCACAGCAGTGAGGAAGGAAGACATGGCCCAACATTCAGTGTCTCGGTCCAGCAAGGAGGGTACTTGTTCCCACAGTCCACACAATTGTACCTGAGAGCTGTGAGGGCAGGAGCTGTCTGTCTGAACCCCTCCACAGCTCAGATGAGGTGCGGTGGGCTCTCAAAGATGGGAAACATAAAATGAGCCAAGGCAGAGGGAGAGGCTACAAGGAAGCAGAAAGGGAAGCTCCTTTGAGGGACAGGAAACTGTGTGGAGACCATCAGCTCTGCCAGAATCACCTGGGAGATCCACAGAAATGCAGGTTCTCAGGCCCCACCCCATTCTGTCTTTACTGACTTGGAATATCAGGTAGGACAGCTTCCTTCAGTGAGAATTCTGATTTAGCAGGCCATGCAGGTGACATTGGAGCACAGTGATTTGATGGTCATTGGTCTAGAGGTCAGTGAGCAGGAAAGGGTAGCATTTGGAGGCCGGAGGTGAACAGGGGCCACAGAAAACATCACGGACCATGATAAGAAATCCTGTGATGGTGACATTATCCCCTTTATAAAGTCAGAGCCCTTATGACATCATTGTGTCTTACCCTTCACCTTCCCAGGACTGTGGCACTGGGGAATAACTTTATACTGTGTGAACATTGAGGAATACTTTCAATTAAAGCAAAGGAAGGGTCGAGATTATTCTGTTCTTGGCACCATGGATGCCCAGGAGGATGTGGTGCCTTCATAGAGTTCTGGCCCAGGGAGGAAGCATGAGATGGAGTTCAAATTCGGTTGATTTTATGTGGATTTTATGTGGGGGATATTGTGTGCACAGCCCTGGTCTCCCTGGTTTCCCCTGACATCTGAGGGAAAGAAAATGTCTGTGTGTAGGAAGTCACACGTGATGGTCCCTAAGAACACTGATGGAGAAGAAGTGTGTGGTTCCCTGACCTCATTCAAGCAGCAGAGACCACACTCAGGTATGTGATGGGATCAAACCCAGAGCCTTGTGAGCACAGGATGGAAGAGCACAGGTTGGAGGAAGTCATCATGTCTTTCTTTTTATAATTTTTTTATTTCATACATAGATACTATATTTAAATCATTTCTACCCCTCCATCTACCTCTCCAACTTCTCCTGTGTTCCATCAACAAACTCTCAAATTCCTAACCACTTCACAAATATTATTATCAGATATATGTGTATACACGTATGTACACATATGTATATATTTACACACATATAGGCACCTGGTGAGTCCACTTACACTTGGCCATGTTCCGGGCTGACCACTTGAGACTGGAAAACCTATCACGGAGCTCTTTCCAAAGACTGATTTTATCCCTCTCTTAGCAGCTCTTAATCACCTGTAGCTCTTCATCTGGAGGAGGAGCTTTGTGAGATTTCCCAACCACATCAGCATGTCATGCTGTTGTCATCATGCAGCCCCTGCTGAGGCAGCACTGTTGTCGAGATTTCATGGGGGCAAATTCCCTCTCACATGTGGAAAACAGATCACGGATGTCGGGAAGCAGTCACCATTCTATCCTCGGTCTCTAATAGGAAACATTACAGGGTATTCTCTCAATGAAGAATGGCCCCGCCCCTTACAAAATATTAGCTCCTCCTCCCCACGTCCTGGGGGCTGGTGCTGCCCTTCTCTCAGGTCTATGACTTGAATTAACCTCTGTACCAGGGATCCCTGTTCTGAGCTGCTACAGCCTGGGCATCACCCTCCCAACCCTGCTCATCCAAATTTACATTGGCTTTTTTTTTTCTCTCTCTCTCTCTCTCTGAACAAACCCAGTGGAGACATGTCTGGAAAATCAATATTTCTGGACTAGCAGAAATAGAAACACAATGACTGAGTTGGGAGCGTGAATTGGGATTCAGGGTTGCTCAGAAGGCAAGCAGGGAAATGGAAGAAAACACAATCTATAAATAAAAAGCATGCAGGTGGCCCAGCAACATCCATAAAGACTGCAGACACACTTCCTGCTAAGACTTAGGCTGGCCAACCCAAAAATACTTCAGCCATAGTCCAGTGCTGGGGAGACTGCACAGGACAACACAGAGTAACCACTGTCTGTCCTCTTTTAGAGGAGGGGTCCTCCCAACCTGCACCCCTTGAGCTCTTCTGCTCAACTCCTCCTTCCTCTCCGGGAGATAAACCGGGGACTCTGGGGACTGATGATGACTTCTGGGGCCCTGCAGGACCCGTGGCTACTGAGGTGGTTGACAGAGAGAGGGGCCTGTACCGGTGAGTGAGCTCTGCCTGGAACATGCTGGCTTTCCCCAGGCCCCTTTCCACAGGGGATCCCCACACAGCACTCACTAGTCTCTACTGTGTGTCCTACTCTCACCTACCCAGGGGCAAGGCCAGGGCTGGACTAAGAAGGGTGGCTGTTATGGACTGGGGTCTTTGTCATGAATTTTTCAAACATTTACTAAACGAGAGCACAAATTTTCCTGCCTAATTCCTCTGCTCCTGTGAGCATTTTGTAAATTTTATTCAACTATTCACATTCCTCCTCTGTCATCACTATCACAGTATTTTAAGTCTAAGATATAAAGTAGTTTCATCCCAAATATTTTACTATGAATCTCCCCATAATTAAGATAGGACCTTATCTTCCATAACCAGCACACCATGACCATATCAACAGAGCTGACATGAGTCCTTCGTTTCTTCTAAACCATCTTTGCTCCACTTTTCTCAGTTATGTGAAGTATGGTCTTTGTAATGATTAATATATTGATAGTACCCTTCCCCTTATGGTATTTGGGTTCCCTGTCACTTAGATTTCCCTTAAATCTCAGTCGTGTCTGCATTCTTGCTTTACTAACCACCACTATGTAACATGTACCCATCAGAAACTGAAGACATGAGGGTGACCACAGCAGCCCTGCTCTTCAAGGACAGAGTCCTGTGGGTAATGAGTGGCTCTCTCCACAGTCATGGTGTCTGCCATTGCCTGTTTCCTCCTCCAACATTGCCACCATCACTGCCTCAGCTGGAGAAACTAGGTTCTCCCACGAAAACTGACATTTGTCCACTCTTCAACAATCAAAGAGAAACGCCTTTGAGAAAATCACTAACCATCGTGGTAAACCATTGCTCTAGGTCAAGGATTTGTCACTAATAGAAGCAGGGAGACTCACATTATCTGTAAATATATTGATTAAGGCTACAATCACTGAGAAGTGAAGATGTATGTCAGTGTGCCTACCTGCACAAGGTCATGGACTGATCCACAGAACCTAATTCACACACACACACACACACACACACACATACACACGTCAATGTCAGCACTCTGGTCACCATCACAGGAACGTCTAAGTGTCCCCAGGTGTGTGTTGCCTGTGGTTTGTATTAGATCACCCATAGTTCTGTGAGCTGTGAGTGACTGTCATCACCCCTATTTGCAGATGAGGAAACAGAAGTGGGGAGTTGGATGACTCAGTCAGGGCTCCACATGCAGACAGCAGAGGAACCGGAGCGTTCTGAGTCTGCTCTGTACCCAGCCCTGCATGCATGTGCACACAGCAGATGAGCAGTGCTGGGGTTGACTCGGTGTCTGTCTCTCCCCCTTCTAGAGTTCAACTGCCCATGGCTGGTGCCTACCACTGTCCCAACACAGGACTCCACTTTGTGGTGACAAGGGCAGTGACAATCGAGATTGCGTTCTGTGCCTGGAGCCAGTTCCTGGACAGGATTCCCTTGCAGCACAGTCACATGGTGGCCGGGCCTCTGTTTGACATCAAGGCTGAGCAGGGAGCTGTGACTGCTGTGTTCCTCCCTCATTTTGTGGCTCTCCCAGGTAACCAAGGGAAGCATAAGGATGGGGGTGGTAATAATGGGGAGATGACTTGTCACACAGCAGACGATAGAATCACAGATGAAGAGCAAAGTGTCATGGCTTCCTTGGCAGGGCAGAGCAGGTTACCGAAATGGGAACTCAGATGCTGCCTCCATCCCTCTTGCCTGATGTATCTTCTTTGAAGCACATGTGCCCCAGGCCTACAGCTATCTTTCTGTTTTACCTGAAGGAGGCCCTATGTGGAAAGAGATGCCCTCAGTAGCAATATTAACTGGCGATTGTTAATTGCTCTTTACACATTATGTCCCTCAAGGTACCAACAAAAAACAGGGAATAATTAACCAATTTGAAGATATTGTTGAAAATTCAGTCTGGAGAAACTAACAAGGAATACTTGGTACCCAGGGTTTTCCAACACTGTAGGCCAACACACTCCTAAAGGCAGGGGAAAAATGATATCACCACATTCCATGAGCCACAAAACTGGGGCATCCTAAAAAAAAGACAGGGGGCTCGTGAAGTGTCCCAACCTCAATGATCTCCAAAGATTCCTTCGGAATATAGTCTGGTAATTACAAGGTTTCTAACAAACAATCTCATAAAGCAAGTCGTTAGTACAGGTGTTGATCACAGCTCTCTGGAGGCTGTGGCAGGAGAAACTAGATGATCTCAGCTCTCTGGAGGCTGAGGCAAGAGAAACTAGAATTCAATAGCAGCCTACACTACACAGCCAGACACTGACCAAAAAAGGAAAAAGCAACAACAGCAAGGGAACCAGACATTGTACAAGTGGCTGGTGAGGTCAGCTTCCTGTCCTCTTCAAGGAGCACAGCAGTAGCCTCACCACAGAGACCAGGGGAGTCTAGCTAACAGTGGAGGAAGATGGAGTTGGTTCATGGCGGTAAAGGGGATGAGCTTCCCAAAGTCAGATGTTAAAAAAGGGAGACCTTAGAGCTAAAGAAGTCATGAGAAGAAAACAGAATCACAGAGTGCTCCAGCCAATAGAATACTGAATAGAAAACAAGCTAAGCACCTCACAGGTTAAAATATTCTTATTTAATGGCAAGCCTACAAGAAGAAAAAAAAGCAAAAATGAAGAAAATAAGCAGGACTCAGTTGAAAAAGATCTCAGCACACTTATAAAACAATCATCACACCTGAAAACACATGAGGCCTTGAACTACATATCTGGCAGAGCTGCCAAGATGGTGCTTCCTAGTGTGTCTAATGAGGCAGTCAAGCAGCTGCACACAGAGATCCTGGCCTCCCCAACAGCACTTGCCCCAGGCATCATCCAAGCTTCTTCCCTGAAGGCTGCCATCTTCCCTGTTGCTTACTCCCACTCTCAGAACAGACAGTTATACAGAAGAACAGTCAAGGCACCACCTGGTGGCACATACCTGTGGTGCCAGATTTCCAGAGGCTGAAGGAGGAGAATTGTATCCAAAACCTAAGTGAGAAAAGAAACGAAAGAACTTAGCAAGCCATCATAGACGCCTCAGTAAACTTCTGGTATCAACGATGGAAGTCCAGTTCTCCATGGTCCCCCACACCCTGAGGACATGCCTAGTGTTTAGACTAGCAAGAAGGGACAGCATCTTGTGGGTTCTGTAAAAATTGGTGCAGCAAAAACAATGAGTAAGTCCTGGATGGCACTGGAGATGAGGCGGACTTGGGGAAAGCCAGGCTCTCAAAGCTCCACATTGGTACACAGGTGATGAGAGGTTTCATGGGAAACCATGAACTAGCATCACTGATTGAAATTCCAAGCTGTACCACTTCCTGGAGGAGCAATCTCCTTGTCTCATTCCTTGGTGGTTACTAATTCTCAGGGAATCACCCAGGAGAAATAGAAGTGCTCTCTGATGGCAAGACATTCACTGCAATACTGTTTGTCAGGGTGCAAAGCTGGAAGACACTTGGTGTTGAAAGGACAGGAAAACAGTGACGTGCAGACTGGTGTGCCCATTAGCCGGGATCACACCAAGCTGACAAGTGACATCCATCATCATGATTCTACCCACTGTCAACTTGACAACAATCACATCACTTAAATCATTTCCACCTCCTGTCTCCACAGCTTCAGTTCCTCTCATATCGCAAACTACACTCCAATTTTAAAGGACCACAGTCCTTAATCATTCCAACACTTTAAAAGTTCCTAAACTGCCTGGCAGTGATGGCACACACCTTTAATTCCCACACTCAGAAGGCAGAGACTGGAGGATCTCTGAGTTCAAGACCGGCCTGGTCTGCAGAGCTAGTTCCAAGACAGCCTGGGCAACACAGAGAATCATGGTCTCAAAAAAGGTCCACAAAGACCACCTCTTACCTGAGACTCAAGGAAATGACTTAACTATGAGCTCCTATAAATTAGAAATCAAGTTACATACTTCCAACATACAATGGCAGAGAATAAATATTGCATTTCAAAAAAGGAAGAACCAAGGAGTGCCAAGAAATTATCAGACCACAGTAAGACAAAGTCCATCAGCACAAACACCAACCTCTGATGCTTTCTGTCCAGCTGTGGAGCTCCTGATGTCATTCACTACACTCAGATAGCTCCACCTTCCAGTCCTAGCACATGGAACACACATAGCCTCTCTCTCAGACCATGTTTCTACTCCTTGCCTAAAACTATGTGGCAGAAAAAAATATTACAGTTCTGGCATCTCTGTTACACAGGCTTCCTAGTCCCTCCTAGGCTTACCTCCCAAAGTTTCATAGGATGGCCTCGCAGGACCTCCTCACAGCTTCTTTGACTCAGACACATTGCCCTGCTCTCTGAAATGTGCACAGGGACCAGATGACTCTGCCAAGCTCTGTTAACAACTGTGAGATGTGGCCACACCAACAGCTGTGTAATGGACTGACCATAGCGAAACACTTGCGTACATGTGGAACAGGGAACACCCAAACTTAAGGCTTCACCTTCCAAAGCAGTTTGGATTCTCACAAGATGAAGCCCATGAAGAGCGAGGCTCTGCCCTCAGGACAGCTTTCCTGCTGCCACAGTGCAAAGGCTTTCTCTTCAGCGATGCTGACCCCTTTGACAAGTACAGCTGAATCTGCAACAGCTTTCTCTTCAGTGATGCTGACCCCTTTAACAAGTGCAGCTGCTTCTGCAGAGCCATTCAGACAGTTTCTGTCCTGACACTTCTCCTGTGACATTAGTCCTTCATCTTTAAATTCAGCTTCACTCATAATCAGGGCATGTACACACTGAAACGAGATTCTTGACCAAACTGTCACATGAATGGATCCTTTTACAGCTCCCAATAGAAACCTTGCTACTCTCTGAAACTGCCATGATCTGGCCCCCACTGGCGCTCAGCATCTGGTCTTCCCTGCATCCACCAGAAGCTCCCCCATAAGCTCTGCCCTCAGCATGGGCTTATTTCCTAGTCCTAAACACCAAACTCTTCCACATTCCAGCCAGAAAGCCGTTCCATAGGCCAAAGAACAACATGTTCAGGGTTTTCCGGTTTTTTGTTTGCTCGTTTTAAAGCAATCCACCCTCTTGGTATAAATTTTCTATTCAGAGAACTTTACTTGTTACCTGAATATTGTTACCAGTTATTTTCTATTCGGGTAACTTTATACCTGACCAAAGAAACTCAAGAGAGGAAAGAGTTATCTTCCTCACAGTTCAAAGAACAGCTCATCATGACACGGCAGTCTGAGAACATGGAGCTGCAGCACCTGGGAAACATCCACAGACAGGAGAGAGAACAGTGGAGGCTGTGCTCATGTGACCTTCTCCATCCTATGGTCCTGCATCCTAGCTCACGCAATGGAGCCACCCACAGTGGTTGGGCCTTCCCGAACCAATTACCCATCAAGATGATCTCCTCCTAGCATGCCCTGAGGCCCACACCCAAGGTGGTTCTAGACTCTACAGAGTTCACATCTAAAGTTAACCGTGGAGGGATCCACCCAGCTTTGTCTTCAGTGGACAAACCTTCCCCCAGCTTCTCCTTCATAACAGCAAACTCCACTCTGCAATAAAGACTTTAGAGTACACTGCCAAAACCCAAGACACTGAGGTTGTTGACGGCACCACCTCAGAGAACCTGCCAGTTGTCAAGTTTCTAACTATAGCCTCTGAGGCTGTTTTTTTTTATAGCACCCATGATGAGACCATCAAGAACCTCTACCCACTGTGAATACTCACCCAGCAGCTAGTCAGGGACAAAGCCAAGGGGCCTCAATGAGAGGCAGTCTGAAAGAATCACCACTGGAAGCCAGTCACATTCACCCTCCCTGGCATGCTGAATAGATGGTGAGGAAATGATTGATTGTTCCCACTGCATTTTAGCTGGGCATTGATTAATAATATTTAAAACTTTTTTTTGGTCACAGTTTTACTCACAGACATCAAAAAATAAATAAATCTTTTAAAAAATCATCTTGACCAAAGCAAGTTATAGAAGACAGAATTGCAGTTTCAGGGAGGTAGAGTCTGACCATCATGGCAAGGAGCATGGCAGAAGCAGGCAGGCATGGCACTGGAGCAGTATCTGAGAGCTTACCTCCTTATCAGCAAGGAGGACACAGAGAAATGAAACTGGAAACAGAAAGAGCTTTTAAAACCTCAAAGCCCACCCCAGCAACACCTCATCCAACAAAGCCACACCTCCTACTCCTTCCCAAACAGTTCCACGAGCTATAGGAGCCATTCTCATGCCACAGTCACTCTAAGTCCAGGGTGCTAATTCCCATCCAAGTATGGATCAATGGAAACACTAAATCTGCATCTTTGACTGTTCTTCCACAGAGGGACAGATGGACATCTCCTTGTTCCATGTGGCCCACTTTCAAGAACACGGGATGGTCCTAGAAACGCCAGCCAGAGTGGAGCAGCACTACACAGTCCTGGAAAACCCAAGCTTCTCCCCAATGGGAGTTCTACTGAGAATGATCCCTGCTGTAGGGCACTTCATCCCCATCACTTCCATCACACTGATCTACTATCACCTCCATCTCGAGGACGTCACACTTCACCTCTACCTGATCCCCAATGACTGCACCATTCGGAAGGTGACACTGAGAACCACAAAAGTGGGTCCTGGGTGGGAGCCAGAAAACTTGAGTCATAGCTAGTGAGCACCTTGGAGAGATTCTTTCCTGGGACTGTGGATGTGTTCTATGAGGGAGCCTTGGTGTGTGATTCTGCCTTCTTCGTGGCCCCTCACACCACAGGCCCTACAACTGCTTTAATGGCCCCTTGCAAAACTCTACACGGCTCTTCCACCTATCAGATGGACGGATTGCAACACTGTCAACATGTGGCCAGGCCCACCTTCCCTGGCAGCGACCCCAGTCTCAAAATGAACATGGCAGGGACCAATAATTCAAACAATCTGTGTGGCAAAACACAGATAGAACGGCTCCCAGGTGCCCCTCAAAAATGTGCTAATCGACCACCTCACCTTAGTCAGACCAGATGTTCCGGACCAGAAATCTAGCTAAATCTCTGTCTGCAATGTTCCCTAGGCCATTGACGATGAAGAAATGAAGTTCCAGTTTGTGCGAATAAACAAGCCACCCCCCGTAGACCCTTTCTACATCGGCTCCCGCTACATCGTGTCTGGGTCTGAGGGTCTGGAAATCATCCCAAAGGTGAGCATCCAGCTGTTTGCTGCTCATCAGAGTCTGCTGTCAGGCTTGGGAAGCCTGTGGGGCAGGTCACAAGGCTTTGCAGAAAACTGGGAATGGGGAGAAAGCGACTTGGAATGGGATTAGCAAGACTTACACCTAAACATCAAAGTTAGGTGATTTAAGGGACCACACAGGAATGCAGATCAGTTCCTGAGGAATTAGATTCATTCTGGCATAGAGAAGGGTCCAGGTAACATGGAGAGTTCCAGCCCAGGCTGAGGATGTGTGAGCAGGGCTTTCAGGATGAGCTCCACTCATCTGACAGTGTAAATGTTTAAACACTGGGTCCCAGACAGTAGTAGTATTTGGGAATTTGTGTAAACAAATACGTGAGGACTGACTAGAAGAAGCAGGTAATCAGTGGCAGGCCTTGAGGGTTACAGCCATGCCCTGCTCCCCACCTCAGACTGCTCAATCTGAGAACATAACAAACCAAACCATAAGCAGTGTCACAAAGAAAGGAGCCCCAGCTTCCCTGCATCCCCCATGAAGCTAAACAGCAATAAAAGTCCTTCCTTAAGTTGCTTCCTGTCAGGGTTTTGTCAGAGTTTGAGAAAAGAAACAGCATGATGGGGTTCCACCAGAGCCGCAACCTTCAGAGTAAGATGTGTGTTCAAAGGCTGTGCGTTACCTCAGTGCAAAGAAGCCAGTGTCTAACATGGTGAGCAAGGTCAAGAGAGTTTGGGAGTGGAGACATTCCTCCTTCACAGAATGAGTAGTGAGTTCTCACACAGCAACTCTCTCTGTCTCTGTCTCTTTATGTCTTTTTCTGCCTCTCTGTCTCCCTCTGTCTCTCTCTCTCTCCAGGAACTGGAGCTGTGCTACCGGAGCCCTGGGGAATCCCAGCTCTTCTCTGAGATCTACATTGGCCACATGCATTCGGGGATTAAGCTACAAATCGCAGACAAGAAGCATATGAATCCCATGTGGGAGGCCTTGCTGAAACCAGGTAAATGAGTTGAAAGCCAGAGACGCTAAAGGCTGAAGGAGGGAGGGAGGGGGGAGGGAGGGAGGTGTAGTGTCATTAACTCCTGGTGCCATGAAGTGACCGGAACAGCTATGTAGGTTGTGGTCTGAGCACAGTGTAGCCTGAGATGCTAGGCTAGTCAGCTTCTCCCAATTGTGACAAAGTACATGATGCAGACACCTTCAAAAGAGAAAAGCGTGTTTAGATGCAGGTCCTCGAGCAAGGTTCAGCCCATGGTCAGCTGCCTCCATCTCTCTGAGCCTGAGGTGAAACAGGACATGAGGGAAGTGGGGGCTTCCCTGTGAGAGAGGAGGCTGTTCACAGGGCAGCTCCAAGGCAGGGAGAGGGGAAGTGCTGAGGAGGAGGTGGAGAAGAGGAGAGGCGAGGAGAGACAGTCCAGGCAAGATCTTCTCTTCCAGGCCATGCCCCAGCGGCTAGCTTCCTCCACTGTGCACTTTTCCATGACTGTTTCTGTTCTCAGTATTCACTCAATGAGAGCGTTAGTGTATGGTTCACTCATAAAATCACAGCCGTCAGGACCAGTCCCTCAGGATACTGCTGCAGGACTAATCCTTGCACACATGACCATTTCTCACAGAACACATCACATACAAAGCACCCCTACTCTAAGCCCCAGTTTCTCAGTCCAGCATCCGGGTTCCTGCCCCCACCTCCCTGGAAGTGACAGGCTGAGAAGCACAAAGCATCAGGCTCCAGTTCACGTAACAGCTCAGCTTTAAATTGACAGGATTTTCCAACGCGAGGTATATGCTCTTCAATCCGTCCATAATGTCTATTGATAAATGTTATTTTTAACATTTTATACATGCATACAATACATTCCAGTCACTCCACATTAAAAAAAGAAAATAAGAAAAAACCTTCTCCTCTCCCTCCTACTCCTCCCAGCCCACCTGTTTTCTAGAACTCTCTTTGCCAGGATCAAAAGGTTTTCCTTCATCACACAAAGCTTGGGACCTGGGACCTTCTGCCTGGGTTTTGAACTATCCAGCAGAACACAGTGAGCTCACCAGCAGTTTACAGAAGGGATGTTTACCTCTCCAGAGACAGTAATTCATTATTTGCCAATGGTTTAGCAGTAAGAGGCCCTGTCCCTGTGAGGTGCATCCCCATGTGTGGCTGAGAGATGGTCAGGCCCCACGAGTGTGGGTCCAGAGACAGTAGGTGCACTGTTATGAGTTCATGATGGCCGCGGTCATGCCAGGCTACAAGACAGCACTTCACAAGCCTTCTTTCTATCTTCTATTGAGATATTCTTTCCTCTTTCTCTATGATCCTTGAGGCTCAAGCGGGTGGTATAAACGTCTCAAGCGGTGGTATAAATGTCTTATTTACAATTATAATGGGACCAACCAGTGATTACACTTCAGGCCCACTCCACAAGATAGGCTCCATCCCGATTACTATAAAAAGAAACACTTCATTTTCAGCATCCCGAATAGCCATAAGTATCTGCAGTTACCTCCATTCCCTGCAGAGGTGAAAAGATGAAGGCTGAGAGATGCTTTTGTCTGCGGCGTAGACATAGATACACAGAAGGACACTGGTACTGTGTCCATTTAGCTAAGCAGCAATAGCAGCTTCTCCCAAGGGCCTACACCCTCCTCAGACCTGAGGTTCTTTGCTTTTGTTGTTCTTTTCCCAGCCTTGCCATATTTGGGATAGAGTCTACCCTGTGCAGCCTGAAGGGCCGTCAGGGACCCACTGGTTGCCCCCATCATAGCTGTGCCATGATCGCAGCAGTGGGACCATCTGTCCTGGCAGGACGCTTATAGGATCACAGGGTCACAACCGCATTAGACCGCGGTCAATGCCTTTTCTTCCTCAGCAGCCGTCAGAGCACTATCAAACCCCAGCAGCAGGAAGGAAGCTTCCAACTCAGTTCCCCTAGAATTCTCCATGCCACATGTCCAAGATGTTTGGATTCTCTATACCGCCTTGTCCAGGACAAAGTCTTATCCTCTAGTTCTGATGGGGAACCAGGAAGAAAGACATGAACCTGTATTGTCTCAAGGACCTCCAGAGCCTCCCTTCCCAACAACTCCTATGGCGGTACCCACACCCAGATCTGGGTTTTTCTTTAGAAACTCACTACTTCTAAACCCTTCCTTTCAAGCCCCATAGGGTGTCTTGCATGCAAATTCCTTTCTGTTTTTGTATTGGGTTGCCAAGAAATAAGCTTCCTTGTGACTTGTAAACACTGTCTTCATTTTTAACACAACATCCCACTTACTCCTCCCTCCTCCATCCCCCACACTCTTCCAGTTAAAACATCTCTGCCCCAGTGTTTCCTCTCTTCCCTCAGTTTACCGCCATGCTGCTGTCGACCTTTCCCCCCTGAGGCCCTGACCCCTACCTAGTTTTCAGGTTTCCGGGGCACTCCATGTTAACACCACAAGCTAAAGACTCCAGGATAGAAACTGCCCGTGAGGGGTGTGGTGTTTCCTTCTGGACCTGGACTATGTTGCTTGATACTTTTCCTGCTCTGTACACTAGCTTTCGTAATGTCATCTTCACACCTGAGTCAAATTCCATGGTACACATGTGGCACAAATTTGTTCCCTAATCATGTGTTGGTGGACATCTAGGCTGGCTGCATTTCCTAGCTGTTGTGAACAGACCTTCAGGGAGCATGGTTGTGCAAATGTCTCCATGGTAGAATGTAAATTTTGTTGGATGTATTACAGGTAAACGGCTGGGTTATATGGTGGCTCTAGGTCTTAAGAAGCCTGTGGGTTGATTTCCCAGTGGCTGCACTAGTTGATACTCACTGCAGCGAGGGAGCGATCCTCTTTCCCCTCATCCACTCCAGCGTGTGTTATCATGTTTCCTTGATATTGGACATTCTCAAGGGACGAGATAAGATGGAATCATAAGTCATTTTACCCTGAATTTCCTCATAGCTAACTGTTCCCTAGCCATGTGCATTTCCTCCTTTGGGAATTCTCGGGTTACTACTGTGGCCCATCTTATCCCTGAGTTATCTCCTTGGAATTTAGGATTTTGAGTTCTGTGTATATTCTGCTTGCTCTTCTACTGGCAGATGTTAGCCAGGAAATAGTTTGTCCCATCCCTGCATGGATCTTTACTCCTCTACTATCCAGGACTTTTCAGTGTCACGAGATCTGACACATTTACTACTGTTTCTGCTTCCTGTGAACCGGAGTCTTGTCCAGACAGTCCTTACCTGTGCTGCTCTGTTGAAGTGTTCTCCCCTTTCCTCCGCCTGATTCAGGTATTTGTTCTTACACAGCGTTGAGTTTTTAAATGTGATGTTCAGGCATTGATTGGAATTCCTCACCATGTTCCCATCTAGGTTTTCCAATTCCATTTGTTAAACGGTCTGTCTTTTCTCTAGTATATTTTGACTTCTTGGACAAAGATAGGGTAGCTGTGGTCCTGTGAATTTTATCTAGATCATCTGTTCTGCTCCATTGGCCTGGGTGTCTATGTCTGTCCTTACCATGCTGCTTTAATTATTATGGCTTTAGCGTTAATTTGAAGTCAGGTGTGCTGACGCTTCCCATAACAGGGTTTTTGTTGAAGTTTACATTGGCTATCTGTGTCTCTTATGGCTCCATGTTTGTTTCTGCAATTTATTCCTACTGTTTGTTAAGAATGTCCCTGGACTCCTGATTGGCACTGCACTGACTGTGTAGAGTGCCTATTTTCACTGTATTGATTCTTTTAAACAAGCATGGATGGGGAGTCATCTTCTGAGGTCTTTCTTGATTTATTGCTTTAATGTATGTCTTAAAGTCTTTGTTGTAGAGTTTTTGCATTTCTATTGATATGTTTTCTGCCAACCATTTTGTTTTGTTTTGTTTGTTTACTATTTTAACTCATGCATTCTTTCAAGATGACATAGACAAGAGGAAATAGTTAAAATAGTGAAAATTTTTAAGTTCAGTAACAGTACAGTCCTAGTCCAGCACCCACAATGCCAAAAGCAAGTTCCTCTAATTAGACCTCTGGGGATGCCCAACCCTTGTCAGGTGTCACACAGTGGTGGCTCCTGCTCCTGGGATGCTACAAACAGACTACACACATGTCAGAGAATAGTCTTTGCTCTGCCTGCACCTGCATGATCCACAGGCTGAGAACTGACCTGCTCCAGCATCAGGCCAAAGTTAGAATCTCACTCTAGCATTTACTCATCAGGAAGTCCTAGAAAATGACTTAACAGACAAGTCTGACCTTCCTCACCTCTACACTGAAGATAAGAGGGAGGAACTGGTAGGATGTTTGGGAAAGTGAAATGCTGTTCATAAATGCTTAGCTGATGGGAGCAATGTAGCTATTTTTCTTTATATTATGCCAACCTCTTCCACATATTTGTTTTCTTAACACTGTCCTTTGGAACTCACTAAGATCTATTCCTTTCCATGTGGGAAAGTACTCAGGCATTGGAAGATTGTAATCACAGCCCACTTGTACCCCCAATCTTATATCTTGGTTCTAAAATTCCTGGACACTCAGTTACTTTCTTCATTAGATGCTTAAGTTTATCTACAAGTCACGATGCTCCAAGATGGTCCAGTAAGTGTGGACTGGAACCAGTACCATCCTTCCTTCATACAGATGGAACCAGGCTTCCAATACTACAAACTGGGTCCTTGGGCTGACTCCTAAACTGTTAGAGCACAATAAATTTAAAGTCTCCTCAAACCCCCGGGGTTCATTTGTAAGCTGAGGTTTACTAATTGTCTTAATTGTTGCTAAAAGTAACTCATTGTTTCCATTTGCTCACTCTTCATTCATCTTGATTCTGCCATCAAATCCAGAATTCACATTTGTGGCATCTGAAAATATAAAGTCAAACAAGTACAAGAAAGTAGCTTTTTACCCAGAATGAGATGTCAACTGATTTAATCCATCTGGCATGGGACTTGGTTCGTTCACTGTGAGGAATTCAGTCTAGGATAAAATTGAGGTTGTGATCCTGTATTGCTCGTTCACATGTTTTCTCTCTGTGATTAAGGCTCAGGGACTAAGATGCCCTGTATAACCGAGGAAATGCTCACCTTCCACACAATATCAGAATCTGTGGTTCATTCTCAAGATCTCAAGCATGGGTGGGACTGTCACAGAGTGCACTGAGTGTGGGTGTGTACATCATGACAGAGGTTTTATGTCTCCTTTCTTCCAGGGGACCTCAGACCTGCCCTGCCCAGGACTGCTCCAGCCCCCAGAGGTTAGTAAAGACTGTAAGAGGCCAGAGAGGCCAATGGTATTCTGCAGGTAGATCATCTTGAGAGAAGGGCAGTGAGAAAGGAGAAATCCTCACTTTGCAGACCTCACCAGGACAGGTAGGAGAGGAGCAAAGCCAGAATACAGTTCCTCTCATGTCCCTTTCTGCTTTCCATGGTGACAATAACTCCACCCACTCCCAACCTTAGGGACCCACTGTGACCCCATGCACTGGTCAGGCAAAATGTCAGACTAATAACTTGCCTTAATAACTAATAACTAAGCCATACACACTGAGGTCTTAGAGCACCCAAGGTGTTTACCATTGAAGAAACAATGCCTCATATTCAAAATTTGAAAGGTCATATAGTAAGAACGTATTTCTTAAAGAAAAAAAGAAGTATTTGCTGGTGACAGTTCTTCATGACAGATTAATTTAAATGATCTCGGCAAGCAGTTAGAAGTTGGGAGTGGAAATCTTTGATTTGCTGATGAGACAGGAAAACTGAGTTGGTCAAGGCTGTGCCACGCCTTTAGCACTCTTCTGTGATGATGGAGACATTAAATTTGTTTAGTATTCAGCTTTTCTGGAAGGTGGACATGAAAAGTGTGCTTTCATCCAATGACTAATGCTACAACCATGGATTTGAGTCCTGAGATTTTCTTGTATTTGTGAAGGCTACAGGACATGACCCCATAATTCTAAACTTGACTTAAAACTGATTGGGAGATGGGCATGGTGGCAATATGCCTTCAGTCCAGCACTCTAGGCACAACAGGCTGATCTGAGCTCTTGGCCAGCCAAGGACCACACAGTCAGATCCTGTGTCAGACAAAAACCAATTGGACTAATGCTCATAACAGACATTTCTGACAGCTGTTTTCATTTAAAAAGAAGAAGAAGAGGAAGAAATGACCTTCCAGAGGCAAAGGGCAGCCAGGGCTTCAGATGAAAAGAGCAAGAAGTGAGCAGCCAGTAGGAGCCCCTGAAGGAGATTTTCTTTGCTCACTGCCAACCTCATCTTCACTCCTAGATGCTCCTGTCTTGCTGCACTTCGTGGACCAGTATCGGGAGCAGCTGGTGGCTCGTGTGACATCAGTGGACCCTGTCTTGGACAAGCTGCATGGTCTGGTGCTGAGTGAGGAGGAGTATGAGGCCGTGCGGGCTGAAGCCACCAGGCCAGACAAGATGCGGAAGCTCTTCAGCTTCAGCCGCTCCTGGAGCAGGGACAGCAAAGACCAACTCTACCAGGCTCTGAAGGAAACCCATCCTTACCTGATCATGGACCTCTTTGAGAACTCAGGCAGGGTCTCTGTGGGATCCTGACATCTATAGTGGCTGAGGGGTCAGCACTCTACTTAGGGTCCTGACTCTCCCTGACCCTCCTGTGGCTCTCCGTTTCTCCATCTACACCCACTGGCCATCTGAGTTGTCTTTATGACAGCACTGTATCCAGGACACCTCTTGGGGACTCAGAGGTCCCCTCTTGGCCTTCCCCAGCCAGATGTTCATGCAGATTGAGCATCTCAGAAAACACCCAGTGGAGCCTGCAAGTCTATACAGGCCTTGTCCAGCTCTATGGTCAGAGTGGCCAGCCACGAGCCACCCTGACCCACCATGATACAAGCAGGACTGGGAAGAAAGAGACGCTACTTTTCCCTGGAAAGTGACTGTCTTGGGAATGGGAAAGGAAGGGGCTCTTTACACTCGGTGCTCAGCAACACAGGTGTAGGAAGTCACGTGACACAACACGGTGCTCACAGCACAAACACCGCAGACTAGTGCACACTGTGAAGGGATCCTGAGCAGCTGCACCTGTACCAACCTTTGTTCTTGTCAGGGACTTGACACCTTCAGCTGCATCTGCCCTTTGGAGGTGTGAGTCCCAGCTCAGGAACCTGATGTGCAATGCTCCTTCCACACGTGATGGTCTGAGCTTCTTAAAGCCTACAAAAGGGAATATGAGTCTATTAAATTTGATTTCACGTATAAAGGTCACGTTTCTTTCTTGTCTCCTGCCGGAATGCAAGGTCCTGGAGTCTATAGGTAGCCCGCGCCTCCTTAACTGATGTGGTTGGGATGTTCTAGAACAAGCCATGACAGGACAGACTTTCTGTGTCAACAGCAAATCTGCACTGAAACCATCTCTGTAGCCAACGTTCTGAACTTGGCTCCTCCAGACAAGTCGCCTGCAGAGTGGACAAGAGGTTTGCTGATAATGAGTCAGATAATGGCACATTCCCAGGGAAAACATGTAGTTAACAGAATATCTCAGTATTAATTTTTCTTCCAAGAAATGTTATTATTCTTTTTTCGTGCTTGGTGTCTCAAGATGCAATCTGCAGCCTGCACAGCTGTTGTCATTTTAATACATCACAAAGTGTGGAGCCAGCAAGAGACTCCTGAACCTGCAGTAAGTTTCAAATCTTTCAGTGAATCCCATAGGGACAATAAGTATGTAGAAATAGAGACTTTGCAAATTCATTTAACCCAAGCCAGTGATTTGGGAGAGATACACTTTATACAATAAACATTGTCAGGTTTACACTTTTTGTGTGAATAATAATTTTAAAAATTATAACAATAAAATTGCTGAGGAAAAGCTTCTTTTTTCTGTAAATTCCCATTAATTAAGACCGTTTTGTGTCAAGTTACCAGCTGTGGTCTACGGTCAATAAAATGTGTTTATCAGCAACAGATCAAGTAATCCAATTAAAAATGGGGTACAGAGACAAACAGAATTCTCAATAGAGGAATATTGAATGGCAGAGAAACACTTAAAGAAATGTTCAATATCCTTAGTCATCAGAGAAATGCAAATCAATATGACCCTGAGATTTCACTTTACACCCATAAGAATGGCTAAGATCAAAAACTCAAGTGACAACACATGCTGGAGAGGTTGTGGAGAAAGGGGAACCCTCCTCCACTGCTGGTGGGAATGTAAACTTGAACAACCACTTTGGAAATCAATCTGGCACTTTCTCAGACAATTAAGAATAGCACTTCCTCAAGATCCAGCTATACCACTCCTCAGCATATATCCCAAACATGCTCATGTATACAAGGACATTTGCTCAACCGTGTTCACAGCAGCTTTATTCATAAAAGCCAGAAGCTGGAAACAACTCAGATGTCCCTCAGTTGAGAAATGGATACAGAAACTGTGATACATTTACACAAAAAAATATTACTCAGCAATTGAAAACGAGGAAATCATGAAATTTGCAGGCAAATGTTGGGATCTAGAAAAGATCATCCTGAGTGAGGTATCCCAGAAGCAGAAAGACACACAGGGTATCTACTCACTTATAAGTGGATATTAGGCATATAATATAGCATAAACATACTAAAATCTGTACACCTAAAGAAGCTAAGCAAGAAAGAGGAACCTTGGTAAGATGCTCAATCCTCATTCAGAAGGATAAATGGGGTAGAATTTGGAAGATGGAGAAAACAGACAACAGAACAGGAGTCTACCACAGAGGGCCTCTGAAAGGCTCTACCCAGCAGGGTATCAAAGCAGATGCTGACTCATAGCCAAACTTTGGGGCGGCTGCATTGGATGGGCTTTTCTGAGTTTGGATGGAGGAGTATTTCTACAAATGTTTGCAGAGGAAAGAGATGCGATTAGAGTTTTAGCTTTGCTGAATCAGACCCAGTGCTCTCCACCCTGTGTCTGGTTCCCTGGGTGAGCTGGCTGGTCTACACTTGCCTGTCACAGCAGATGGAACATGGGGGCGAGCTCTCCCTGACCTCACAGACCACCACAGCCCTCTATCTGCACCACCTTTCCCAGATCTCCCAGTTCCCTGGGGAACTACCACAGAGGGCTTTGCTCACTGGCTGCTGAGAGGGGTCTGCAGAAGGAAGTCTGTTCAGTGAGGGGATCTCAGGAGACAGAGACACCTGGATCTGTCATCTCTACTATCATGAATGTGGGTATCCTTCTGAAGCAGCCTAATTCCACCACCTACAGCTTTGCTCACCCGTGTCTCCAGGAGTTCTTTGCAGTGATGTTCTCTGTCTTGAGTTATGAGGAGGACAAGGACAATCATGAAAACTTCAAAATTGTAGAAAAGCAGCTAAAATTACATGGAAGGAGGGAGCTGTTTGATGCACCCAGCAAGCGTTTCCTATCTGGCCTTGTGAGTGAACAGGGGATGGAAGAGATGGAGAAGATCTTCACCTGCTGGCTCCCTCGGAAGAGGAGGAGCAAGCTACCAAAGAGAGTCCTGGAGGAGGCCCAGCCCCAGCATTCATATTCTTTTGGATTGCTCCACTCTCTGTATGAGATTCAAGACAAGGAGCTCCTGACACAGGCGGTGCGCAGTTTTCAGGGAACAAGGGTCATATACAGACAGGTATGGTTCAGCCAGTGTCCCACACAAATGTGAAGCACCCGGTGGTCCACACAGACATGGAGGCCCTGGAGGTCACTTTTCGAATCATGTGATGAGGCTGAATGTGAGTGGACAGCAGGGATCAGGGCTGAGGGTCCCACGCTGGTTCTGTAGGTGTCCAGACACAGCCCTCTCTCCAGCTTCCCCATGGATCCCATGAGCCCACGTGCTCTAAGCCAGCAGCACTCTTGGCTGGTCCCAGAGGCCACAGAGTACAGGTCGCCAGTGACGCCTAACTGCTGAACCTGACCCTCTGTGTCTAGTCACCTAAGAGCTATCATGTCTGACCAAAGGATGGGGTCTTGCCTTTCCCTCTGTCTCTGGGAGGAACCACTTCCCTGCTGTAGAGGCTTCCATAGCTACGCTGACCTTCACACTGCCTTGACCCTCCACAAGCATCAGAGGCCACAGCTTCTCCCCCTTCTCTTATCATGCTTTGTCTCCGAGGAACTTGTCATTCCTGCAGGCACTCTCCCCTACCCCCATGACGGTGACCTTGGACCTGGGTCTCTCCCCATCACCTCAGAGTGCATATGTATGTATTTCTGTTACAGTTCTTAGTTCTTAGTCCTCAGCCTAAAATAGTTCCTGTCCCTCCAATCCTAGTAGATGGTAGACATCCCTTCCCAGGGCCCGAGCCTTGTGCTGTAGTGGTTGCTCAGTGACAGAGGTCACACACTATCAGAGTCCCCTTGAGCCACTCCATAAACACTCACTTAGCCCTGACTTCATGGCAAGCCTGCCTCTCACAGAACAGAAAAGTCAGTTGCTGCCCTAAGGACCACACACCTTGGGAGAGAAGACAGCCACTGTCTACTCTAATTACCGTGGGGCATGGCACTTGCAATGGGCAGCTACATACAGGGAACCAGAGAAGAGAATGTTGACACAAGTGGACCAGAGGAGAGATTAGCAGGGGAAGAAATGTTTTGTGTTGTCTTGTTTTCAAAATATTTTTCATATACATTCCTACTGGACTTGATGGCATAGGCTTGTAATGCCCCTACTCAGAAGGCCAAAGTGAGAAAATTACTAGAGTTCTGGAGTTTAAGAACAATCTGAGTAACAGAGAAAAAAAAACTTTAAAAAGGATTTAAAAGTAATAGAATGATTATTAGAAAACAGAAGGGAATAAGAGGAGGAGAAATAGGTTAAAAAGAACACATGCGATCAACGCATGATATATATTCATATATGCATGGTGGTGGCTCAATAAAATGGCCCATTTTAAATTATTATTATGGGCCTTAGTAAGGGTTCCTTTTGCTGTGATGAAACACCAGAGCCAGGGCAGCTTGGGGAGGACCGGATTTACTTCAGTCTCTGCTTCAACAGCACAGTTCCTTATGAAGGGAAGTCAGTGCAGGAACTGAAGCAGAGGCCATGGAGGAACCAGGTTTACTGAGTCACTCTATGAATTGCTCATCCTACTTCCTCATGCAGCCCAGGACCACCAGCCCAGGGGTGACACTGCCGGCAGTAAACCAGATTCTCTCACAGCAATCATTAATTAATAACAATAATAATAAAGGTTTTGCCCACAGTCTGTAGCCTTTTCTCAGTGAGGTTCCTCTTCCCAGATAATTCTAGCTTGGGAAGTGAGGGTGTCACTCGATGAAAGTCAGCATCCTCCTAATTAATGACTAATGTCACACACACACTCACACACACACACACACACACACACACACACACATTCAAAGCAGCTCCTTTGTTTGGTTTTCAGGGCACTGGAAGCCATCATGATAGCACAAGCCATCCTGTAACTTGGTGCCTACCTGAGAAAAGCAAGCACACACGTCCATACAAAGACTTGTGAATGAGTGTCCTAGAAGCTAAACGCTTAACAGCTAACGCCTAGAGACAAGCGAGCCACTAACAGACAAGCAGAAGAATGAGGCCGGAGAGACGGCTCAGCAGTTAAGAGCACTGGCCGTTCACCCAGAGGACCCAAGTTCAGTTCCCAGCACCCAGAAGCCCACAGCTGTCTCCAACTCCAGCTCCAAGACACGCAGTGCCCTCCTCTGACCTCAGTGGGCCCTTCATGGCAGAATATTATGTTACAATTAGCAGTTAAAAGTGAACTACTGGGGGCACAGGGTGGAGTGCGGGCTGGGAAGCAAGTGTGATTGGGTGGAATTCCCAAATAATTAATAAAAAATACTATGTTAGAAAGAAAGAAAGAAAATACTAAAAGAACAACAAATAAAATTGAAAAGAAATATTAAATTTAAAATGCTCGAACTGTGCTAGAATGTGTGGTTCCAGTTACACAAAATCCTAGGCCACAGACTTCTCTGGAGCCGGGGCCTCTTAGTGTTAGTTTCTGGGAGTGAACCGTGATGAGCCCTCACACTGCCTTCGTTAGGACTCCCTCTGTGGTGTTGTAATGGCGTAGCAGAAGCCATCTTCAGATAAACCACCTAGCTAGCCTCCAGAACAATATGCCAAACTTTTAAAATCGAAGCACCCACCCTCACGTAGTTTGTGAAATAACAAAAGGCATAGTGGCACGTGCCTGTGACCCACGCTGCTTAGGAAACTGAGGCAAGAGGCTCATTTGAGGGCTGGAGTTCAAGGCCAGCCTGGAGAGCCGAAGGGGACCCCTCTTAATCAGTGAATAAAGTTCCAGGCAATGTGAACAAAGCTACAGTAACATAAGCACTATTACTGGCTGCCGAGTAGAGAACGTGCGGGGAGGGATAAAAAGGAGTGACTGCAGAGGAGCATGAAGACAGATGACAGGATATGGACATCGTCATTGCTGTAATTGCGGCTCCTCCACTTTATGTACCAAAGCATTCAGTTTACATACATACACAGTATGCCAACGCTGTATGAACATTTTAAGCTAGGGTCTTGCCCTCGAGGAGCTCATCATTCTCTGTCCCGCTTTGGCTTACACACTGGGATGTGACTCGTCCAGTCCCTGTGCCAGCTCATGCTACAGCAGGCTCGCCCAGCATTAACTCAGCCTGTGCCGACTAACACGTCAGACTCCCGTGATTGTCTGTGCTGTGAAGGGCTCTACGGTGGCGGGGGTCCCCTGGTCTAAAGTGGTGGGGAGCTGTCGGTAGGTTAGCCCCAGGCAGAAGGAGACGGGAGGAGGATAGTGAGAGACGGGGGCTGGTAGACAAGAAAATGACACAGCTGGAGAGAAGTGGATGGAAAGAGGCAGGCAGATCGATGCTATGATGCTATTCAGAAGACTAGCCTGTCCCTGGTTGCCTAGCAACTGTTATTGAGCAAGTGGTCGCTAGACAATACAGGGCCATCTAGACTTTAGTGTGTGGGCACTGGTCAGGGCATCACAGGGCTTGTTACTCCTGACAACAGGCACTAGCTCTGATACTTTTTTTTTCTCACCTCCTAATTGCTTTGTCGCACACAAAAATAACATGATGATGACGCACAAGATTTGGAAAACAGAGAGTGACACTATCACGTGATCCTACCATCAAACAAGCTGAAAATTCCTGTCTGAACTCTTTCCATCCCAGGCTTCTTCTGTGGAAATGCAGCTGACCTTTCTTATCCTTTTAGCACGTGTGATCTTAAACCATTTAATCCTGGCTTAGATGATCACAAACACCTGTTCAATTTCAGGATAATTCTCTCTGGTGATCAAATTAATCCACGCCCAGCCACTGTGCACACTATGAAAACTCTCTGCCACCAAACCACAGGCCCCCAGCCTCAAATGCAGCATCACTTTAGTAACTATTCTCCTCTCGGTCTGGAGATGAGTTTGTTTCCAGTTCCCTGCCCTGAGGAGGAGCACTACCCAGAGCCCAGGTGTGATTCCCAGTACCTACACCTGACTCCCAGCGCCCGGGTCTAACTCCCAGAGCCCGACTCCCAGAGCCCACGTGTGACTCCCAGAGCACCCAGGTCTGACTCCTAGTGCCCAGGTGTGACTCCCAGCACCTACACCTGACTCCCAGCACCCGGGCAGAGGCAGGCGGATCTCTGATTCTGAGGCCATCATGGGCTACACAGAGAAATCCTGACTCAGAGATAGACAGACACACACAGAGAGAGAGAGAGAGAAACAGGCAGAGAGACAGAGAGATGAGAGAGGTCTCCTCCCAGTGCTGGGATCCCATCCAGCACGGCCCCGTGCAGCCCTGTGCGTGCTGACAGTCTGTGAGCTCATGTCTGTGTCGGCCCTGTGGTGTTTAGAGGACCTTGTTTCCTTGGCGTCCTCCATCCTCTCAAGGTCTTGCCATCTTTCTGTCTCTTCTTCTGCAGGGTTCCCTGAGCCCTGTGGGCAGAGATTAATAGATATCTCCTATTAAGACCGTGTTCCAAGGCCTCTTACTCTCTTCACACTTTCTGGCTCTGGGTCTCTGTATTTGTTCCCATCTACTGAAGGAGAAAGCTTCTTTAATGATGGCTGAGCAAGGCCCTGATGTGATTCCTTGGCCGGCGTGGCCAGCCTGTTTCCAGGATTGCCTCCTCGGTTTGGCAGCTGAGACAAAGGAGTGTGGGGAGAAGAGGCTGTAGAAGAGCTCTGGGAAGATCACCTGGGAACGGGGCAGCGAGAAGGAAAGGGCTGCAGCAGGAGGTCTGCTACACGGTGGGAGTAAGACTCAGGTCCTGTCCTCCACCCCCTTTAACTGTTAAAAACAATTTTATACATATGGGTGTTTTTCCTGCATACTGTGTGCATGCCTGGCACGCAGGGAGGTCAGAAGAGGATCCACTGGAACTGGAGTTACAGACAGCTGAAGGTCCCCATGTGGCGCTGGGAATAGAACATGGATCCTCTGGAAGAGCAGCCATGCTCAGCTGCTGAGCCAGCTCTCCAGCCCCCTGGGCTACATCGTAAGTATATGCTTTTTCTAGAACTGGCAGGCTATTTTCTAAGTCCCTCACCTTTCTAGAGTCCCAGGAGCATGGCTGAGGTCAGCCATGAGAGAGGAGTGCACCATCCAGGGCTGGAAAGCAAGGTGAGAAACGATTCAGGGCGTGAAAGTCTCTGAAAGGACTTTTTTCTTTTTCAACACTAAATTTAGTGTGCGAATGTATGTTTAGTGTGTGTGTGTGTGTGTGTGTGTGTGTGTGTGTGTGTGTACATCCATCATGTCACATCTGTGAAGTTCAGGGGACAACTGCTGGAGTCATTTCTTTCCTATTTTGTGGCTCTTGGGGACCAAGTCCAGGTCCTCAAGCTTGGTCACAAGTGCCTTTAACCTACTCAGCCAATTTTCTGGCTCTCTGGGAGGATTTGTTTCAAATCACATGTGAAATGCCCCAAAGGCTGGAAGTAGATGAACGTGGATGAATGTGAAATAGGATGCAGAGAGAGCAGCGAGAGGAGAAAGAGAAGAGGAAGAGGGATGGGAAGGCAAGTCTTCACCTGTGTCACTTCTGGACCCCGTTTGTGGAAGTTTTATTGTGATACTGTTTTTGTTAGATCCTTTTGTTTGCTTTTGTCTTTTGAGTCAGAGCCTCATTATACATCCAGGCTGAACTGCCTCGGTCTCCTGAGTGCGGACACGATTAAACTCCCCCCCCCCTTTTTTCATAATTATGTTAATTTTTCATGCATTACACACACACACACACACACACACACACACACACACACACACCTCTGAGGGAGCCAGAAGGGAATCAGGAATTCAGCCTGGGAAGAGGGGGAGGGATAAAGATAGTGAGGGAGAGTGAATACACACAGTGACCAGGTTAAGTGGCTACCCTGGTCACTTAACCTGGCCTTTCTCCGTTGATTTTCATGTGTCTGGCTCTCAGACAACAATGCAACGTCCTTTGGTTACAAAGCTGCGCCTTTTGTGCCTCATCTCATTAAATGCGTTTTTGTTTATCAGTTTTTAAGACCTTCCATTATTCCTGTCCTTGAAAAGGAGAAATAAAACCCTGGGGAAACTCCCCACACAGCTTGTTGCTTTGTGCGCTGCATTTCAGCTTCCGGGGCGGGGTGCCAAGTCCCCCTTATTAGCTAGGAGATCCCAACGCCTCTCACCTCCTCCCTCACGCACCAGTCTCGTTGCTATGGAGACAGACCTCGCTGCACCAAGACTTGAGAGGCGCTAGAAGCTGGCTGGCCAACCTCTGCAACAGGCTGTGGGCGGAAAGGAGGAGCCAGAGAAAGTGGCGCCTGGGCAGAGCGGCCCCGAACCGCAGGGGCCCCCTGCTCCGCTTGCTCCGCCCCCACCCACCCACCCAGGGAGTAGAGATACTGCTGCAGTGCGGGCCGCCGCCCACTGCACTGCGACCCAGCAGGGACTTCGTCTCTGTCTCAGCAGCTTATCCTGTCCGTGCTCTGCACCCATGGCTAACGGTCCCTTTCCACGCAAGCCCTGGGGTCCAGAGCAGATGTATTTCGACTCCGATCCTGAATCCGAGGGCCTGTTCGATGAGCCGCCCCAGGAAGAGGGCCACACTGCGCGGGCACCCAAGTCCGCATCATCAGCTGGCAGGAAATCTGCTCGGCGCGCGGGCGGTAGGGCTCCGGGACCCCGCGCCGGGCTGTCCCGAAAGGCCTCTGCGCGCTCGGGACCCAAGGAAGAGGAGCCTCCGGTGGACGAGGGCTGCTATCTAGATCACTTCCCGCACCTCTCCATCTTCATCTACGCGGCCATAGCCTTCTCCATCACCTCATGCATCTTCACCTATATCCATTTGCAGCTTGCCTAACTGGCCAGGGGCACACGGGGTGGGACCGGGTGGGCGCAGATTCGAAGGGTGGGAAGGGGAGGGGAGAGAGAAGCGCGGCCTTTCGTTTGGACATGCGCTGCGTCCGCTTCATCTGGCGTTCCTGATGCTGCCTGCTTTTCTGTGTTGCCGCTTTGTCTGACTGTTCGTCAGATGGCCCAGTGTCTGCTGGCGATGGGATGCGGTGCTCCTGCGCCCGCACATCGAGCGCAATCAGTGTCTATGTTTATGATCCTGGACTGCACTGAACCGTGTCTGTAACTGCGATCGTCTTTGTACCCTGTCACTCTGTGAAGTGAAGGCCCAGCATTTTTGTTTGTACAGCGCAGAACGAGTCCAACCTTCTGTTGCTTAAAGGATGAGCTAGACCCGAGCCTGCGGACTCCCAGAGGGAACGAGGAAAGCGGGTGCCCGGGCTGGGAGTGTTGGAGCTGTGTCATCTCCCACGTTGCTGCGTCATCCCAGGGTGAGCCAGCTGTGCCTAGGACCTCTTTAGGTCGAGACTGCGCACCGAGCTGGTGGACCTGGGAGAGCGGCGGGTGTGGCCAGATGCTGGAGGAGGTGAGTGGCGTCGGTCAAGCTGTGGTCCTGTCCCTCAGAGTTGGGGCTGACACGGCTCTGCATTTTCCCCGTGCTTTAGGTCTTGTGGCTCCCAGGAGGATGCGAGGCCTGTAGCAGACCACCAGAAAGCCAATGCTCAAGATGGGTTTTTGGACTGTGTGGAACAGGAGCCACAGCCTTCGGGGACGGAGGCCTAAAACTCGTGGATTCCGTGAGATGAGACTGGGGGCCTTTCTTTGCTGGGGTCCACGGGAGGACTATGCTAGAGAATTCTCCAGCAACTTCGTTGTACCTGGAGACCCTCTGAAGCTGTGGGCCCAAGATGAAGGGGTTGGGATTGGGGACTGTCGCTAAGAGTCCCGCCAGGACCTGTCCTCTCAGACCTCACCTTCGCAGGTTATTCGCCTCCACACCGTTCACTCATGGATGTCAGCTGCTGAGCGCCAACACTGCTGTACTATGGAAATGTCTGTAACCGTGGTGTGTCTGATGGAATAAATCATCTTCTCTGTCTCCTCTGCATTCAACCGTCCATTAACTCCCAACATAGGATGGCTTCTGCTCGAGTCCACGCCCCGCTTCCTAAAACACCCCGCCACACCTCTAAAGCTGCCTAGATTACCCAGCACTCCTGGGTACATCCCCCACCCCGCAGCTCCCGTCACTGTCACCCCCAACAACAGTCCGCCTTTGCTACAAGGTGCCAATGCCCACTGCTCCTCCGTTGTGTCCCCACGTGCCTATCAAGGGACGTCTGGAGCAGCAGAGCTGAGAAGGGATCTGGCCCACGACTGACACTGCTTGCGCTTTTATGAATCTGGCGTCCCTAATCACGTCTCCGCTTGACTTGGTCATCTTGCTTCTCTGCACTTTAAGTGCCACAAGTCTGACACCCACTGTTCCCCCAAATCACATCTCCACGGGATTTGGAGTCAGCTCCTGGTTTTACCCGTGGATACAGGGTCTAGTACTGCTCCCCACTGAATCCCTACGGGCTAGTGCTTTCCAAGAGCACATTCCCACCTAATCCCAACAGCAGATCCCTTCCTCCCAACCCCAAGCCCAGCTACCCATTCCTCAACATGTTATTCCATGTTATACTTTCCTGATACCCAAGTTCTCATTTTCTACCCCAAATGTAGTTGCTAGTTCTAGCAACTACACCAGTTAAACGTATTGCCTCACAATCTCAACGTTGATGTCAGTGTCAAGGCTGGAGATGGTTCAGCTGTTTAGAATGCTTGTGGCATGGTGTACGTAGTCAGTTAGGGGCTGATCCCCGGAGGAAATGGTATTCGTACTCTCTCCCACACTCACACACAGCATCCCTCAGTTGCCTGCAGTAAGATGCCCCGCCCACTGCTTCACATTAGCACGTGTGTCGGTGTTGTCTCCGTCCCGGTCTCGTTTAGGCAGCCATGTTGTCGAGGTATGATGGGTGAGGCTTATGTATGCAAACGACACTAAACAGAATTAGCACGCAAAACATTAACAATTTAAGAAAAGGACCATGAATTTGAAAAGAGGGGCATGGGAAGGGTTGGAAGGAGGAGGGGGGGAATTATATAACTATATTTTAATTTTAAAAATAAAAAAGCAAGCCATGGACAGTAAGCAGCTCCTTGAGAGATCTCTGCTTCAGTTTCTGGTTCCTGGCATGAGTCCCTGCCGTGACTTCCCTCAGTAATGGACTGTTATCTTGAAATAGGAGGAAATAAACCCTTCCCTCCCTAACCCAAACCAACCAAATGAGTAACAAAAGAATGTGCTGTTCTTCCAGAGGACTGGAGGGTCCCCAGCACCCTACTGTGGTCAGCTCACCATCACCCACTGACCCCAGCTCAAAGGCATGCCCCGTATGCCCCAGCAACATACGGCACACAGAGACACAAATAAAAACTGTTTAAAACTTCAAATATCCAGCCCCAGTCTGGGGTGCAGTTCAGTGTTATGAACCCTAGCTTCAATACACAGTACCACAAAAAAGGGGGGGGCTATATTGTCCCTTATTTCCATGTATTATTGTCGCACAATACAGTCTCCCTGTTGTACTCCAGCCTTTAACATCCTCCTATCATTGCCTTCCTCAAGCCCACCCAGACCCAACATTCAGTTACTTTTCTTCCCACACTCCAATACTGTCTCTTTTGGGGCTGTGTTCCACACACCTGCTCACTCTTTGAACTCCAATGGTTCTATTGAACTCCAATGTTTCATCTGTTTCTATTTGTTTCCTTTTTGGTTTTTCAGGACAAGGTTCTCTGTGACCAGGCTGGCCTTGAACTTAGATCCGCCAGCCTCTGCCTCCGGAGTGTAGAGTGGCCTGTATTTTGTAGCCACTGTTCTCCCATCACCCACGTTGCTTTAGTATCTCACACGTCTGGCCTACCCTCCTGTTCGGCAGCTCAGGTTCCCCAGGGATTATGCATCCCTCCACTGACTTATTCTGCAGGTGACTGTTTCCCTATATTGAACATCAACAATATACCAATTTTGAGGTTGCCAAATTATCAAGCCCTTTCCTGCCTATTAATAAGCAGCCTTTTAGGGTTTGCTTAAAACTAACTACCCATGAGCTGGAGAAATGAGTTAAGAGAACTCACGGCTCTTGCAGAAGACAGGGTTTAAGCTTCCTTAAGAAACTCCAGCAGCTCTGGGGATCAGACACTCTCTTCTGGTCCCTTCAGGCACTCCATGAACTTGTAGACAAAACACTCATACACATAAACTAAAAACCTAATCTATCCATCCTATTATGTTGCTCAATTCTAGGACGTAACAGTGTAGTTCAGTGATGTAGCTTAGTGCACACTCCAGGTTCAATCCCTAATACCAAAAACAAGAGTCTTTATATTCTGATTTAGCTGGGTCACATAAGTACTTGTGGCCATAGTGGACATCTTTATGCATGAGGGGGATGTCAGAACTTTGCTCTCTGGGCATCTTATTTCCCTAACAAGTATCCTACAAACTTATGAGCTACCTTATTCTGATTTCACTAGGTTCATGACTGCTATAAAATAATTAAAAAAAAGAACCTCAGTGACTCAAAACTCTAGAAATACATGGTCACAGCTGCGAGCCCAGAAATCTGCATGTCCACAGAGCCACTTCTGGAGGCTGAGAACCTGTGCCCCACCTCTCACCTGGTGGACGCAGTGTTCCAAACCGTCTAGGTCACAAGACATGTGTTTCATGTCAAATCTTCTTCTCACCCTCCCAAGCCCGTCTCTGCTTTCTCTTTAGATGTGTATTTATCACCACTGGATTAGGGCCACTTAGATAATTCAAGATGATCTCGTCATACTTAACTCAATTATCTTTACAAAGACCCTCTTCCTTTAAAGGCAACAGAAATTACAGTCCCAGAAATTACAACATAAATAGATCTTTTAAGGAGTCCTTGTTCAACAACCTTAGGTTCCCCCTGTGCTAAGTGAAAGTTCTCATTTAAATAAAAAGCCACAGTAAAACAAGTGTGGCAATCCCAGCATTTTGGAGGCAGAGGCCAATCTGAGCAAATGAAATCTTGCCTGAAAAAAAAAAAACTAAAACAAAACAAAATGCCATAAAGGGAATCAGATTTTCTCCAAGGTCTCTTGATGGACTCTGGGGCTAACAGCTTACCATTATTAGGACCTTGCTCTGGAAGGGTTTGTTCTGCAAACAGAAACAACCTTTGTTCTATACCAAAGCCACGAGCTGTATTTTTGTTTCCTTATCCCAACCCAATGTGTACAAAGTCACAGATAAAGGTGTGCGGAATCAGACGGCCCTGATAGATGACTGGTTAATAAAGGAACTGTCGGTTAATCATTTTAATTTAATCTCACATTGTCTTCAGTCTAAAGGATTGAGATCACAAAGGGATCATGACCAAAGTAGAATTCTCTTTGGCTTCTTTAAGCATCCCCTCCCCCACAAAAAAAGGCCAGTGCTGAATTAAGAGGCTCTTCCCATGTATTAAGCCGTAATATAGGACATGAATACTTCAAGAAAATATTTATTTACAGGTTAGAGATTAGGAAATCCAAAGTTAAGGTAATTATAGGAAGCATTAGAGAGATCACACCAGAGAGGAAGGCCCCGAACTCATGTTTTACATTTCTTTTTTTTTTTTTTTTAAGATTTATTATTTATACAACATTCTGCCTGTATACCAGATCTTACTATAGATGGTTAATGAGCCACCATGTGGTTGCTGGGAATTGAACTCAGGACCTTTGGAAGAACAGCGAGTGTTCTTAACCTCTACGCCATTTCTCCAGCTTCCTGAACTCATGTTTTTATTGGAAACCACTCCCTAAAAACACTCCACTTCCACAGAATTTCCATTAACCAAAGTATAAACATTCAACACTGTATCCCTAAGAAGTCAAGAGTTTTAACACATGAATTTTGTGAGACACATTCACACCCTAACACTGACTCTTTAGTAAATTTCTATCCGGTGATAGCCCCTCTGTCCCCTACAAGTCCCATTCTGTCCCTTAGCTGCCCATCCAACTTTTTTTTTTTTTTTAATTCAAAATCTAATCTCTCTGCCTCAATGCAAAATCTTGCTGCAGTGGTCCCGATATCTACTCGAAGGTCCTGAACAGTCTGCTTTACCAACATGACAAGTGTCATCAGTCAGATCTGAGTTCTGTTGTTTTGCTTTTCTTTTTGAGACAGGGTCTGTGTAGCCCTGGTTGCCCTGGAACTCTATGAAAGCAGGCTGAACTCACAAGCGATCCACCGCCTCTGCTTCCAGAGCGCTGGGATCAACAGTGTGCGCGATGCCCAGTTAGGAGTCAGACGGGTTTTTTTGGTCTTGTTCTATATTTTGGTTTTTGATACAGGGCTTCCCTGTCTGACAGACCCTTGGCTGTTCTGGACTCATTTTATAGACCAGGCTGGCCTCAAACTCAGATATCAGCCTGCCTCTGCCTCCCAAGTACTGGGATTAAAGGCATGTTCCACCTTGCCTGGCTAGGAGTCAGTTTTTAATGGTACAAACTCACACATACACAGGGGTTTTACTTGTCTCTTAAATTTTCAATATATATGTGTGTATGTATGTGTGATGCGTGCAATGTGGAGGTGGGGCTCCAATGCCCCATGTACACTTAGAAGTCAATTTTGTAAATCTTTTTTCCCCATCTTTTAAAGTGGGTTCCAGGGATTTGACTCAGGTCACAGGCTTGTACTGCAAGTACTTTTGCCTGATGACCCTCTCATCAGCCTCTGCTTGTCTCATGAACCAGAATGGCCAGTGAGAAGTGTGACCCTGCTTCCCACACGACCCACATCTGTGTCAGCTGTGCAAACTCCTTAATATGCTCTACCTTACAGGGTCTCTGCTCTTTTCTTTGTCCAGGATGAGCCCACAGGAACATGGCCAATGCCTTCTCTTTTAAGCCTCCCCTGAATCTTACATTATCAGACAGATATGCCCCTTCTAATATTGTAATATACCTCATGTCATAGCCCTGACCCCCTCTGACGTACCGTTTCCCTTTGTTTTTTCCTTCCTCCCCCTTCGCCTTCTGCTTCTCTCATGTGGCGTGTCAGACCGTGAGACATCCACTCTGAGTACACTCTACCACTGAGCTATGTCCCCAGGCCAGCTTTTCTGTCAGTCCCTGATGTAACTCATGGCTGCACTCCAACGCTCAATGAGCGAACACACAGGTACCCAGAAGTGATGAACAGAAGCACCCAGTCACTCAAGGATTCCATTCCCTCCTGAAATCACACTAGCACATCCCTAGGAGCAGAGGGGTTACAATCCCAAAGAACTGGAGACATGACCAGACCTGAGGGCACGCGAGCTTCAGAATGGGAAAGCAGGCGAACACAAGCCTCACTTTAAAAGTCCCAACTGAAGCCCGCAATTCAGATGACCTGCGATTTGCCTTGTGTAACCTAGCAAAGGGGGGAAGTGGCTGCTGAAGACCTAAACATAAGAGCAGACAAAGGAAAGCCACCTCTTTACACGGCCTCTCTTCACTAGAGAAATCACCGCATCTCCAGTCTTCTGCTTTCCTTTTCCACACTGTCTCTAATGTTCTGGAGTTTTCTGCAGTTCTGGACAAGGGACACCAAACTCTCCCTAAAGTTACTAGTTCCGTGGTCTCTGCCAATGTTCTCAAGCTCATCAAAGAAAGTTAAGGTCTCTCTGAGTTTGGCTTGAACAATTTTTTGCTCCTCTAATTCTGCAAGAAGGGCCTGCTCAGTACGTAATTCAACTTTATACTTCTCCTGTAACTCTTCGATTTCCTGTTTGAGAAGCTGGAATTTTTCTTCACTGAAAGGATGAGTCTCCTGACACTTATCTTCAGGAAGCAGGATGTTTGGAGGAATACACAAAATCGATTGCAAAATCAGGTGCTCCATTTTGCCAAAAAGGTTATCAAAACGTCCCTTCATGAAGCAAAGAAACGTCTCTGTGCATTTACGAATCTGTACAGGGCTAATCTCACAGCCTGGAGTGCCTTCCAGCTTCCTCAGGATAACCTGCTCCACAGCCTGCATCACTTCAAACAGGTGGTCTTGAAATGCTATATAGATCCTCAGCAGGCACGTCTGTGGCGTGAAACCAAAGAACTGGGCCTCGTAGGCCATCGGATCCACAGACATCCTGCTGCACTTTGCTGCCCTCAACTGGAAAAACCTGCAAGTACAAAAGGAAAAGCATTTCATTCTGATAAAGTCACCAGAGAAAAGTAACAAATGCTGTTATTGATAAGCAAATAAACAAAGGACACAAATAAAACTAAGGAATTGGCGCTCCTTTGATACCTTAAGTTTCTTCCAGCCTCAACTGTCAACAGAAGCCAGAAGCCCTTGCCTCTCTGAGCCAAGTAGAGTAGAGCGATACCCTCTTTACTATTCATTTCCCTTAGTTACTATTGCTAAGGACTGAGGCACAGCCCAACCTTCTCAGTTCTGTTCCCTTGTCAACTTTAACGGTTTAAGCAGACAGCCTCAGTGCCCTAGGAAGAAAGTTTTCTGAATGTCAATGATCTACACATCCCCACCCCTGACCTTTCAAGACAATGTCTTGCTGTGCAGCCTATGGGTTGGCCTCAAACTCTTTCTTTCGTTTGTGACAGGACCTCATGTGGCCGAAGTTGGCTTCAATCTTGGGATGTAGCTGAGGATGATCACGAACTTCTGATCCTTCTTCCTGTACACCAAAGTGCTAAGATCCTAGAAGTATACCTTGAACATGCCCAACTTTTTATGTGGTGCTGGAGTTAAAAACCCGGGGCCCACAGAGCACTCTATTAACTTACCTAATTCTTGAACCCTCTCCCATGCTAGCCTAATTGTCATTCACAATGTACCTCAGTCCCTGACCTTTGCTTTCTTGCTCCCAGTCCATCTATTTAACTTCTTTCCCCATTCCTTTTAGGCCCATGTTCTATCATTTTAATTACCTCATTATAAATGTCCTCTATTCCATCTTCCACCTTAGCCATCGGATAAAAATCTAACTAAATGACCCCGCCTTTATCCTGACTTGTTTCAAGGACCCAAGAGGCATTTCTTTCCAGTGTAAGACCTACAAACATGTCATCGCATTTCCTTATTGCTGAACCTTGGCGTTTTTGTAGCTATATGCTTGTTATAGAAATAAGGAAAGGGCACTCAATGTAATCTACAAACTGCCACTTCAACTATCAGATAAATTTTTTTAAAGACTTAATTTTAAAAGAAAGTGTATCCAGAGGTGTGGGCAATCCTATGAGAAAGCAGAATACAACTACCCTTGAAAATGTATATATGTAATGGTTTAAGACAGAGTGGTGATAATGATAGGGCTATATAAATAGGATTTGTTTTGCAGTATCATTCACAGATTATCTCTAGACTGTAAGGAGTTTTACTTTCTGAACACTTCTCAGATTCCCTCCTAGGAAACCACGTTCCTACCACGGTTTTGTTTTGTTGAGATAGGACATCATTATGTTGCTTAGGACGGCCTCAAATTTTCCATTTTTCCACCTTCGCCTTCCAAGGAGCAGGATACTAAGGCAACACTCTTTAAAATGTGTGTATGTGTGTTGTTATTCTTAGACAGGTAGCTCTGGCTAACCTGTGTGTGTGCACGTATCCACCTGTGTATCCATCCACACATACATGAAGATGCCCACAAAAACCAGAAGGTGCTGGGTCCCCTGGAGCTGCAATTCGACAGATGTGAGTGCTGGGAATCCAACTCAGGTCCTCTGCAAACAAACGCTCCTAACTATCGCCACCTTCCAGTCCCTACAGACACAGTCTCATGAACTCAGGCGCCCACTTTAATGTCCCAATCCAGATAATTGCACTCGTTTACCTGACGGGCTCTGACCAGTTCTTTTCTCGGTTCTAGCATGGGTCAATCTACCGACGATTTGCACCCTGTAATTCTCCAAGTTTGCAACCGAACCTCGCCTCAAAGTTCTCAACAATCCTGGCCTGATGCACGATATATGACCAATTCTAACCAAATCCCTACATCCGAATTCGCAGTTCTGAGAAAAGTTCCAATTTTGCCTTTTCTCTTAGACACTACCAGTGCTATGATGAGGCAGTAGCCATAAAGCTACAGTTTTAGCAGCGAGACCACGGCTCTCGTGTTTGTCCCCAATCTCCTGTGTTTTGTCCAATGGCCTCCAACTTCAGGATTCAACAAACCCTCTGGCTTCAGCCTCCAGAGCGGCCAGGAGACACAGGCACCGCGCCACTGCATTCTGCCTTAGCGGCTTATTTCTGAATGTCATCCTCTCCAACCTTCTACTTGGTTCCTGCCAGACCTGACAGTCACATTTTGCCCCACAATTTTTTTAAGGCTTCTTTATAACTTACCGAATACGTCTGCTACGACCTGGACAGTCTCTGCGGCAACCCAACCCAATTCTGTGTTCTCTCCTTGCCGTAAGCGCGCCCTGGGCGCGCAGCCCCCAAGAGCCGGCCGCTACCTCTTCCGCTTTCCCCTCAGCGCTAAGACATCCACAGTCTCTTCCCGGCTAAACAGGGCGGCTCCCACACCACCTCGACCACGGCCTTCGGAGCCAACGGGCCCGCGGACGAGCCGGGCCACCGCGGAGCGGGAGGCTCTTCCGGCGGCTCCCGCTCCCGTCCCACCCCGCGGCCGCGATGCCCGCCGGGAACCCTGGTCTCCCGGCCCGGCGGGGCCGGTCTGAGGGGACCCTGCGGAAGGCTCCGGCGCCCCGACGCCATTCCTCCAGCCCCACTTCCCGCTCCTCCTCAGAGAGCCCACGGCCCCTACCGGAGGGTCACGGGGTGATGGAGTCCGCCACGCACCGGCTTCCCGCCACCGCCTTCAAACCGCCCCGAGCCGCTGAAGAAGGCGGCCGCGCCTTCTCCTCGGAGGCGGCCGGAACGTGCCCCGCGAACGAACGCAAAGGCGGGATGGATCGCACTCCTGATTGGCTGGCCGAGGGTCGAAAGGGCGCGCTCGGATTGGTGAACGGAGGGGGGCAAGGCGGGGAAGCCAGCTGTGGCCTGCGGGGATTGGCGGGAGGAACTGGCGCTGGCTCTCTGCGCTGGTAGGCGGAGAAGGAAGGGTGGGCCGACGCGGAGGCACAACTCGTGATTGGCGGATGGGCGGCCCCCGGGGCTCCGGCGATTGGTCGCTGGCCGAGCGCGCAGCGCTGATTGGACAGTGGCGGGGAGGCTGAAGGCCGGCCTTGAGTCCGCCCCGCCGCCTGGCATCCTGGCGGAAGGGGAAGGGGGGCAGGCGCGGTGGGGAAGATGGCGTACCAGAGCCTCCGGCTGGAGTATCTGCAGATCCCGCCGGTCAGCCGCGCCTACACTACCGCCTGCGTCCTCACCACCACGGCCGTGGTGAGCAGCTGTGACGCCGCGTCCTCCTCGTCCAGGCTAGCTATGACTGGGTCTTCGGAAAACGGGTTTGGGCCGCGGAGAAGCCCAGTGGGTCTGTCCCCAGGGGTGGGTGGAGACATCCGACCTGACTTTAGGGTTCGGGATGGTACCAAGGGTGCCAAGCCGGTGACCCGAGAAGGATGTGCTCCTCCATAAAGGGGCAGGTCAGTTTCCGTGAGATGAAATCCAGACCTGGAGCGAGTCAAAAATGCGGGAGCCGCCCACCCAAAACAGTGTCTGCGAGCTCTAGCTATGGCCAGGCGGCTAGTGGGAGTAAGGTCCGCTAGGTTCACAGACTAATGTATTGAGGGCAGAAATCTCGAATTGTCTGGAAACGTCTTTGAAAAGTCGGCCTGGGGATGTAAGCAACTGGCCGCCTGTGCCTAGTCCTAATGGCATCGGGCCTCAAATCTCTTATTCCGAGTTGTCGCACCCAGCTGTTTGAGGTGGTGACCAGGGCTGCTCAGAGTCTTAAAAGATGCTGTTGTCTTGTCTCTAAAATATCCCCACCTACCTGTCTCATAGCAGATATTGCAACATAAGACTTGCACTGTGTGTGGAGGATACAAAACAGTTGTGCGAATTCTAAAGAATTCCTTACCGGCGGTCACAAGCAAGACAGAGAAATCTACCCCCAGTGAGAGACATTGTTAGAGCTACTGATCCCTTGTTGTTAATGCTGAAATTTTGTTTTACAATTTATCTGCTTTAAGAAGCTCTTTTTCCATTTCAGCAATTGGAATTGATCACACCTTTTCAGTTATACTTCAATCCTGAGTTAATTTTTAAACACTTTCAAGTAAGTGGTTTACAGCAACTATGACTAATGTTTCCATTGTCTTTTTTCTTTATTGTTTATTAAGTAGTAAGTCCTGTCTGATACAGTCTCAGAAAATAGTCTCATGGGGAGAAACTCTTACTTTAAGTCTTGTTGAGATGTAAAGAGGGAATCCTTATGTCTCCTTGGGCTCCAGAATCATTTAAGAGCTGCTCGGTATTTCTGAGCTCTTCGTCATATACCAAACTAGAATTGCCAGAGTGGAGCCCAGTACAGTGGCCAATGCCTCTAATCCCAGGCGCAGGCAAAGTAAGAAGAATGGCCCCTGATGGATAAGCTTAGGCTGTCTAGAGAGGCACTTGTCTTGAGAAAATTGAAAAGGGTGGGAATTTGGAACATATCTTCTGTTTTCAGTATGTTTTAATGTATTGAGTTCCTGTATTTGAGTACTAGTTAAGAATTATCATGGCCTTAGTCCTGTAGTCAGGAAGGGGAGGCCAGGGCAAGCCACACATCAGGTCATTCTCTCAAGACAGAACAAAGTAACAACAACAGTAATGTGGCTCAAGAATAGACTGACAGCTGTCTGCCCAGGGAGTCTCCCAGGACAGCTTTATGTTCACAACCCAGACACAGCTGCCGCTGTTGCTCATCCTCAGGGTCTAGTTCACAAACTCAGCTCTGGTAGAGCTTTGACGCCGGTCTGCCTTCCACAAGTCACATCATACTAACAGGGCTGAGGGGCCATTATCTAAAACAGTGTTGGCTAGTTAGATTATAGTTTGAAGAAGTCATTTTCCAGCGATTGAAATGCTAAAGAGAAGTGTGTTTTCTGGCTAGGATGGTCATTTGCAGTCTAGGTGAAGTGGAGACGAGATTTCAGTAGCTGTAACTCTGCTTTATGATGCTTTGTCTGTCCTAGATGTGTCACACTCCCTTTGTACCCTTGAGCTCTAGCTGGCCTTTCAAGGCCAGCGTTTGTGAACCTTGAGTGACTGAGTCCAGACATGCGTGAATTTGTCTTAGGGGACTCTACCTCTGTCAGTATTAATTATCACAAGTTACCGGTGGTCAGAGGGTTAATGGTGTATGAAGCAGTTGGTCCTTTGATATCTTGTCTTTGCCAAGTTGGTATTCCTGTGGTGTTTGCCCCAGCAAACGCTTCCTACAGGTTTGTTTGGCTTGACTCTAGGGTTAAGTTCTTTGTTTTTGAGATAATTTGTTTTGTAGCTATGGCTGGCATGGCCCTCGTGGTATCCTCCTGTCTCAGCCTTCTAGGATCGCCATACTTTTTTTTTTTAAGACAGGGTCTCTTATGTAGCCTGGGTGACTCTTGAACTTTACAGTAATCCTCTGTGGTCTTCTTGCCTGGACTCCTTAGTGCTAGGATTATACAGGAGCAACCATGCCTAGGCAGGGTTAAACTCTTACATTAAAGTTTGGAATTAGCAGTTCTAGATTTGCTATCAGAGTCTTCACTCAGCTGCATGTCCTTGGGCAAGACAAAAGTTTTTGTTTGTTTTTCTGGGTAGCCTTGGCTGACCTGGAACTCACAAAGATCCAGCTGCCCCTGCCTGCCGAGTGCTCGAATTAAAGGAATGTGCCACCACTACTAGCCTAAGCCATAAGTCTTAAGATTCCTTATCTGAAGTGAGGATAGTTACACCACTTGCTTCTCTCACCGGGTGCTGAGATCACATGTGATAGTAAGTTGTATAAAGCTTTTTGAGTAGTTGTAGGTGAGGAGGCAAGACTGCTCTTGTAGCTTTCCTTGTCTTACAGCATTAATTCTGACTTGCAGGAAGTTGACTTCAAACCAGGGCCTGGCTCTGTGCCTTAGAAACTTTCATCAGGATGTTGTACCAATATAGAGACATTCTTGGCAGCTTTATATACTGGATCGCTGAAGTTTTTAGTCCCTGTAAGCCCCTCATTCAGATTATGATGTCTACATGTAAGAGTGCTCTGTTCTGCAAACTAACCTAGCTTTTGCGCAGACGGTTTCCGCATACTGTGCTTAGCCGCAGAGTGTGGGCTTGCCGAGCTGTTTCAGAAAAGATAACCATGATATTTGACCTTTTTGTCCCATCATCCATATATATTTCAGACTTCAATTAGTATCATTCAGTCTTTTAACTAGAAGCAACACACACACACACACACATACACACATACATACGCATATGCACGCACGCTCTCGAAGAGAGAACCAATCTAGAATTAGATTGTGTGCCTGTTTAAGTGGGCCCTGTCTATTCAGAGTCTCAGAATCACAGAATGTTGTTTTTATCTTAGTATGGAAATGTTCCCTGGTCATGTATTCTTAATGAGTCTTTCTTTTTATTCCCCGTCCACCCCGGCAGATATGGAGGCTAATCACCAATTTCTTATTTTTTGGTCCAGTTGGATTCAATTTTTTGTTTAACATGATATTTCTGTATCCTTTATTGAGTGGAGTCAACGTCAAAACCTTAGATTATGTAATATGTATCTACTATAGTGTATATATATATATACTATAATATAATATATATATATTAACTTCGTATTTACTGTAGGTTGAAACAATTCTTGTTGGTTTGTTTTTATACCATTTAGTTATGACTTCTGAGTCTGTACTTTGTAATCAGATCATAACGTTTGAAGCTGTTTCTAAGTCCTTGTTCACCTGGGAGGTTCCAACTGTTAAAAGATACTGTCCTTAAGTTGTATGTCACTGTGGGCGTGTTTGTCACGTGAGCATCAGCTGGTGTAGTAGTAAAGAGGTGGAAACACTGGTAACTCAACAGAATTCCCCGGGTTTGGGATGGGTTTGTGGGAAGGGGCCATGATTGCAAGGCTACAAAACAAAGAGTGTCAGAATATCTGCTGGGCGTGACATGTTTAGTTAGGTCCACTGAAAGGCAGGAAGAGCCGTGGTCACTGAAGAAGCAAATGGTGATTGGGCGTGCTGAGCTAGGCATTCCTCCTTCACCCAGTGCTCAGCTCAGACGAAGGGGGCAGGGCCTTTGGGGGTGACGGGACTTAAGTCTTAGAATGGATCCTTGTGTTTCCCGCGGATACCATTCTGACAAGTTTCTAATAAACGGTTTTTCATTACAGTTTTTATTGACTGGAATAGAAATGCTTAGCCTGCTTGGCCTGAAAAAGTACTTACCACACAAGGCTTCTTTGAAGGGATTTTCCCAAGCCAGCAAACCAAGGACAGTGCAAATTACATGTAGGTGAGCGTGGGAAAGACAACACTACAAACTAGCAGAGATGTGAAGGCGAGGAGAAGCGTGTTGATGCAGTATTTGAAGTGACTCCAGTAAGGATGGGCTTTGTCAAACACGGTGCTAGTTTTGACATGGCCTAAAACCCCTGAGGAAGAAAGGAGACCAGTTTATTGCTCAGAGGTTCTCGAAGCCCAGGTGTGTTTCAGTGGTTTGTTACAGCTTATCCTCGTGTGTGCGCCTGATACTTTCTTAACTTGACAATTAAGATATCGTTACTGCCGAATGCTAGAAGAAGGCTCTTTCCGAGGTCGGACGGCAGACTTTGTATTTATGTTCCTTTTTGGTGGATTTTTAATGACTGTATCCTTCAACAAGTGGATTACAGGAAACTACTAAAGAGCAGGCTGTATGTTCCTCAAGCTTTTCATCTGTCTCCAGTGATTCACTACTTTGAACAAACAAAAAGAGTTGATCTACAGATTGTAGCCTCGGGGTGCTACCATTTATTTCACAGCCGGCCTTGAGGTTGGGCAGGAGGCTGCGCTGGGCAAGAACCCCCAGCCGAGGTGGGTTATGGTGAAGCACCTCCATTACTTCACGGTGTGGGTGACTTCACCTTTAAACTCGATTAAGAAGAGGTGTGCTAAATCACTGTCAAGACTGTCTTTAACAAGAAGAGCATTTTGCTGTGTGGCGCCTCCGATGTCCTGCCGCCTGCCGGGAAGCCTTCTTTGTTCAGCTGCGTGCCTCGGCACCTGTGACAGGGTCCATGCTGAACCAGCTTCCCTGTTCTTACTGTCCAAGCAAAAGACAAGAGCGTCACAAAAGCAGAATCTTAGTTTGAAGTAGCTATAACCCAGCCCAAGCCAGTTTCCACCTAATTTCCTTGGGTTCTTAATTTCAGGCTTTTCTTATAGTTTAAAAATGTCACCACTCGGCTCTTCTCACTCAGGTCTTAGCTAAAGGGCAACTTTTAGTCTTTTGCTTAGCCTTCCCTAGTAAACTTCCGGTTGATACTTTCCTTAATGTCCTTTGGTAGCTTTTTGGTTTGTTTGTGAGCTTAGTGTTTTTAGGCCAGGCCTTTACAATAATGCTGGTCTATGTGTGGAGCCGGAGGAACCCGTATGTCCGCATGAACTTCTTTGGTCTTCTGAACTTCCAGGCCCCCTTTCTGCCCTGGGTGCTCATGGGCTTTTCTTTGTTGTTGGGGAACTCGATTATTGTGGACCTTTTGGGTAAGTCTTAAAATTACTTTTTCTCCTTTTTACCTGAAAATTTATTTTGTCACTGTCATTCATGTTTATTCTGTTTAGTCTTCATAAATAGCTATTGCAAGACTGTTTAATAATTATATCTGAAAGATTTGTTTTGTTTTGTTTTTAATAATTAATCCTAAATAAAGTGTATGTTAGCAGGGAACAAAATTGGAGTTTTAATCTCCCTATTTATCTTTTATTTCTGGTTCATTATAGGTATTGCAGTTGGGCACATATATTTTTTCTTGGAAGATATATTTCCCAATCAGCCTGGTGGAATAAGAATTCTGAAAACACCGTCTATTTTGTGAGTATTTAACTCCCTGTTCCACGTCCGCACAGACACACCACAATCACGGTTTAGTTTGGGCTCCCTCGGTGCCCAGTTCATGAGGCTCGTATCAGTGTTTGCAGACTGAGCAGCTTGTCTGCAGTGGGGAGCTTTGGGATTTGCCAGAAGCAGATTGGGCCAGGGGTGTGACCACTGGGCTCTGACAACATGGGGTGACCTTGCAGTTGTTTGAGTGACCACTGTGTCCCCGGGAGGAGCCTGCAGGTTTGGAAGCGGCTGTGCAGTTGTGGGAAGTGAGCCGCACGGTGAACAGGGCCGTTCAGAGGACCTGGCTGACGGCATCTGAGCAGGGAAGCAGGTGGTGGGGCTGCAGCTTCCTGACACGTTCTCGGTAGAATAGTCAAGCTAAAAAGAACGAAATGGTTCATTGGCTAACAGGACTGGTGCTTCTCCAGAAGACCCAGGTTCAATTCCCAGCACCCATTGTCTGCTAACTGTCTGTAACTGTAGACCCAGGGAGCTTGTTCTTTTGCAAACAAAATACCCATATATGTAAAATACACAAATAAATAAACCTTTAAAAAAAGAACTAAAATGAAAAGTAAAAGTAAGAGAAGAACGAACTAGCTAGCAAGATGTGCCTGTTGTCCTATCTGCTCTGAAGCTGAGGCAGGTGAGTCCAAAGTTTGATGCGAGCCTAGGTGACACACCAAGAGTCCATCTCAAGAGGAAAAGATAATTTTTTCATTAACAGCAGTGGCAGCAGCAACAACAACAACAAAACAGAAGGAAGGAAATAAAACCTGTAATTTTACACACAGCAGCATCCCTGGACTGGCTTCTTGATGAGCAGCCTGGCATCTTAACTCCCTGTGTATCATTTTGATAATTTCCTACATGATTGCTGTATGTACTTGTCCTTCTCTCCTCTTCCTCCTCCTATGTCTCCCCCATTCCTACTCAGGTCACGACCTCCTCATTAACTATTAGTGTACAGATGGATACCAGATCTATTTACCCCTTTAATCCATCTAGTGTTGCTTGTATGTGAATGTTTAGAGCTGGCTACTTGGGAATTGGATAACTGTATACACTTGTTTTTTATAGCTGTATCATTTTAAATTTTTTAACATTTATAAATGTGTTCGCTACACTGTGTGCCTGCATTTTATGTGCACAGAATACATGGGTGTGTATGCTTTCAGAGGCCACAGGACAGTGTATCCCCTGAATCTTGAGCTACAGGTGGTTGTAATCCCCCTGGTGTGGGCGCTGGGCACCAAATGTGGCTCCTCTACAAGACAACATTGCCATTAGTCACTGCTTTCCCTTCTGTAATTGGAGTAGTGGATGTCCACGTCACAGTCCACGCACTCCAGCATGGACTTCACCATCGTAACCATGTGTAAATGAGCAGCTCAGTGGTGAGGGTGTTTGTGTTGTGCTGCTACGGCCACTATGCTTAGAGTGTGTTTCTCTGTCACCCTAAAGCTCTGCCCTTAAGTAACTCCGTACATCCCTATCACCCAGCAACCGCCATTCTTTTTATGTGCCTGTGGATCTGACTATGCCAGGGACTTCATCAGTGTTTGTCGCTTCTATAGTAACATAACATAGATGAAGGAGGTAAAAGTTAATGTGAGGTTAGATAGGAACGGAGCGGCTCTAACGGGCAGGCAGGGATGACGCTGTCTGTGGGAATGAACTGCTTTCTGAGACTTACGATCGAAGATGGCTCTGGCACTAAATGGTCTCTGTATTTCAGGAGGACTATTTTTGATACGCCAGATGAGGATCCCAACTACAACCCACTACCTGAAGAGCGGCCAGGAGGCTTTGCTTGGGGTGAAGGCCAGCGCCTTGGAGGGTAAAGCAGCTGTGCCAATTATGAGAGCCATCTGAGAAAGACTCAGTGAAATGCCCATTGGGATCCTTTTATCCCTTGTTGCAAAAGTGTGGACAGCGTGACAGATTTTAACTCCAGAAGCACTTTACGGAATGGTACACTGACTAACACAGAAGACGTTTCCAGCAGTTTGCCAGGGGTTCCTCACTATGCTGGTACTGAAAGTATAACCTCTTGGAGCCAAAAACTGGAGAAGCATATCCTGCCGCCTCTGACAAGTACACGGGTACTTGCGCTCTGTGGCAACAGGCGGGGCTTTCCTCTCCTCTTTGACAGACAAGGCCGTGGTGTAAACGAGAGTTTCAGAGAGGACAAAATAAAACTGAATTCCATCTCTCTCACACTGTTTTTAAGCTTTCGTGTGATCTTTTAAATCATGGTAATGTGTTGTAGGTCTCCTGTGTAGGTCTGAACGCAGCAGTTTCCACGCCTGCCCCCGTGTCTCCACGGCTTTCCACTGGATTTCCTTTCAAGAGTGGAAATACATAGCAGTCTGTACAGCTGACTAGTTCACAGTGCTAGCCTCAGTGGAAAGAAGATGGTGCTGATTTCTGCCCTTCAGATAGTTCTGTCTAAAAACTGCGAAGCTTCAAGTTGTTAGACCACAGGAGGACAGAGAAGGGAGGCTGACTCTCGTGGGAGAGGAATCTGGCTGGAGAAAGCCAGCTCTAAACAAAAAGCAACTTGGCATCTGTTTTACCTGGAATTTCTCTGCTAAGAAATACCCAGATAAGTGAGGTCCACCCTTTGTCAAACACAGGACTAAGAATGGGCAGCCAGGCACATGTTCCTTTCCGTATGCATTTCAAGAGAAGCTCAGACCTTTTCAGGGCCAAGTGCCCGGCTCATCTGCCCAGCTGGTAGCGATGAGGGTCTTTGGAAGCAGCCACACTGGTGAGTGCTGGTGAAGGCATCACCCCCTGACAACCCAGCAGCTTTTCATTCATGCTGCTTAGCAGACCTAGAAAGGCGACCTCAGGTAGTTTTCATAAACGTGGGCACAGGACCTCACACACGGGATCATCCTATTTTGGCTGAGTTGCTTTCCAGGTGAGAGTTTAGGCTTAAATACGCTATAGTAAGCATTCTAGGCAAGAAATTTCCGATTGTCTTTGAAGTGAAAAGTATTTCAATGACTAAGTGGAGTATACAATAAGGAACGAACGGTGTGAGTGTGCTTTGCTAGTAAATAACTGAAGAAGGTTGTGATTTTATGGGCGTGGCTCAATGGGACTGCTTTTGTTCAAGTCTTTAAAGTTTGATGACAGTCTTAGATTGTATGGTCATGGTGGGATTCTTAAGCTTAATTATTACTCTTCACTAACTTTCAGGAATTTGTTTTTATTATTATTGCTTGCTTTTCAGCCAGATATGGGTTTCTTTAGGTTTTGTTTATTTTCTGTGAGTTAATTTTAGATTTAGCTAATTAATGGAGTTATTGTGGCAAAATTCCAAAATTTTTCACCAGCTGTTCATTTTAAATAGTGAACACCTCTACACAGTAATGACTGGAAGACGGGGAATGCGTTTTGGATGTGTAGTTTACAGCAGTTTTTGATTTTTAGGATATGAATTTCTAGTGGCAGAATGCCATGCAACGCTCCACACAGTCCTGGGAGTGCTGACTTCAGTCACTTGGCCTCTGAGTACTTCAGCCAGTCCCGCTTGGTTTGCTTGGTTAGCGAGTCCCTGTGCACCAGGGAGAGTCCCCGCCTCCCCAGCAAAACACGCCCTTTTCATGACGCAAGTCACCAGAAAAGTGAGATTGGATTATGGCATTCTGTGGCCACTTAAGCCGACATGAATATAGTTTGAGACATTTCTGGGTTGATTGTAGCAGAAGTAACTTAAAGCACACCTAAAGCATAGGGAGTTTGTTATAGAAAAACAGTAAATGTCCATTTAAGAATGAATGGACCTACCAATGGCATCTCCCTTGGAGATACAGTTTATATTCTTTGATGTGGTTTTTTCACTGTGAATTTTTACTTGTTTCTTCCACTTCTTTTACTGTCATTCCTTCTGTGTCCTCCTGTCTTTTATATTTCGTTTGTACTTCCATGAGACAAAGTGTCCACATCCTGGACCTTGAACTGGAACCATAACTCTGTCTCTGGGTCCTCTGGGAATTGGAGAACACTGGAGCAAATAGCATGTGGTGAAACATGCTCCCTGGAATTGTCATGCCTTTGGCCACTCTTTAGTTCACCTTTAACATGTGAGGTCGGTCAGGTTAGCCAGGACCCTGCCCTTCTGTCCTACTCAGGATGACTAAGCGACTTAGTATGCTGAGTTTGCATTAAAGCTCTTGACCCCTGCTTGGATGGTTAGGCACTCAGTCTGCAGTCACTTCTCACCCTTATCAGATGCATACTTTACTTTCTGTCTTCCTCTGAACACTGCTCCCGCTTCTACCTAGCAGGGACCTCAACTTAAATTTCTTGAGTCTTTCAAGACCCTGACACTAAAATCTTAATACAAAGGTCTATTTCATTGTCTTCTTTAAATTCTTACGAAGCTTCAAATCTGTACTAAAAAATCTTATACCAAATCCTATATTGCCGTGTACTGTTCCGAGCTGCTCCATGTATGTTAGTTTTGTTTCCTCTTAGAATGTAAGCTCCTCAAGGGCAGGGACTGTGTCTTAACTTTTGTATCCACCACAGTGCCCAGCACAGTGCTTGGCACACGGTGCTGAATAAACACTTCGTTTATTGATCAGCAAACTATTATCTTGTATTTTTAATTGTGAAAGTATTGATGTGTATGTTTGCAAATTCGTACCTAGCAACTGAGAGTAAATATTGCTTCTGGAAACAGGATGGAGCAAAGCTGGACTTGACTGAGGGCAATGGTTTGGTAGGTGTGCAATTCAAGGTGAGTGTGAGCTGGTATAGCCATGGTCAGACCTGGGAGTTAAGTGCACAGACTTAACCACTCAGACAAGAATGAAATGTGTCTAACGGATCATCTTCCGGACAAAGAATCAGGGTATTCTAGCCACTGAACCACAAGAGACTTTTCTTTTGGAGGGGCAGCAGATGTCAGACTGCCACTGAAGGACATGTGGGCAGCGTGATTTGGTTGTTTCATCACTGAGGCTGCTGAATATTTGGATTGCTAAGATTAGTCCCTTATAGAAGGTTTGCCTTCATTGAAAAGAACTGAGCCAATATTTTAAGAACATAACAAAAATTTTTGTTTTGCTTTTCTTGTCTTAATAGCTTGCGTGAGGCCGCCGCCTGTGGTTAGTGGCTCTGGAGAAGGGGTGGGGAGGGTGTGTGCCTGTGTGCTGCGGCTGACAGGACAGCTCCATAGATAAGGCCACATATCACCAAGTCTAAAGACCGGAGTTCAATACCCAGGCTACCACATGGTGGAAGCAACTGTCATAAGCTCTCCTCTGACCTCCATGTTCTCCCTTCCCCCTCTCTCACGTATGCCAAATCAACCAATCAATAAATGTACTTTTAAGAAGTTTTTTACTTACCAAGAGGTGATTTCACTCATTTATATGACCTATTTGGACTCTTGACATTTAGGAATATAAGACCCCACATTCAAGAAAAAACTGGCAATTGCCTATTATTTATTCAAGGTACATTAGTTATTTTTCTTTTTTGTAGGGGATTGATTGTCTTCCTAAATCAACACGGGGGGGGGGGCAGTCACCTTATTCTTTTTTCTAAGATTTATAATTTAAAATTGTATGTACTTACATGTGTCTTTGAATAGGGGTGTGCACATAAGTTTGGGTGCCCTGGGGAGCTAGAGGTGCAGGATCTCCTGGAGCTAGGGTTACAGGCAATTGTGCCAGACATGGTGTTAAGAAACAAAGTTGGGTTCTCTGAAGGAGCAGTATGCATCCCTAACCCCGATCGCTGCCTCCAACCCAAGTCTACATTCCTAACATGCAACCTAAACATGTTCAACAAGAACTTTTTTTTTTTTTTTTAGAAACCCCTGTTTATACTGTCAAAAGTTAAATAAATGCAGCTGGGGTTTGTTTGGCTTTTGTTTGGTTGGTTTTGCTTCTCAGATACATTCTTTAAGGCCACATTGTAAATGGTGTTTAGGTAAGTATACAGTGAATGTTCCAAGTTTCCATCTAACAGCTTGTTTAAGTTTAGCCAAACGATTCATCTGGAGGACTCAGAGCCGCTGCCGATGGCCATGGGCAGGTGCAGGGCTGGAGCCTTTCAAAGCTTTACTTTTATTGGTACTCCTGATTTTGCCAAGGGTAAGGGCTATTAACCCCATCCCTACCCGAATTTCCTGGTAAACTTGGGTGTAGTGCGGCTTCATGGGGGCCCAGACCTTCTTAAAGCTTTGAACATTACAGCAGGAGCGAGGCCACACCAGACTGGGAAAGGTCCAGATCGTGGAGTTCTAAAAAGCAGGTCCCCTTACTAAATTTATAGCCTTTATATGAGTTAAGAGTTGTAGATTATTCACTGGAGACCACATTCCCTATAATCAAACCAAACCACGCCAGAGAACTGCCTCAGCAGGTAAGAGGACCTAACCCGGTCCTCTTATTCCGAGGCACCCGCGTTCCAAGCCCTCACAACTGGCTGCAGCTCCAGTTGTTAGGGATCCAACACCCTCTTCTGGCCTCTGTGAGCATTGCATGCAAGCAGAGCATAAATATATACAGGAGTAAAACACCCACACCCTCCAAAAATTAAAAAAGCAAAGTTAACCATTCATTGCTTGCCAGTGAATTAGCAAAGCATCTAAGAGCTTGTATTTTGAATGGGAAGGAAGAACTAGTTGTATGCAGGTTTTCTGCGGGAATACTGAATCATCCGTTGATTAAAGCGCATACAAGAGGGCTGAAAAGCTGTGTAAAGAATGAGAATTTAGCCGGGTGTGGTGGCGCACGCGTATATATCCCAGCACTAGGGAAGGAAAAGGCAGGCGAATCTCTTGTGAGTTCGAGGCCAGCCTGGTCTACAAAGTGAGTCTACGACAGCCAGGGCTACACAGAGAAACATGACTACGTTGGAAGCCGCGGCGGGACACTCGTTTTTACTGGAAAGAAATAGCCTTGGTATAACAAAAGGATCCAGTAAGACAACGTCATTATCCAATGAGGTCCTACGGAACCGCACAGCTACCGTTCCCTGTTGTCACTCGGGCCGTTTTTTAAGTCACACTCCCGGCCTTGCTCTCACAGGATGCTGCCCAAACCCTCACTGCATGCTGGGAATTGCAGTTCCCTTCCTCCAGGCTGGAGGCGGCTGTGAGGTCATCGGTGGTCGCCCGACCCTCGTGCACGTGGAGAGAGCGGGGTTTGCGCGCTAGCGGTCCACTGAGGAGCGGAGCTGCCTGCGCCCGCGCCTCCTGCCGCGGTCCTCCCGACATGCCGGAGGAGGCGAGCCTCCCGCCGGCCAAGAGATTCCGGCCGGGCTCCTGCCCTCCCGGGAGGCGAGTGGAGATGCTGTTGGCGGCTGGCGGCGGCGGAGCGGGAGGAGGCCGCAGGCACACGCCGCCGCTGGCCCAGCCCTCGGCCAGCCCCTACCGCGAGGCCCTGGAGCTGCAGCGCCGGAGTCTGCCCATCTTCCGGGCGCGGGGCCAGCTGTTGGCTCAGCTCCGAAACCTGGACAGCGCTGTCCTCATCGGTGAGTGGCTGCTTCGGTGGATTTTCCTTGCTCTAGATTCCTGGCTTTGCGAGGGCAGTTGTTCTTAGGTGCTTCTTACTCCCTTTGCGTTGGTTTCAACAAACTTGGAAGCTTTTCTGTGCCAGGCGTAGGCAGGGACCTCGGGAAAGGGGCGGACAGAGTTATCCCGCTGGCACTGACTGCCCTGAGTGGCCGGTGTGTGCGGGGGAAAGACTCACCTTCCGTGACGGGGTGTGGGGGCTTTGAGGAGGCAGCTGCGGAGCGGGTCCCCGGGGACCGTCACTCTATGCAGCGGTGGAGAGATGGCGGCCAGGAAGAATTCAGTTAACGAGAACCAGTGTCTTGTGTACGAGAAGAGCTTGGCAGAGTTCGAGGGCAGTTGGCTCCGACACACAGCGTTTAAGATAGAGGCGCTCCTGAAGGAATGGCAGGAGCGAGAGAGAAGACCGGATGGTGCCGGCAGGGAGTGGAGTAGAGTCTAAGGAGGGAGTCACAGATGCGACAGTGAAGTTCCACCCTGATCTGTAGACGCAAGGGGAGAAGTTCGCGTTGGATCTGGGTGTGTAGTATCGATTACAGCTTCTGCTAAGAAGTGTTTCAAGAGAACTTAAGAACAGCGCCGGCACTGGCCTGAGTAAATAGGCTGAAGAATGAAGGCAGTGGAAACAGGTTTCTGCTCTGGCCAAATGAGGGAAGCTGAGGAGCTTGCAAATATTTACAGATTTGGCCCACTGAGCAGAGAGGAGCTGGAAGATAGAATAGAGCTAATGGAGCAAAGATCAGGAGGTGTAAGGGAAGGGGGCCCTGGCATCAAAGGTTACAGAGAGCTCACCTGGCACAAGAGAAAAGCCATCCCAGGGAGGCAAGGGTGTTGCAAAAGCAGAGGGAAGTCATGTTTGGGGCTTTATGTGAGAGACATGCAAGAGTTCTGGGAACAAAAGTCCCAGAGCCTCAAGTAGCCCTTGGGGAGATGGAGACTGAAGACAGGCTGCAAAAACAGAAACAAGATGAATGGTAGAGCCGATGCCCAGGAGCATCTTGGTCCTATGCCTGCATGGTTGGCATATTTTATTTTAGCAATAGTCAGTTGCCTTGGAATAGGAATAGGAAAGACGCACAAGAGACATGGATCCAAGTCTGAGGTCATTGTGCATTCAGCAGGAAACTGCAGGATAATCAGATTCTTAGCCTGGGATTCTTGGGTAAGTCAGGAAAGGTGAGCATTCAGAGGCAGGCTGGGAAAAAATGCAAGACTTGTGGGGCTTGGGGACTTCAGTTAAAGAAGATAAGCAGTAGCAAAGAAGGATGTGCAAATTTTCTGAGTTCCTCTAATCGGGTGCTGTTAGAGGTGCCCACAGAGGTAGGAAATAGCCTTCATAGGGTACTTGCTCTGTGCTCAAGCCTGTGAAGAGACCTGTGCCCACTGGTATTAGGAGAGGGCAGAAGCGTTTAAATCCTTCTGGCTGTTTGGAATGTTTCATGCTAGAAGAGAGATTAACAGACACAGAGGACTCCAGAGATTGGGGCCACTAGTACAGCCTCGGGTGAGACTTTTTGTTCTGACTGAGGTTAAGGGCAGGTAGGTATTGTACCCGTAATCGCGTAGGCAAAGGCAGGTTTGAAGAGAGCAGCAAGCAGCAGCCAGAGAAAGGCAAACAATATATGAATGGACATGTCTTCATATCAGCATATACCAACTTATGTGACTGTCATATTTCATCTTATGTTGGGACTATACCAGTTACACACTATTGTATGCGTTTCCAGTTTTTTGTTTTTGTTTTTGCCATCATGGGGCAAATTGAATAAAACATCTTTGTCAGTTTTTGCAAGTGGAATTATGAGCCAAACCATATAAACATCCTAAAAGTTTAGGGTGTTTTTGTTGTTTGCTTATTTGTTTCACAGTCTCTATTGTAAAGCTCTGGCTGTCCTAGAACTGACTGTGTAGACCAAACTGGGCGAGAATTCAAACCAATCCGCCTGCCTTTGCCTGCTTCGAGTAAAGGTATGTGTCACCGTTACATTTCAAAAACCTTTAGAATGGTTTTTGAAATGTAATTGGGCCTCCTGGAAAACAGTAGCAATGGCTGTTCTCCAGCAGTCTGCCTGGGTGCAAAGGTATGTGTCACCGTTACATTTCAAAAACCTTTAGAATGGTTTTTGAAATGTAATTGGGCCTCCTGGAAAACAGTAGCAATGGCTGTTCTCCAGCAGTCTGCCTGGGTGCCTGCCTGTTCACCCGAGGCTCAACAACTCAGTATTTCCTGGTGTGTTTGGTTTGGTTTCTCCTGACTTTGAGCTGTTTATTTGGCGGATTTACCTTAGTGTCATTTGAATGAGAATTCCTTTTCTTTCCTAGGGGAAACTGGCTCTGGGAAGACAACTCAGATCCCACAGTACCTCTATGAAGGGGGAATTAGTCGCCAGGGCGTCATTGCGGTGACCCAGCCCCGGCGAGTGGCCGCCATCTCTCTTGCTACGAGAGTCTCAGATGAGAAGAGGACTGAACTCGGGAAGCTGGTACGCAGTTACTTTCTGTGACTGTGCTTTCATTGACTAGGACCCGCTGTGCTCCTCCCTCCCATCCATGTTGTAGTGTTGACTCGGGGTCTCCAACATGTAGCATATAGTGGCCTGGTACCCTGAATCTCCGATCCTTCTGCCTTCGCCCCCTGTGTGCTGGGAGTACAGGCGTGTGCCACAACACCCAGCTGAACAGCGTGCTTCTTTCTTGTACTGCTCTGTAGGCTAATCTCAGGGTTTTCTCAGTTCCAGAGAGATCAGTGACTCTTAGTCCCGTCAGCTTTGATTTCATAGCTTCTGGCAAGTTAGGTAAATTAGGTGTTTCTTGTTTAGGTATTTGGGGGATGGGGTGAGTGTGTTACAACACTTGAATGGCATTGGAGGTTGAACTCAGGGCCTCTCACATACTAGACAAGTGCTACCCCTGAGCTGGACCCTTAACCCCTAGTTTATGTGTTTAAGACTTTAGACATCTCAATTTTTTGTTGGTTTGATTTGAGTTTTTTGAGATAGGGTCTCACTTGTAGCCCTCGCTAGCATGGAACTTACTATAGAGACCATAGACCAGGGTGGCCTTGAACTTAGGCAATCTTCCTGTCCCTGCCTACAGAGTGCTGGGCTTGCAGGCATGCAGTGTCATGTCTGTCCTCTTTTACATCTATTACATGTATGTATGTATGTAATTTATCTATATTAAACATATATATTTCTATAAAATACGAAACCGCTCTTAACTATACATGGGTATATAGAATGAGTGTTGGAACTATATAGGAAACATTCATATCTGTATTGTGTATGTGTGTTACAAGTCAAAATATTTTGGGCCTCTTTTCATGCCTGTACGGAGGCAGCTTGAGGTATGAGGTTACAGTTTTTTGTTTGTTTTTCCTTTTTAGTGTGTGTCACATAGGGAGGTCAGAGGACAATTTGGAAGTCAGATCTCTGGGCTCTAGGGATTGAATTTAGATGGTCAGACCTGCAAAGCCAGTATCATATCCACTGCTGCGTCTTGCTTCCTTACATTTTAATTCTTTGTGATGTTGCATCGCAGTTGAAGGGAAGAGCCTGGTGTTTCTCTCTCCAGGCAGGCCTCGCTGCTGAGGGGGTGCGGCAGAGTCGGTCTCATTCGCTGTGATCCGCTGTGCTGAGGCAGTGCTGGATTAGTGCTGAAGGGTTAGTGAAAGAAGGAGTCCTCCTTCCTCACAGGTTGGCTATACAGTGCGCTTTGAGGACGTCACTTCAGAAGACACCAGGATCAAGTTCCTGACGGATGGCATGCTTCTGCGGGAAGCAATTTCAGACTCCTTGCTTCGGAAGTACAGCTGTGTCATTTTGGACGAGGCCCATGAGCGGACCATCCATACAGACGTGCTCTTCGGAGTGGTGAAGGCTGCACAGAAGAGGCGAAAGGAGCTAGGGAAACTGCCGCTCAAAGTATGTGGGATGTGCTCAAAGACTGGCCCTTTCTTTCCCAGGACGGTTGTCCTGCCCATTCAGGCACACGGGAGAGAGTTAGCTGTGTTGGGCCGGCATGGGCCTCAACCATCAGCTTTATGGAAATGCCTTCCGGTGTTATTTCCCAGCCCTTATTCTTTCCTCAGGTGATTGTGATGTCAGCTACTATGGATGTCGACCTGTTCTCTCAGTATTTCGATGGAGCCCCTGTCCTCTACCTTGAGGGTCGGCAGCACCCCATCCAGACCTTCTACACCAAACAGCCTCAGCAGGACTACCTGCACGCGGCTCTCGTTTCAGTCTTCCAGATCCACCAGGTATGGAATGGGGTGAAAATCTGTGACAAATTCTGTGCTGCCTTACACTTAATAGTTCGCCTCTGAAATAAAAGCCACTGAATGGCTCCACACATGTGCCACACATGCACGCAAATATAATAAAATGATCCTTTTTAAAAAGTTTATCTTCTACATCTGCTTTTGCCTGTTTTATAGTTCTTATTTTCTCTGAAAAGAAAAATAATTCACCTGTATAATCAGCAGCTGTCTGACATCCTATGAGCCAGAAAACTCTCATATGTTAAAGGAGTGGCTTGTGTGCTTTTCTTTATTATTTTATATTGCAACGCAGGATGCTATACAGTGTGTCTAGTCTCACCACGTAACCCAGGCCGGCTTCCAGCTGCTGTCTTGCTGCCTAGGTTTCCTGAGTGCTAGAATGATAGGTATGCACCACACAGATGTCCTGAGGTATTTTAAGACTTAGATATTACAAAATACTCTTTTATTTCATCAAACATTTACATTCCCATGTGTGTGGTTAAAGGCTGGGAATGGGTCAGTGGGCCAAGGGCAGCTTGCCAAGATAGTGTGCAGCCTGAGGCCAGACCCCAGCCCTTACAGAAGAGCCGCCTGGAACTGTGCAGCCTGAGGCCAGACCCCAGCCCTCAGGAGAGCCGCCTGCAACTGTGCCAGCCCTGAGGCCAGACCCCAGCCCTTACAGGAGAGCCGCCTGCAACTGTGCCAGCCCTGAGTCCAGACCCCAGCCCTTACAGAAGAGCCGCCTGGAACTGTGCAGCCTGAGGCCAGACCCCAGCACTCAGGAGACCCGCCTGGAACTGTGCCAGCCCTGAGTCCAGACCCCAGCCCTTACAGGAGAGCCGCCTGGCACTGTGCCAGCCCTGAGTCCAGACCCCAGCACTCAGGAGAGCCGCCTGGAACTGTGCCAGCCCTGAATCCAGACCCCAGCCCTTACAGGAGAGCCGCCTGCAACTGTGCAGCCTGAGGCCAGACCCCAGCACTCAGGAGACCCGCCTGGAACTGTGCCAGCCCTGAGTCCAGACCCCAGCCCTTACAGGAGAGCCGCCTGGCACTGTGGGTCTGGAGGCCCAGTAGTTGCAGGGAGGGGGATGGACATGGTGGATGCACAGCTAGCTTCATGTTCAGTGAGAGAGCCTCGCTCAAGAACAAGGTGGAGAGTTAGATGAAGCTTTGAGCTCTGGCTTCTCTGTGCCACACACATGAACACGTGTATGAAAAAGATTTTGAGGGATTAAGTCCTGTTGTTTTGGTTTGATGTATATAGACGTTTTAGTCTCTATATTAATTTCCTGAAAAATCTAGAGTCAAACAGTTTTTATTTTAAGCTAAGTATTGCTTGTGTAGTTCAAACATTTGGTCTGGAATTGTAGCTCGTCTGTAGAAGGGTGGCCCAGCATGTATGAGCCCTGAGTTTTATCCTGAGCTCTTCAGACAGCTGGTGCAGCAGCCCTGTACCAGCCAAAGGCAGAGTGGCCAAGAGTCCAGGACCATCCTTCCTGCATAGTGAGCTGGAGTTGAGTCTGAGCTCTGGAGAACTAGGCTCCGAACAGATCTCACCATCTCAACTAAAAACAGCAGTTGAGCCAGGCGTGTCACATGTCAAGCAGATCGATGTGAACAATTTGAGCCTTTCAACGTAGCTGTTATCATGAGCGTCTTTAAATCCAGCCTCAGTAATTACAGTATCAGGAGCCTCATTGTTACCTCTGTCCCTGTCCTGGTCTGAAAAATTTGAGTAGGCCTGCAGTGTGATACATTTTACACTGTGTCTGATGGCAGTCATGAAGTGCTGTGTGTGTTCTCCATCTCCTTCTCTCTCTCTCTCTCTCTCTCTCTCTCTCTCTCTCTCTCTCTCTGGGTCATTAATGCTGCCATCCGGTTGGAGCAGGCTGCTTTGCCAAGTGTCCTCCTGCCCCAGCTAGGCCAGCACTCCAGCACCGAGCTGTATCTATCCTCCATCTGCACTTCTTGTCCCTGTTCTACTTAGAAGGTGTCCCCTAACCAGCTGCCTGCCTTCTTGTCTCCCATTGTCTTCATCGTTTTGGGGCAGTGATTTTTTTTTTTTCCTTCTAGGGGACAGAGACAGTGACTTTTACTGTCAGTTTCATAATGTTTGTAGGAGAAGGAAAGGCTAGTAGTCTGCCTCTGAACTGCCAAAGGCCAACTTTTTTTTTTTTTTTTTTTTTTTTTTAAGATTTTTGAAATTTTATTGGGGGGGTGTGCGTGTGCACATGTGTGCTGGGGGAGGGGCAGAGCACATGTAGAGGTCAAAGGGCAACTTCACGGAGTTGGTTCTGTATTCACACCTTATATGGATCCCTGGGAGACACCACTGTTAGACTTATTTCATCTTCATAATTAAAAAGTGAAACAGAATTGAAACCCTCGTGGCAACATTACCATCATCAATACTCTCTGTCTCTGCAGGAAGCGCCCCCTTCTCAGGACATCCTGGTGTTCCTCACTGGGCAGGAGGAGATCGAAGCAATGAGCAAGACCTGCCGAGACATTGCCAAGCGCCTTCCAGATGGCTGCCCTCCAATGCTTGTCCTCCCTCTGTACGCCTCCCTACCCTACTCACAGCAGCTCCGAGTCTTCCAAGGGGCCCCAAAGGTGGGTGTGCCACCTTTCTGCCCTCTGCATCACTGGACATCAGGTCAGATCCACCAGTGGGGCCTGTGCCCCGGCCACCAGGATCCAGAGAAGGTGGAAGGGGGCTATTCAGGTCCTAGGTCGGCTGGGAGAGAACAGGTGTGGAATGCACAGCTGCAGGGCGCTGTCCTGTGAGGAGAGCGAGAATCGTCTGGACGAGGGTGGGCACGGAAGTGTACAGGCTGAGTGGTTAAGGGCTGGTGCGAACTGCATTGCCCACAGAACCGTCTGTTGTGAGCCAGGCACAGTCCGACACGCACATAAGACCATCTCTCATTCTCATGGAATGCCGTGATGGATGCTGTGGACTCCAAGAAGGGGGTGGGAACTACTTATGGCACCCAGGTACACCCTGGCAGGGCCAGGATTCCAACTCCCATCTGTCTACCTGCTCAGGCCTTTATCTTGTTCCACTGCATCTCACCGCCTCAGATTAGCCTTCAGATCTCCGTGACAGGACCAGTGCTCTCCCTTTGCCCCTTACCAAGTGTGAGGGCCGAGATGGCTGTGACTACTGCTAACAGTGAAATCACCTTTTCCCGACCAGCAAGTTGTGGAAATGCATGGTGAGAATGTTTTCGACTTCTGAACCGTGTGTGTCACACAGCTTTTTGATTTTCTTCCTCCTTTTAGGGCTATCGCAAAGTCATCATTTCAACCAACATCGCTGAAACCTCCATAACCATTACAGGAATAAAATATGTAGTTGACACGGGCATGGTTAAAGCAAAGAAGTATAACCCTGGTGAGAAACTGTAGCTCATGAATGTCTCCTGTGCGGCGAGCAGTGGTTAAAACTGTAACCCGCCATTTCCTCCCAAGTAAACACCTCATGTTTGTTAGGAGCTGAGATCTGAGTGGCAGGAAGACAGGGAAGAACAACCAGGGCCTCTGCTGGGCCCTGACAACCAGTTAAAAGCTGGGTGAGAATGGTGGCAGGAAGGCCAGGGGCAGCCTGGTACCAGTCACAGGCTCTAGAAGGGCTGCCGGAATGTGGCTGGGGTAGACGCCACGTTTCCCAGGAAGGGGGCAGGTGTGCATGGAGGGGAAGGGTTGACTGTCTCCTTCAAGGCCACGCTGGCTTGAAGTCAGCTTTGCACAGTTCTGATTTTTGCTTTGCCTTATTCCACAGAGGCTGCTGCGGTTATTGCCCCCCCCCCCCGCCCCGGGTTTAGTTGGCATGTTCCACTAAACACTTCACTCATGTACCTCCTGCTGACAAGCGTGGGTCTCTAGTTCCAGGCACAGAATAATCCTGTACTTGAGAGAACTGGTGTCTTCTTCTTCCGGGAAATCAATGTCACATGAGCCATTTTATAGAACTGGGAGGGAGAACAAAGGACGTGTTATCATTGGTTGATGTATAACCATCCTTTCAGTTAGCTAGAAACTGTCTCAGCACCAAAATCCCAAGAAGCCTCAGGGCCAGGCAGCAGGGATGGTTGGCTGTCCTGTGGTGTGAGCTCAAACTTCCGAAGCCATTCTCCTGCCGCCTTGCTTGCAGAGGGTGTTGTGATGGGATTTTAACATTTCACACATGACTCATTGCTAGGCTCAGTTTCACTGAGAGGTTTAAAGCGCTGAGCACCTGGATTTGTGCTTTCTTGTTTAGCCTTCAGTTTTCCTTGACCCTTGTGTTGCAGAAACACTCAGCGGTACTCAGCATCGTTTCTTTTTGCCAGCATTCTAGAAACAGTGTGCTTGTGTGATGATGCAAAGCATTCATGGCCCCCTCTCCCTGCAGACAGTGGTCTCGAGGTACTAGCTGTGCAGCGAGTGTCAAAGACCCAGGCCTGGCAGCGCACAGGCAGGGCCGGCCGCGAGGGCAGTGGCATCTGCTACCGGCTCTACACTGAGGACGAGTTTGAAAAGTTTGAGAAGATGACAGTGCCGGAGATCCAGAGGTGGGTGCAGTCCTCCTGGCCTCCTCCTCGCCTGCTCCTGTTCTCAGGCTGCAGCTCTCACCATTGCTTGCTGGGGAACAGTGTGAACTCAGTGGGGTTAAGAACAGCTGAAGGACCCTTGCTTCCCTCACAGGTGTAACCTGGCAAGCGTGATACTTCAGCTCCTGGCAATGAAAGTCCCAAATGTGCTCACCTTTGACTTCGTGTCTAAGCCATCTCCAGGTAAGCTGGAAGTTAGTTAGACAGACGGACACTAGCAGAGGAGCTCTTCCCCAGGAGAAGCACTTGGAGCAAGAAAAGAAACATTCTGACCCTGTTCTGCTGGCTTGGTGTCATTGGTCGTGCAGTGGGAGGTTCTGGTAGCAGCACCGCTGTGCAGGGAGACAGGAAAGTCATAGGCATCCATGAGCTGCCCCTGCAGTGCCCAGCCAAAGGCCGGAGAGGTCTGATCTCTGTGGTAACCCAGGGCGTGATCAGTCCCGGCCCTTCCTGGAGGAAGAACTTTTAAGAACTGACACTAAATGGTGGCAGCTTTGGTACCTGGGCCCTTATCACCAGGCCATTTTCTTTTTCTTTAAGGAAATGTAGTTGGTACAAGAGAAAGTGAACTGTCAAGAGGTGTCCTCACCCCGAACCCCAGTCAGTTCTCTCGAAGAGAGATTTTCTGGCTGTGTTCTACACAAAAGTCTGTGCATGTGGGAATGTGTTAGTCTCTAAAAACACAAATAGCACAGAGGGCACAGTATTCCATAAATACAGAGTATAGGGGTAATGCAGCCAACGCCAGTGTAATGCTGCCCATGTCATGGAAGCCAGGCTCTTGGACCCCTGCCTCACCGTTTGCCTCCCCCATTCCTCTGGGTAACAGTTCTCCCATGACTGCGTTAGACTCCCTTGTGATTTAGTGGTATCATTCAGGCTTCGAGAAATGTGAGGACAGTGGCGGGTGGCCTTGGCGGTTTGTAGAGTTAGAAGCCCCCAGAAGCACTCAGCTAGCTGCATCTTCTTCCTGTTCTGGACTTCCGGCTCCTTTTTATGTCTCCGTCTCTATAGATCACATTCAGGCGGCCATTGCCCAGCTGGACCTGTTAGGTGCTCTTGAACATAAGGATGACCAGCTTGCCCTGACTCCAATTGGAAGAAAGATGGCAGCATTTCCTTTAGAGCCCAAATTTGCCAAAGTAAATGACTCCTCTTCCCCATTCCCCTCTCTGCATTACAGGTTAGGAAATGCCCAAGCCCAGTGCTTCTGGACTAACCTCATTTGCTCTCCTAAACACGGCCTATCGCCCTTACTTTGTGTGCAATGCTGATTTATGTTGTGTGTGGGATTCAGAGGCCTGCCCACAAAGGTTTGGAACCCCACGGGGATGGCATCTTTCTGTCACAAAGAAGTGAATGGCATTGTCACAGCGCTATGGTCCTAAGGCCACCACACTCCTTAAAGGGAGTGCAAGAGGCGCACAGAAACACTGTTCAGAAGCCAGGAAGCCTGACTCTCACTGTAAATGGACTTTCCAGACTATCCTCCTGTCCTCCAAATTCCACTGTACTGAAGAGATCCTCACCATCGTCTCCCTGCTGTCCGTGGACAGCGTCCTGTACAACCCCCCTGCCCGCAGAGAGGAAGTGCAGAGTGTCCGGAAGAAGTTCATCTCCAGTGAGGGGGACCATGTCACTCTGCTCAATCTCTACCGGACCTTCAAGAACACAGGTGGGAACAAGGTGAGCCTGGTTCATGCCTGCAGGCATGTGTTCTTACATATACCCTCTTTTGGCAAACACTTCTCCAGCCTGGTGGCGCGTGTCTTTAATTGCAGCACTTGCGAGGCAGAGACAAGAGGACCTCTGTGAGTTCAAGGCCAGCCTGGTCTATAAAGCAAGAACCAGGACAGCCAGGACTACACTAAGAAATCACGTTTTGAAAAACAAACAAAAGGCCAGATGTCATCTCAGAAATGTGTGTGTGCTGGGACATCACCAGGAAAGTGTTATTTAGGTGTTTGTGCTGCTGCTTTTACATAGACTGCAGACAAGTTAGTTACGTGTATCTTAGCCAGCACAGTTATGCCTCACTTTTGGAGGGTGGGTTCCCTGTAGACCAGCCTAGCCTTGAACACAGAGATCTGCCTGCCTCTGCCTTTCTAGCACTGAAAGTGGTGTACCACTATGCTCATTTTTTCGTTACTGTAAAGAAATACTTGAAATAGGTCATTTTATAAAGAAAAGAGATTTATTCTCCTATTCTTGACTGGTAAGCCTTAGAGGCCTTATCTGTTGCTTCACAGTAGAAGAGCACACACAGCAAGAAGAAGGCAGTGCGTGTCTATGTGGCCTCTTCCTCTTCTACAATAGGAACCAGTGTGGATTCGGTCATTTTCCAGATGTCCTCCTGCTTTTAGAAACACCGTAATTTTTAAATTGGGGTGCATGCGTGCATTCCTGTGAGCGTGCTGTGAGCCTGTGTGTTTGCCTCATCTTGATGAGGCTTGATGATACCTTCCTCATCTAGGTATCACATGCTTGCTATTGTTGTGGAGGCCAGTAGAGGGCAGAGGACTTCAGCTTCCCAGGAATGGTTGTAAGCCAGGCCGGAAAGTAGCCCTGGTCCTCTGGAAGAGCAGGCAGTGTTAACCCTCTCCAGCCCCTAAGTTTTTAAAATTTCTTTTGTTTTGTTTTGGTTTTTGGTTGGTTGGTTGGTTTACTTTTGAAACTGGTTCTCATTGTATAACCTCAAGGCCTGGAATCCCCTATGCAGGCTGACCTCAAACTCAGACCTGCCTGCCGCCTCCTGCCAGGTGCTACTATGCCACATGTTTCTTGAAGGGATTTTGTTTTGCTTTGTTGAGACGAGTCTTACTGTGGCTCAGGCTGACCTGAATACACTGTGTAGATCAGGCTGGCCTCAAACTGAAGAGATCTGCCTGAAGTGCTAAGATTAAAGATAAAATTTTTAGATTTATTTTAAGAAGGGCTGTCGTGGTGCATGTCTTTAATCCCAGCACTCAGGACGCAGAGACAGGCAAGTAGATCTTGATGAGGTCAGGGCCAGCCTGGTCTACAAAGTAAGTCCAGGACAGCCAGGGCTACATGGAGAAACCCTGTCTCAAAATATATATTTTACATATACATATATATACCTATTTTATATATACATATATAATACATTTTATCTATACATATAATATATATATATATATATACACATATATTTTTTAAATAGACTGGGTGTGTACTAATTGTGTGTGTGTGTGTGTGTAGGAGGGAGGGAGCTTGTGTGGTCAGGGGAGAGCTTACTGTGCTGTCCTTCCACTGTGTGTGTGCCAAGGCCCCACCTTGGGTGGTCAGGCAAGCAAGCAGGTCACTGGCTTAGTGGCAAGCACCTTACTCACAGCCATCTTACTGGCCCACAGATACCATAAATGAATTAAGTTTTCACTTACGTCTCCCAATAGGGATTCACTGAAGCTTTTGAGAATATTCAAACCACACAAGGTGTTTTCTTGTTTATCTGCTCAGCTCTTATACTGGTTTGTTTGTTTGTTTGTTTGTTTGTTTGTTTTTAATATTTTATTTGTTTATTATTTATATAGTATTTGACCTGCATATATGCCTGCAGGCCAGAAGAGGGCACCAGATCTCATCTTAGATGGTTATGAGCCACCATGTGGTTGCTGGGAATTGAACTCAAGACCTTTGGAAGTATAGCCAATATTCTTAACCTCTGAGCCATCTCTCCAGCTCCCTTTTAGACTGTTTTTTAATAAGACATCTCAGTGCCTTATACTAAGATGGGAAGCGGCAGTGTATTCTCTGTCTTACAGACGCGTGATTGTGCCTTGGTGCATTGTTTAAAACAGATGCTGCCCTGCAGCTTTAGCACTTGTTAACTTGGCTAGGTTTACTTTAGCTTATTTTTTCTCTCTGTGTCTGTATGTGTGTGTGTTCACATGTACATGGGTGTATGCACACAAATATCCAGGCACCTGTAGAGGCCAGAGGACAGCTTATAGGAGTTGGTTCTGTTCTTTCATGGTATGGGTACATGGAGTTTAATTCATGTACTCAGATTTGGCAGCAAGCGCCTTGACCGGCTAAACCGTCTCGCTGGCCCTCAGTTTATATGTAGACAAACAAAACGGGTTTGATGCAGTACAGAGTGCTGGGCTTCCTTGCTGAAGACTGTTCTGCCCTTGGTGTGTTCCAGCAAGAACGTGCCCGCCCATTTGTTTGTCTTTATGTGTGTAACCCAGGTTGACCTCAGACTTGTGATCTGCAGCCTCCGAGTGCTGGACCACAGGTTTGTGCCACACACTCAGCTCTAAGGACATGCTTTCAATAGGCTTAGTTAGCTGTTTGGTTGGCTACATATTAAGACTGTATCAAAACTAGGAAAGGAAGCGTTTGCTTCCTATCCATCCACATTCTGGCCTTTCATCTGCTTCCGTTTCCATGACTGCAGTGTCATCTTGCTCAGGTCTCTGTGCTCAGGAGAATTCTGTGAGGCCAACAAGTGAGCATAGGCTTGTTGGGCTGGGGTCTTGTGGCTCTGCTTCACCCTGCTAGCAGGCCAGACCGTTAGTGCCTCCTGGACCTGGACAGAATAGTAGAATTCCCATCTCCACTGTCCTTCCAGCTGTCAAATGAAATCACTGGGTATCTGTCTCCATGTTCTAAACCTCATTGCCTCCACCCTCAGGAAACAAGCACCCTTACCTAGGTTTATTGAGCATTCTATGTCTTTTGTCCATTTTTCTCCAGTTTCTTGGTCTTTTTCTCACTGGTTTTAATAATATTCTAGAGGTACATGTCCGTAATAGGGATGGCGATGCATGCATTCCAGTCTGTAACTGTTCTCATGATGACCCTGGGGTGGGAATATTTAAGTTTTATTTAAGTTTAAATATTCATTTTTTTTTTTCCTACTTCATAGTTTTTAGTGTAAAGGTACTTTCCTGTATTCCTTTTGGTACCTGAAGACCCCTCTGAATTCAACTGTGCCGTCAAGGTCTTGTAAGGTGCATGTTTCCTCTGCATAGAAATGAGAGGATTGAGCTTTCTCTCTTTCTTGTATTCAGGACTGGTGCAAAGAGAACTTTGTCAACAGTAAGAATATGCTGCTAGTAGCTGAAGTCAGAGCACAGCTGAGGGAAATCTGCTTAAAGGTAATACCTCCCTTTCCAGGAAAAGGTTTTATTTTCTTATGGGGGTCTTGAATTGCTTATTGTCAGAGGTATGAAAGGAATTCTAATAGTAGAAAAAATTTACGTACACAAGAAAATGAAAGTTACCCGTAATTCTACTCTCTCTGCTATTATGGTTTATTCCTAGGAATCCATGGTGATTCGGGTTTTCTTTTCTCTCCCCTCCACCAACCCCCAGTCCACACTATGTCTGGAGGTTGAACTCAGGAGGCAATGCTGAGCTCAGCTTGCACGTAGTTACATTACATCTATGACTTAGATTCTTTTGAGTGGGGCTGCTTGGTATGGAACCCTGGACCTCACATGAGTTAGAAACTTTGTGACTGTTTTCTGGTTCAAGGAAAAAAATGTTTGCGAGGCGCCTGCCTTTAACACCAGCATTTGGGAGACAGGCAGGCATATCTCTTCAAGTTCCAGGCCAGTATGGTCTACCAAGCTAGTTCTAGGGCACCCAGGGCTACACAGTGAAACCCTGTCTTGGAAACAAAAAACAAAACAACAAAAAACAGTACTTAAAATAAAAAAGAAAAATTGGAAAACACCAGGGAGGCAAAAAGATGTTTTTAAACCAGGGTCTTGCTCATATATGCAATGACTGTTGGGGCTTGAACCTTGGAGGCCGCCAGTGTGTGGGGTCAGGAGGGTGGAGTCTGCCTCTGCCGCTGCTTTGTGCTTCCTGTGGTTTAGCTGGTGCTGAGCCTGAACGGAACAAGCTTCGGTGTCTGCTGAAGCTGTCTTCTGGTGGTGGCTCCCCTTCTGTAAGCCTCACAGGCTTTGCAGTTTCTCCATCCTCCAGAGACTCCCCGGTGACAGGCGGGGCGGCTGCCTTTCTAGCTACAACTTTGTCTGTGGGGGGAGAGGGGTTGGGTGGAGGCAAGCTCAGCACTGAGGTCTCCAGGAGACCCAGTCTCTGCTTTCAAATCCCACCAAGCTGCCAGGGGAGGGGGGTGTGGAAGAGACTTGGCACCCCGGAGTCTGTCAGTGAGCCACGGCAGGCTGTGACTCGCGGGCTGGTCCACCCAGTGGCCTCATGCTTAGGATGTCACACTCCAAAGCTATCTCAGCTCTGTACCTCCTCAGCTGTCTACCCCTGGGGCTGGGCTGACTTCAGCTTGGACACAGACACAACTGAGCTTCCTCCTCTGCAGCTGTGGAGCCCAGGGCCATGTGGCAAGGGTTGTATCACTGGATACACTCTAGGCCGTTGAGCAATGTCTTTAGTTTTTTGTTTTTTAGATTTGTTATTTTTAGATTATTTTATGTGTGTTTTGTTTGTGTAGAGGAATGTTAATTCAGAACATGACTGCTCTGACAAGAGATCACACCCAAAGACCTTCTAGATCTATATGATATGGCTGGAATACAGATACGCCTTTATTCCTGGAGACAGAGGCGAGCAGATCTCTGAGTTCAAGGCCAACCTGGTACAGAGCAAGTTTCAGGTAAAGAAAAGCTGAGGTCCAGTCGTGGTGGTACAGGCCTTTAATCCCAGCATTCAGGAGACAGAGGCTTGCAGATCTCTGAGTTCTAGTCAGGGCTGTTCAGCCAGTTCTCCTGAGGCAGTGAGCTGAGGCAGTGAGCTTAGAGGCAGTAAAGTGGCATTGAGTTTGTGGCAGTTCAGTTTGTGGATTTTCAGAGAATTTTACAGACAGGTTGTAGAGAGAATAAGTGAGACACAGGTAAAGACAGAACAAGCCAGAGAATGAGAAGGAGCCAGATGATTAGAACATATTGCCAAAGTTAGTTTGAGGCCAAATAGAGCAATCCAGTCAGAAGCTGTGAGAGAAGCCAGTTTGAATCACTCAGCTTGGAGAGGAGTTTAAGCCAGAACAGCTGAGTTGAACCAGCCAGCAAGAGTTCAGAAAGAACTAGCAAGGGTGAGCTCATTCAGCAGTCAGTCTCCGAGACTGAACACATTGTAGCCCTGGGTCAGATTGTACAGAGGCTAGAAGCTTCCAGGACTGGGTTAGCAGAAGGAGGCAGTAAGCCTCCAAGATGACAGCTCACTGGGTCATCTTGGAGAGATGTGAGAGTTCCTTTTCCATGCTTGTATGTCTGTGTGTGCACCACATGCATGCTTGGTGCTCGTGGCACTCAGAAGAGGGCATCTCAGAAGAGGTCCCCTGGAGCTATAATCGTGGCTGGTTGTGAGCCACCGTGTCCTGGGAGTCAGTTCCCTCTGCAGGGGCAAACAGGTGCCTTAACAACCAAGCCTTCTCTCTGTTCTCATCTGATAGATGAGCTTAAAGCACAGAACGGCCACTGTAAAGTAAATGAGTTTTCCAAAAGACAGAGTGATGTTTCTTAGAACCCATACACAAAAACAGAGGCACGACCCCACAAGCTCTGAAAGAAGGCGTGTGGGGTGCAGCTGCTTTCACTCTCTGGACTCACTGATCCTCTTGTCCTTGCCCCTCTCCACATACTTCCTTTTCTCTTCTCGCCTTCTGCCTCCGCCTGCAAGTAAGAGCCCCTCACTCAGGGCCTCAGCAGAGAGTGCTTAGAGGTCCCATTTCAGAGGCTTCGCAGATCCAGCAATGGAGGCTTCCATGACCCCGGTCAGCTGTTGTGTAGAAGGGCGCTGGCTGCAGAGGTGAGGGTGGCTGCTAGGAGTAGCATATGCAGAGGCCTGGAGAGGGGAACTGCTTCACAGGTCTGTGAAAGATGAGTGTTTGGTTATAGAGGGCCGTAGGGTCCCTGCAGAAAGGGGCTTAGAAAAGGCCAGGCCAGGCGGGCTGGCTCGTGGCTCAGCCAGGGCTTCCCTGTGAGAGGCTGCCATTGTTCTGTCGGGAGCGGGGAAACTGACCGCCTGGAGAAGGGGAAGCGAGAACCATGTGGCACTGCAGGAGGGGCAGGTGGCCACAGGCCGAGAGGACCCTGAGGGGACTGATGGGGCAAGCATGCTGCTCTCCCGGGCTACCCTTTGTGTGGCGCTGTACCTGGAGAGATGGAAATCAGGCGTCTGCTCAGCCCAGACGGAGAACTGACAACAAACCAAACTACAGACACCAGTCCAATGAGGTGAACCAGTGAGATGCGCGTCACCAAAGCCCACCCCAGCATGGTGACAGCTGCTGAAGTTGGCTGTAAACCTCCAGGCTGACCAACAGGCTGGAGGTCTGTGCCTCTCCCAGGAAGCTCTGCTTCTTCACAGTCTGACTAGGCTGTGTGCTGCTGTCCCTTCGCTCAGCTGTTTTGAGCCACTTCTAGGCAGCTCAGTCTTGAGAGTGTCAGCAGTCCTTACAGCTTACACGTGCTGAGGACAAGCTGATGTTTCAGGGACTCCTGAAGCCCTTGAGTTGTTTGCCTAGTGAGCCCCCTTTAGAACACTGTGTATTGTGTATAATTCTTGCTTTCATGTACCCGTGTGTCCTATACTGCCTTGTACCCAGAGAGCTTAGAGGAAGGCATTCCTTCCCCCATCCTGTATCTTCATTTGTTTGTTTCAAGGCAGGGTTCTCTGTGTAGCCCTGGCTGCCCTGTACTCACTCTGTAGACCAGGCTGGCCTCTGCTCCTGAGTGCTGGGAGTAAAGGCATGCACTTCCGTCCTGTATCTTAAGGAGCTTCTCTCCGTGCTGGATGGTTTGATCTCGGAAATGGCTACCCGGCACGCCTCGCCTGTGTGTAGCGTGTACTGATGTGTCTCTCTCAGGTCTGCTGGAATGCCGTTTTCCTGTTTGGTTCTGTTCTGTTCTTTCCGTCTACCCTTCCTTAACTGTGCCTGCACCCTCCACCTGAGCTGCTGCATTTGAAGCAGCTCCTTTGATATCAGAATCTCACTGTGTCAGCCGCACTTCGTCCTGTTGCTCCCTTGCACTGTGCAGCATTGGGGAGCAGTAACGTTTGAGTCTTTTCTGTCTCTTCTGACACAGATGTCGATGCCCATCATGTCATCTCGAGGGGACATGGAGAGTGTTCGCCGCTGCCTGGCTCACAGCCTCTTTATGAGTACTGCCGAGCTCCAGCCAGACGGCACCTACGCCACCACGGACACACATCAGCCAGTGGCCATCCACCCGTCGTCTGTCCTCTTCCACTGCAAACCTGCCTGCGTGGTATACACGGCTCTGCTCTACACCAGCAAGTGCTACATGCGAGACCTCTGCGTTGTGGATGCCGAGTGGCTGTACGAGGCCGCCCCTGACTACTTCAGGAGGAAGCTGAGAACTGCCAGGAACTGAGCACAGCAAGGCCAGCGCCTGGACTACAGCCATCTTCCAGACCCGCCCAGAAGCTAGAGAAACAGCACAGTGCAATGCAGCCGATTTTCAGACTGCAAGAGCTTGAAAGCGTTGACAACCTCCTCAGACCCAACCGTGCAGACACGTTCATACTTAGACCACAAGAGGCTGAAACTTGTTTGTACTTGGGGTTTGGCTAGGCCGTTTGGGGTGACTGAATTAACTTCTGAGCCTCAGTGTCCTTATCTGCCAGAAAGGGGTAAGACTTGGAGTTCAGAGTAATGAAGTTTAGAAAAAAATGAATAGAAGGTTACGAACAGAGTTGCCTGACAGAAGATAAGAGAATCGGGGACTTGTAAGCCATTGTGAGTTGTGATTCTAACTAGGTACGACACGGCCCCTGGAGCCCTTGGGTCTCGGAGGAGTTGCCTTAGGAAGCCACAGACTTAGGAAGTCTGTTGGCCTTGGGTGGGGAGGAGGAGGAGCCACAAGAAACCGCAGGCCCAGTCTCTTGCCCTCTGTGTTCCTCCTTCCACACCCTCCCCATGGACCCCAGGGCTAAGACATGCTATGCAGACTCTGCCACTGAGCCAGTCCTCAGCCTCACCTTCAGTGTCTACCTGTGTGTCTGTTAGAAAATGGGAGCAACTGGCTCCCACGGGCATTTCCAGAGCAAGGTAGATTCTGACCTGTTGACCCTCACAGCTCAGGGTGTCACATGCTCTCCAGTCTCTCCACGCAGAGACCAGCAGAGGAGTTCCTTGGTACCTCTGTGGTTTCGTGTCCCCAGCAATGCTTTCATGAGACATGTTGGTTTCCTGAAATCAGGAGCCAGCTTTTCAATGCAGCGGCCTTCTGAAGCCCGGTGGTAATGTTCTCTTTAACTGGGCACACTGTGTGCACACAAGGGAGGCCTCACCCAGTTCAGCTGTCTGCTGAGGTGGGGCCCCAGGTCAGAGCTGCTCGTGGGAAGGAGCCGGGCCAAGTGGTTAATGGCTCAGAAGCCAGGGTGTCAGTTTGTCTTTTCTGCAACACCCAGTCTTTGTTTTGGGTTTTTCTGTTTGCTTGCTTGCTTGTTTTTTCTTGGGGGCAGTTGGAGGCAGGGTTTCTCTGTATAGCCCTGGCTGTCCTGGAACTCACTCTATAGACCAGGCTGGCCTTGACCTCACAGAGATCCTCCTGCCTCTGCCTCCCAAGTGCTGGGATTAAAGGTGTGTGCCACCACCCAGCCAGTCTTTGTATTTTTTATCTCACTGATTTTTCAGTGTTCTTGGTGGGGCCTGGGGACGGTTAGCCTTGCTACTTCCTGACCAGGTGCCCCTCTCAAACCTCCCTCGCCTGAGGGAATTTTTCAGAGAAGCCTCTACATCCCATTCCTGTTTAGAAAAGATCCCTCTTAGGATTGCAGGGGCTGACAGTCCCTGGTGTGGTAGTACACCCATCTTATCAGTGCCAGCTGGGAGGCTTCCGGTTCTAGGCCAGCCTGGGGACTGGACCTTGCATCTAGGTGGAAGAAGAAAAGCACACTTTCCCAGAGGATGTTTGAACCTAGGAAAAGACCAAATTTAGCTGTTTTCTTGTGCTTAATTGATCCAAACACAGCTGTACTACTAAGATTCTGTCCTTTATACAGTGAGTTGTATTGCTTATAAGCAAGAGGCCAGACTGCCTACAAGGTAGTTGAAAGGCAGTGGGCAGTTTCTTCACTCTGAGTCCAGCAAGCTCTTTCCAGAGGGCATAGCCTGATTGGGCACTTCATTGCCAGGGTCTCATTGGTCCACAGCTGTGTCTGCTGAATCTGGTCTAGGCTTTAATATAGCCCAAGCCGCGGGCAATCAGGCTTTTAGCCGGCGCTTAGAGTTGTCAGGGTACTTGGGACTGTCTCTTTGATAAAATGGTTACACTACCAACTTTCTGAAAAGCTCTCCAGAAAGGGTTCTCTTTTTAAGTGTATTTTTTCTATCTATGCAAGGTTTATTTAGCCTTGCTTGGTAAGAAGGGCTTTCGTATTTTTAATAGGGCATTTGTGTGCTGGCTAAAGGGATCAGCAAGGAGGCAGTGTATTCCTCAGCAGTGAACACTCTGTTCCCCGGGAAACCAGCACATTGTTTTCTGGGTCACAGGAAGCTTAGCTTGCCGTGGCTGAGTGAGTGAGGACTGGGAGGTTGACCTGGAGAGACTGCAAAGCGGGAAACTTCACAGAAAAGGACTGACGGTGGCGCTTTCTAAGTTAGCTTTAATGTTTCTGTATGGAAATATGTTTGTCACTTTAACATTATGGTAGAATTTTAATAGACTATTTAGTTTTTTATTGGGTTTTAAAAAAAATGCTTTTCAGCAAAGCTGCTCAGGGATTAAAGCAGATGGAAACCTCACTCTGACTCCACATATTACTGCAAAGAAGTTACTGGGCTGCAGGGACAGTGTTCTTTAAGCTCTCTTAGGAAAGTGGAGTGTCTCATGGTTTTTCTGCAGTATAAGCCGAGCTACTTTTCCAGTTGTCAGACTCCAACGTAGACTCCAGTCTGGACAGCACAGCCTCAAGCAGATGGACGTTAGCAGCACCTGCTGGCTCCAGGGCGTGGGGCTGTCTGGTTTGTAACCACGACCCGCAACACCCGCAACAGTGTTACGAACTGGTCCCTGAAAACCTGTGCACCTCTGCCAGTTGTCACAAGAGTCCAAAACAAAGCATTTACTGTGACACAGATCTTTGTACTCCAGTTGCCAGGATCTATTTGGAACTGTGCCCATGCATCTAAGCTGCCTTTCCTTGAGCACATAAGCTAGACCTACGCGTGGGGAAACAATTTTATATTGGTTGCTGTGATGTAGAAAAGTAACAAGTTGATTTGGACTTGTGCTGATTCTGTCTGCTCTCAAACATGACAACAGTTCTTGTATATAATGCCCAAATTTGCTTTTGACTATCAAATCCATACAAAATGAATCTTGTATGTGATATGTGTGGCCTCTTTTGTGGGGCCTCCTTCCCCTTATTTATAGAATGCTATTCGAATATTAAACAGTCTTACTGCCATTCATTTGGTAAAACTTGGTGTGTTTTGGTTTTGGTTTTCTGAGACAAGGCCTTTTTATGTAGCTCTGGTTGTTCTGGAGCTCGCTGTGTAGACCAAGCTGGCCTTACCTCAGAGCTGTTTGCCTCTTCCCTGCCAGCGCTGGGACTATACTGCAGGAGCAGGTGGTTTGGGGTTTGTGTTTTGGTTTTGTTTTTTTTTTTTTGTATTCGAGTGTGTGTAGCACATTCGTGCCTGGTGTTCATGGAAGTCAGAAGAGAGTGTCTGATGGTTGTGAGTCGGTGCTGGAAACAGAAGTCTAGTCCTAGAGCAGCAAATGCCCTTAACTACTGAGACTTCTTCAGCCCACTGTCCTTGCTTCTTAACCTAAATGTGAAGTAAGCCCTAAGTTCCTGCTCCCGGGAGGACGGTCCTTCAACACCTGCGTGAATTGTTAGGGGGCGGATCGTTCCTCCTGCCCTTGGGGTTCCGGATCTCGTGTGCTGAGGCCGGTCAGCCCGCGCCTTCTGGAGCTCGGCGGTGGCAGAAGACGTTTCAGTGAGGTGATCTTGGAGTGTGTGGTTCCGCTCGAGTTGAGCGCACTCCGCGGAGCAACAAAGCCCGGTGTGGCCGAGAAGAGGTGGCGTGGAGCTGCGCAGACACAGCGCGGGCCCAGGCGGAGCGCCGGGGCGGGCTGCAGGGCCTCGGGGCGGCACCGGCGGCTGCCGGCAGGGGGCGCGCGCGCGGCGCCCTGCGGCGGGGAAGCGCTTCCGGGGCGAGGCCGGGGCTTCCGGCGGCGCGCGAGGTCACGCCCTGGTCCGGGCCCGCTCGTCCTCCCGTCCGCACGTGTGTGCTCCGCGATGCTGCCGCTGCTGCGCTGCGTGCCCCGCGCCCTGGGCGCCGCCGCCACCGCCCTCCGCGCCGCCGCCCCGGGCCCGGCGCTCCGGCAGCTGCTGCAGCCCGCGCCCCGCCCGTGCCTCCGGCCCTTCGGTCTGCTCAGCGTGCGAGCCGGCTCCGCGCGGCGCTCCGGCCTCCTGCAGCCCCCGGTGCCTTGCGCGTGCGGCTGTGGCTCCCTGCACACCGAAGGTGAGGTTCGCGCGCCCGCCTGGGCCCTCGTCACAGCCCCCTCCTCCCGCCTTGCAGACGTGACTTGGCGAAGCCCCAGGATCGTGGTTTGAAAGCGTGTTGTTAATGGGTTTCGGCGAGTGAAAGCGGGTAGCTGGGAATGCTTTTTTCACACAGAAAGTGAGAGTAGTGAATCCGTGATGAGAAGTAACTTGCAGAACTTAGTTCAGCTCGGTACATAGATCTGCTGTTTGTTAAGTTTACAGGGAAACGGACGTCTCAGTGTGATTTGGGCCAGAGTTTGAGAGCAGCAATAAGAACACATTAGACACAATCCATGTCGACAGGCTTTTCTCTTCTTGAATCGTTTTGGTTTTTATTTTTTGTTTTTCAAGACGTGGTTTCTCTGTGTAGCTTTGGCTGTTGTGGACTCGATTTGTAGACCAGGCTGGCCTCAAACTCACAGCGATTCTCCTGCCTCTGCCTCGGAGTACTGGGGTTAAAGGCATGAGCCACCACAACGTCTTTTGGTTTTTCTTTTAGGAGACAAAGCTTTTGTTGAGTTCTTGACGGATGAAATTAAAGAAGAAAAGAAAATCCAGAAACATAAGTCCCTTCCCAAGATGTCTGGAGATTGGGAGCTGGAAGTGAATGGGACGGAGGCTAAACTATTGCGCAAAGTTGCTGGAGAAAAGTGAGTACTGACCCAGGAGATGCAGAAGACCAGGTCCTGGCTCTGCGGCACCCTGCCGTGGCCATCCCCAGAGGGTCCTGAGCTTTGGCCCCGGGCTTTGATAGAATGGTTTTTGGGAAAGCATTTAACCGGAAATTTTCCTAGGCTCCAGGGAGTGCACTGACTGAGTGAACACAAATTTGACATGACCTGGCTACAGAGGCAGGCAGCACTCCATAGTGTTCAGGGAAGTCTCCTGGAGTGGCAGACACTCCGTGGGTCATTGGTGAAGGTGCTGCGTCTTTGAATTTGGGCACCGGAATTTTAGGAATGCGTGAAGTGCTGGTAAATGTGTTTCTTGAGAGTTCACTGTAGACCAGGCTAACCTTGAACTCACAGGGATCCGCCTGCCTCTGCCTCTCAAGTGCTGGGTTTAAAGGCTTGCACCACAGAACCCTGCCAGGATATGTGATTCTTAAGACACAGAATGAAGGTAGAGTGCAGAAAGACCACACCTTTCTCAGCCCTCCTTCTCCTAAAGACTTGCTCTGGGTTTTTTGTTGTTTGTTTGTTTGTTTGTTTGTTTGTTTGTTTGTTTGGAGACAGGTCTCTAGCTGTACAGCACAGACTGGTCTCAGACTCTTGGTCCTCTGCTTCCACACCTGACACCCCTAAAACTGTGAAACCCTTGTTTGTGCTATTTTGTGTTGCACATTCACCCAGTCTTCCCTAGAGAAGTCTCCTTGGGCTCTAAGTGCTTCTCTGGCATGTTTGGAGGCCCCAGGATCAATCCCAGGTATACCAGGGGGGGCCACGGTGGGCGGTGGGAGGGGCACGCCTTTAATCCCATCACCTTTAATCTGGCAGAGGCAGCCAGATTTCTGTGAATTCAAGGCCAGCCTGGTCTACCCAGCAAATAGCAGCACAGCCAAGGCTACGCAGAGAAGCCATGTCTTGAAAACCTGAGGAGGGGGTGGGGCAGAGCATTTAGCTGGAAAGACAAAGTGAGAAAGTTCAAGGCCGGGAGGCTTGCTGATTCTGAGGCCTGAGGTGCATCTGGTACTGGGCTTCTGGCAGGGGCCTGCGGTGATACGGTTCTGGTTTCTGTCTCTGTATAAAGCCACCCGACTTCAGTCTTAGGAAATATCCCTCCCAGATCCTCCCTACCCACCCAGCTCCACACACTTTCTTTCTGCCTCTTTAAAGAAAGAGAGAGAAAGAAGGAAGGAAGGAAGGAAGACACACTGTGCCAGACACACCTTAAAACTCAAAATTCAAGGGGCAGAAGTCTCTAAAGTCAGGGCTAGCCTGGTTTTTATAGAGTTCCAGGATAGCCAATGCTACAGAAAAATCGTATCTCAAAACAAACAGGAATTAAAAACCCAAGTCACACACACACAAATTCGAAACCAAAAGACCCATTAGACAAAATGTCCAAAGTGACATAAGATGTCTACAGAAATATGATTGTATATTGTGCTTTGGCTGTGCCTGCCTAGGACCTAGCCTGGAGTGTGAGTGGCTCCTGTTGAGCCCCCACTGGAGAAGATGTCTGCGCTTGGGGTGGTGTGGCCCATACGGCTTGAACACACCCAGCCAAGGCCCACTTCTAACACCACAGGTGACATTTTCACCTGGACTAGGGGGTGTCACATCTCTGATAAACACTGATGAGACCCTGGACTCATCAGCGTCCCTAGCACCAAGGGTTGGGGAGATGTCGCACCCTCTTACTGACATTGGGAATTAGGTCTCTGCGTATGTGGGGAGAGTGTACTCCAGATTCAAACTGTAGAAATACATGGTGTGTGGTGTGGTGTGTGCTGTACATGAATGCTTGCCAGATCCTGTGAGCTTCTGGGTTCAGTGTGCACACTCACACGCTCATACTTTAGTGTTAATCCTAAGAAACCGTGCTGAGCCAGGGACTGCAGAAATCATTGAGCCTGGGTTTTCTGGGGTTCTGTGATCTCGGTCTATAAGGTGTGTGGTGGTCTTCCTCCCACATAAGTCATTTGTAACTTCATCTAAGTCACGCTAGGGTTTTTCAGCTTAGTCTGGGGTCTGCGTGTCATTTGGTTCATCTGCGGTTCTTGCTGTGGCACAGTGGCCTGACAGCGAGGCATTGGCCAGCTGGGCTCTTCCATGGGCTGGCTCTGCTGCTTACAGATGTCATGACAGACATGCGCTGCCACAGGATTCTTACAGTCAAGAGGGCCAGAGTGCAAATGTTCACATTTGCATACAGAGAGCTCCAGAACCCCCAAAAAGAAAACTAAAAGTCACTAGGTGTTTCCGTTCCCAGTTTGTGGTGTGCAAATTGAATCTGCTCTACAGTGTTTCGTGAGGCTTGCTTCTGGGGCAGATGTTGCGTGCCACTATCGGCTTCCCTGAGTGCCAGCCTGGCAACTACAGCCACAGCTGTGATACTTGGCATGTAGCCGCTGGCACACTGTAGGTTCACTTCAGAAGATGTTTAATGTGCTGGCTGAGGCTTCTATGTCCCAGTGCAGCCAGCGGGAAATGGGGTAGGAATAGGGTGTTTTGAGCATGCCTTCGCACTGGCCTGACTGGCAGGCGGCCTCTGTTAGTATTGACCTGTGTATCCGCTGGCCTTTTAGGATCACTGTCACCTTCAACATCAACAACAGCATCCCCCCAACGTTTGACGGTGAGGAGGACCCCCCACACGGGCAGAAGGCAGAGGAGCAGGAGGTAAGCCGGTGACGCCACAGCCAGCCTCTTTTCTGTCCTAAAAGGCAAGAAGGACTATCTTTAAAATTCTCTCATACTAGGAGATGAAAGAGCAATAGTTTGGAGTGACTTAGCTGGCATTTCAGACCCTGTTCCTCGAGTGTTGCGGGGTTTATGCCTGTGTTGGGGGTGGGTACTATCAAGACAATACCGGCTGCAGCGTTTCAGATGAAAGATGTGCTTGGCAATTCGGTAGGCAGCGCCAGTCGTTTGTCCAAAATAGGAGGGCTGGGGAGCCTACGAATTTTTTTTTAAATTGTGTTTGTTTATCCGTTTGTTAGTGTGTTGAGGGCCATGGTGCATTTGTAGGCAGCAAAAGCAACTTGTGTGAGTTGGTTCTGTCCTTCTGCCATGTAGGAATGGGATTGAACTGATGTTATCCAGTGTGGGCAGCATTGCCAGCAGAGCCTTAGCGATTTTCACATTTGGCCACTTGAATAAACAGATGTCAGGACTGTTTATAGACAAGTGTGAAAAGCTGAGTTAAAGGAAGTGCCGCATTTCCAGTTAAGGTGGCCACTTAGCTAGCGCCCCAGGTCTGTGCTTCAGCCATCACTGCAGTGCGTAGGAGCAGAAGCAGCCCTGGAGGGCTGGTTCCGAGCTGTCAGTACCTGCCGAATAGCTGGACCTGGCCTTGAGGCATCATTCTAAGCCCGTGTGATTGATGAACCATTTAGTGCTGTTGGAAGATTTGTGTGCCTTATCCCACCTAAGGCTAAAGGCTGGCTAATAAGATGCTAATGGCAGTGATTGTTAGACCTCTCCTCTGAACTCTGGAGGCCGTTGGTCCAGATGTGTGTGCCACTGGCATATGCTGACTTGTTTTGTTTCTCCAGCCGGAACTGACATCAACTCCCAATTTTGTGGTTGAAGTTACAAAGAGTGATGGCAAGAAGACCCTCGTACTGGACTGTCACTATCCTGAGGATGAGGTTGGTGGGGTGGGCTGTCTCCGACTCTTGTAGTATATACAGGAAAGACCTGGTAATGTAGACCAGGACGGGAGGGGAAGGCGGGCGAGAGTGGGGCTGGAACGTGGCTAGGGCTGCAGGGCCTGTCTCTGGACTTCAGCTGCTCCCCTCTACTGTCTCTCAGATCGGACAAGAAGAAGAGGCCGAGGGTGATATTTTCTCTATCAAGGAAGTTAGCTTTCAGTCCACTGGTGACTCCGAATGGAGGGACACTAACTACACACTCAACACGGATTCCCTGGACTGGGTGAGTGCTGGCTGCAATAGAGGATGCTTGGCGTTGGCAGAGAAGGGTCCTAGTTGAAGGAATGGAAAGTAGCAATTCGGGAGGGAGAGAGTGGGCACACATGTAGTGGCCCGTGTGGGAAGGTCAGCGGCTCTTGCAGCCCGTTTTCAGTTCACTGTTCTTCCAGCAAGTAAATACTCTTCTCCCCAGGCCTTGTATGACCACCTCATGGATTTTCTTGCCGACCGAGGGGTGGACAACACTTTTGCCGATGAGTTGGTGGAGCTCAGTACAGCCCTAGAGCACCAAGAATACATCACCTTTCTGGAGGACCTCAAAAGCTTTGTCAAGAGCCAGTAGAAATGACAGAGACTGGAGGCCTTAATTTAAATGGCAAGCTTGGCCAGTAAACAAAAGCTACCTAGACATCAGAGTTATGCTTTCAAATGGCTGTCATCCTAATATCATGGGAGGAAAAAGCAAGTTTAACACTTTATTGCTGTTATGCTTCCATTTACTATTCATTTGGTTTTTTCCTGTACAAATCTGTGATCTGTAGATTTTTGTATAAGATGGACAATAAAATTGATTTTATCACCAAGAATGTTCGAGCTTCTCTTTTCTTTTGCCCTGAATCAGAACACCAAGAACAGAGGTATTTGAATTTCAGTATAAAATTAGTTATATACAGAAGGCTTGTGCATGCAGGACCTCTAAGAGAGAATGAGTTCTCCACCCAGTAGCAAATCATGAGTCAGGATGGCTAGAGGATCACAACCCAAGTGTCACAAACCTGGATTAAACAGAAAACAAATTAGTGTTACATTCTAGCCAAGAACAGCTAAGTCAGTACATGGCTGAAAGTTGTCACAAGTGGAGGCATTATGAGTTAATGAGGTCACAGCTTTCGTGGACCTGTTCTGCCAAGCTGAAGCCACGAGCTAAGACCAAGTACCCTTTGCAAGCCAGAGACTGGAAAGCAAAACCTGACAGCTTGGGGTTTGGCAAGCCTGACAGTGTGAGACTGACACAATTTTTCTTCCTCCAGTTTCTTGTCTCTGTGGTGATCCCCTAACTCAACAGTGGTCTCCTGTGTAGTCTGCAGCCAGTGCTGGGCAGCCCTAATCTGAAAACACTGCTTCCAGAGCACTGGCCTCTCAATGTTACCGTTCCTTTGGTTACACATTATGCTGCCTCAGCTTCCCAGGTAGCGAACAAGAGTTTGCCTTGCCTTGCCCTGCCTGCTTACCTGCTCTTCAACTGCCCTTCCCATCCTCTCCAGTGCTTGGTGTGAAACTGAAATGAACACCTATTTGCATGTATGCCTGCATGACAAGAGGATGGCATCAGATACTACCAAAAATGGTGGTGAGCCACTATGTGTTGGACCTGAACTCGAGACCTCTGCACAGCAGCCAGTGTTCATTGACCGCTGAGCAGTCTCTCCAGCTTCTTGGAGCTGACTTTTAAAAGATGGGGTGCACACACATACCCCCCCCGCAGAGGCAGAGACAGCCACATACACGTACATCTTGGAGTTTTGAGGCCAGCCAGGAGTATGTAGACCTTGTTTCCAAAACAACAGAAAAGAGAATTTAACGCTTGCTTTCCCACCATTTGAAGTTCCGTATGGCTGGTGTGCCTCTCTCCCACCCCCTTGTGGGTGTGTCTGTGGGGGGGGGGATGTCTCCCTCAACTGTTCTCCACCTTATTGACAGGGTCTTTAGCTGAACCTAGAGTTCCTTGGTGGGCTAGTCTTCGGCAGCTTGTCTAAAGCCTCTCCCTGCCTCTGACCCCGTGGACGGGGGGATTATAGGTAGCCGCCGTGCCTACGTGGTTTTGTATGTGGGTTCTGGGATCTAAACTCAGGTCCTCGTGCTTGGGAGGCTATTGCCTTCTCACTGAGCCACCTCGGTGCTGCACTTGCTCTCTGAGAAGGCAGAGGCTGAGGTCACTGTGTCTCTTCAACTCTCCACTTTAATTCACTTGAAAAAACACATTAAGCATCTGCTTGTGCACCAACTCACTGGAGAAAGAAGACATATACAGTGGGGGCAAAACGAAGCCGTGGGAGAAAAATAATCCTCGCCCTCAGACACAGGTAACTCCAGCAGTGTTAAGGGAAACATGGAGTGAAGTACAGTGGGAGCCTGAATATACTAGTCAATTTGAAGTGCGGGGTCAGGTTATCACTGAGTATTTGGCACACTGTAGCAGGTTTGCGCCACAGTTCCCCCTGCTTGGGACCTGAAAGCTGTAACGTGTCACTAAAGCTGCTGCCCACAGCAAACTTGAGGCTCCTGGGTGGCCCTGCCCCTCACACCTGAGTTGCCATTTGGCCAGTCTTAGCTCTTTGTGAAAGTGTGCTCCAGACACACCCGGTGCTGCTCCGCTGCATTCCTGTCCTGACATCGGCATTCACAAGCACACCTGGTGCGTGGGGTCACACACACTTGATCTAACCAAAGCAGCGCAGCCGCCGTCTGCAGCTTCCAGACCAGTGCTGGCAAGATTCTAAGGCTGCTCCTCCCTTCTGACTGAAGTTAGTCATTCCATACGTTTTAATTCTAGTCTGTCTATGTGCAAGCCCACTGTATGTTGTGGAAGACAAAAGACAACTTGCAGGAATCAGTTCTCCACATCCACACGTGAGGTCCAAGTCAAGGTTGAGCTCAGTATCAGGATTGGCAGCAAGTGCTCTTAGCGGTGGAGCCGCCTTGCCTGCTTTTGAGACGGGTCCTCATGGTGTCCTCTGGCTAGCTTTAAGCTCTTCCTACCTCCCCAGGGCTGGGATTACAGGTAAGGGCCACCATGCCCAGCTGATACTTTCTCTGAAGTAAACACCTCAAAAAACAATATTTTAAACATTTACTTATTTCTACCAAGAGGGGAACAGAGCCAACTGCTGACGTCCTCTGGCAAGTGGCTGGGCCCTGGGAGGCTCACCTGGCAGCTCATCAGGAGACTGGGCTTCTCTTCTGTCCCACCAGTGACAGAAAACTCAGGAGTGTGGGGACAGTGTGCACTGTGCTCATTCACGTTATCCTCCAAGCAGACACGAAGCCTCTGCTCTGTCAACTCTGGAGACTAAGAAAGTCCAACCACAAATAATCTTAAATGCTGTATTCCAGCAGGCTGAAAGCCGGATCCTCCCACAGTCAACTAAGACAGCTTGACTCTGCAGCTTTATCGGGCTGGGGGCTGGGGTGTGGCTCGGTGGCAGAGAGCCTGCCTAGCAAGCAAGCAGCCCTGTGTTCCACTCCCAGCCCAGGCGGGAGTGACAAACCTGTACCCAGCTCCTGGAAGGTGAGGCCACAAGGATCAGAAGTTGAGCTGCAAGTGAGTCTGAGGGCAGCCTGGGCTACTACTAGACTCTGCCTCAAACAAGAAAGGGGATCTGCAGAGATGGCTCAGTGGTTTAGAGCACTTGCTCCTCTTCCAGAGGACCTTGGCTCACAGTATCCACATGGCAGCTCACAACCAGCTCTAACTCCAGTTACACAGGATCTGGCACCTCTCCTCACCTCCAGGGCTCTACACACATGGTGCACAGATATACCTGTGGGCAAAACACTTGAGGCCTATTTGGTGAACACAGGCTGGTAGGAACAGGTCTTATTTCCTGTTCACCAAGATGCTGAGCCCTGGATTTCACCCCCAGGAGCCACTCGGCTATGCCTCCCTGCCCTGGTGGACTCTCCCTCTGAAACCATAAGCCAAAATAACCCTCTCCTTGAGAATTATTGCTGCTGGGCATCCTGGCAGTGGCCAGAATGCACGACTGCCTCCAACCTCCACTAGAGGGTCTTTAACACACGTGTATGTGGGGAGTCTGGACACTTACATGAAGTGGGATGTGCAGGCCACATGGACACGTGACCACACTACTCGTTACTCTCAGGTTGTACCTAGAGATAGAATTAGGATTCCCAGGTCATTGTGGTAACAAGCCCTGGCTCCCTAACCCTTTCAGCCAATAAACCAGGGGCGGAGGGATCGAGGGATGAGACCCAATAATGCTAAACAGATTTTGAAAGTTCTTACTTTATACACACAGGACAGATGAGGGCATTTGCTTCCCACTCTGCCAACATGCTGTTGAGACAACGTTCATCAAATTGTAAGCTCTTCTCATACTCGCTTATGATGGCCTTTTCTGCAAGGCAAAAGGCCCAGGGTTATCCTGTACCCATAGGGCAGGTCCATTATTTCTACTTTACAGGTAAATGTGAAAGCTACTCAAGATAAGGCTATGTGGAATAAGGAAGATGCAAGCCATAAGGTGCAAGCCCATGTACTCTACACAGTGCTAAGAGAACCCCAGAAGCAGATGCTCACAGTTTTTCAGGGCATCAAAGAATGGAGGAGAGAGAGAGCCCTTGGGTACACATGTACAGACCTGCCATGAAAGGAAAGTGACAAGTTCACCATAAAGATTTTTTTCAAGAGGCAGGTTTCGACGTGCTACCATGGCTACCCTGAAACTACAGAGCTCAAGCATCTTCCTGAAAGCCCACCCTATGAAATCACAAGTAGCTTGTATGTACCACAGGCACAAACCACAGGGCACAGCTTAACATAGCAAGAGGCAGGATCAAATAACCTGTTTCCCAACACTACCTCTGACTAGCTATATGACCTGTGTGATGATACGCTCTCTATTCTGTCTAATCCCATCTTTCACAGTAATCAGAATGGAGGAACATGGAATGAGAAGTTCCTGCACAGAATCTACAAACACAGAATCTCTTACTACTGGGAAGACAGCCAAGAATTCAAGTCCAACAGGGGCTTCAGGATACTTAAGGAATGATGGTAGTAAAAGGACAGGAATTAAGAAATAATCCTGAACGAAAGAAAGTGAGAGAGAGGAAGAGAGAGAGAGAGAGAGAGAGAGAGAGAGAAAGAAAGAAAGAAAGAGAGAATCCTACGAAGTGGTGCTGGTGGCACACGCCTTTAATCCCAGCACTCAGAGGCAGAGGCAGGTGGATCTCTGAGTTTGACTCAGAGCAAGTTCAGGAGAGCCAGGGCTACACAGAGAAATACTGTCTCAAAGCTCAGAAGTTAAGAGCACTGGCTGTTCTTCTAAACGTCCTGAGTTCAATTCCCAGCACCACATGGTGGCTCACAGCCATCTATAGTGAGATCTGTGCCCTCCTCTGATCTACACATGTACATGCAGGCAGAACCCTGTATACATAATAATTTTTTTTAAAAGATAACTAGTAATCCTAGGTCTGGGGATACAAACTCCGTGCCTAAGGCCCTGGGTTTAATTCCTAGCATCCAAACAATTTATAGCGTCAAGGAGAGGCCAGTCTTAGAGGAGTGCTGTAGCAGAGAAGACTACACCCTGGAATTACCTTCCTCACGCAGCTCCTGTCCGATCTCCTGCAGCACAGCCAGGTCCAAAGGCAATCCCAACTACAAGACAGAGTGGAGGGTCAGTGTGGCTCAGCGGGGCAGTGCTTGCCTCGCGTGCAATGAAATGCCTGAGCAAGACACAGAGCAGACAGTCCTTCATCGCCCATATGAAGAACTGTTAGCCACCATGTCCCAAGACCCCCAGATTTACCCACAAAATTGGCCTAGTCCACATGCAGAATTTGCTGACAGTTCAGTAAAGTGCCAAGCTAAACCAACAACAAACGACCAAAGTACAACAGCACCAAATGTAAGGGAGAGAAAATGGGGCAACAGTTAATGTCCTTCTACGCCTGACCATGGGAAAAAGTCTGGTCTTTGAAAAGCTGTTTTAGCTTCGGTAAAGCTGGAATGAGGCCCACCTGAGAGGGCTATTGTGAGCACCAACTGTGGCGAAGTTAAGCTAACCATTTGTCTTACTGTAGGACACATGGTGCTACTGAAAATGAATCATTATTGTATGGTGATTTGATGGTTTCAAACAGTTTCAGGTTTTGTTACAGTTCTCATAATGCTTGTGCTATCTTCTTTATTTCATGCAAATGTAAAAACTAAGACTCAAAGAAACAGTAAAGCTGGGAGTCAGTAAAACTAAACTTAGAATTCCCAAATCCTGGTGCCAACCCATAACCTTTCCTGATACACTGTAAATGGTTTTCTATTGACACACAACTGCAAACTCTGTTAGACTAGAATCAGAATGTAGAGACATCCTTTTTAAAGAGAGGTCCCTAGCCCATTCCTAGTGGATCAAAATTTCCAATGGGGATAGCAAGAATGAAATTTTCTTTCCTTTCAGTTTCCTAAGCGAATACATTACAAGGTTGTGCCGTGGCTTCAGTCTAGTATTGCAGAGACATCAATAAAATAATCTACTCAAAACTTGAAAAGCCTAAGCCGAATGGCAGCTGGAAAGTGGGTAGGTTGAAAGGACCTGGAGAAACAGGTACATAGAGGTCGCCAAAAGCTCTTATGGAGCCCCTGCAGGCTCCTTGCCTGACCTGAAGCAAGGCCTCCGGACACCGCTCTCCAGACCGCAGAGAATCCCACTCTTCCTCCATCACTTCCCGGACTAGAAGACTGTCTGAGGCTCTTCCCGGTGTGCCACACGCAGCCTGACGGTACCTGCTCAGGAGCCTGTGCCGGCTGTTTCTCATTCGCTCGAGACATCCCTGGGGGAAGGTGGGAGCAGTGGAGTAAAAGAAGGAAAAGGTAAATTCCACCAAAAAAAGAAAACATAAAAAGAATTCTAGCTGCAAAATTTCCATATTCTCCAGTCCTTATCCACACACAAATAGGTAGTTTTGTTCACATATCTCTAAATTCCTACATTTCATATCTTATTTTTATTTTGCAGGCAGGCTGGTGGATGTACGGTAACGGTGTCCACAGGCTGACTTCAGACATTCCTATGGCTTCCAGACTCCTGCATCTATACATATGGCTACAGTAATGGTCTTCTTTACAAAAGCACTTCCCAACCCTCATGACTTTTTCACGTGTCTTTGAATTTATGTGCACCGTGTGAGTGCAAGCGCTCACCACGGCCAGAAGATGGCAATGGACCCCTTGGAACTGGAGTTATAGCCACCAGGTCCCCTGCAAGTGCTCTTAACACTGAGCCATCTCCCCACCCCCAACTCAAGATGGTGTTTGTTCCCCAAGTGGTTGTCAAAACTCTGCCTGCAGAACTGCTATTGACTGAGGCCAGTTAGTCTGTAGAGAGGATGCTGCGTCCAAGCGCTCTGCACTGTACAGAACAGCCTCCCATGACTGAACTTGCTGCTGCCAGACGTCAGTATTCAGCACTGACCCACACGGTCAGTCAGTACTCAGCCGGCTACCCACACGCAGTAGTCCAGCATACACCCACTCCTTAGAGGCTGCTGAGCAGCGAGATAAGCTATTTCTTACAAGGAACTACTTGAGTTCAGAAGAAGCCAGAGCTTAAGCTCAACTCTCCTCACAGTAACTGATGTTCCTGTCGCTCGTTAGAAGAGAAATAACTTCCGTCTCACAGGACACGCGCATATCCAGTGCTTCCCTCCGTAACCCAACGTTAGGTGGTGGTGTTGTAACAAGCAGCAGCTAGCGCTGTCGTGACGCTTAAAATATGAAACAAACTCCAATCTTGGGCGAGGATGGCACCTACTCCGGCCCGGAGACTTGAGTTCAAGATCCGCCTCGCTAGCCAGGCGCTCGGAGCTCACGACCAGTGCTGAAGCGAGGGCGGAGAGGACAGCGGTCCTTGGGACAGAGAAGGGAAGTCATTGCTACCCAAACTTCACACTCACCTGCCTGAAAGTTTCTTTCCAAGGCGGCGAGCCCACCTGCTTGTACAAGAAGCGATGAGGAGACTCGGAGGGCTCCGCCATCCCTTAGCCGCGGAGGGGCCCAAGTGCCCGCCCCTCGGCCGCGCGCGAAGGATTCTGGAAACTCTAGTTTCTGGGGCCTGACTGCCCATCAGGCCCGAGGCTTTCTGGGAACTGCCTCTAGCAGCTATACCCTCCCTCCCAGAGACAGATTTCGGGAATGCAAGCACGATGAAGCAGTGAGAGCTGAAAGTAAACACCACCTGGGCTGAGGGAGGTGAGGCTTGAGAGAGAGCCCTGGGTTTAGCCAGAGAGCGGTGTCCGGTGGACAGCAGAGGTCACTCTCAACCCTCCGCACTGGCCCTCCCGTAGCCCCAAAGCCGTCCGGAAACCCTCGACGTTCTCATCTGCGCCCCGCCGCTCCGTAGATCGGCTTTCCTCCAGCGATGCCTGCCCAGCGAGCCACCGCCTCCTCTCAGGGTCCCTGCGCGCTGATAGGCTGAGGCCGTGGCGTGCTGGCCGTGGATTGGCCACACGCAGCGGCGGGCTGCGTCTCTCCCCGCCCCCGAGCCGAGCCGCTGTTGGTCCAAGATGGCGGCTGCGGAGGGGTCCGCGGGCGAAGGGGAGCTGTGGCAGAGCTGGCTGCCTAACCACGTCGTGTTCTCGCGGCTCCGCGAGGGCCTGCAGAGCCAGAGGCCAGCCGAAGCGGAGAAGCCAGCGGCCTCGCCCTCGCGCCCGCCGCTGCCGCCGCGTTTGCTGACGAGAAACCTGGTCTTCGGCCTCGGCGGCGAGCTGTTCCTGTGGGACGCGGAAGGCAGCGCCTTCGTGGTGGTTCGCCTTCGCGGCCCCAGCGGCGGCGGCGGCGCGGAGCCCCCTCTCTCCCAGTACCAGGTGGGTCCCGGCGGCGTGCCGCGTCCCGCCCGGCCTCGCTTCCCCTCCGCCGCGGCCGTGCGAGCGAGCCGGCGCCGCTCGGGAGCGCCCGCTCCCAGGACGGGCCGCCGCCGGGCACGCAGGGACACGCGTGCTGCTGGGGGCGAGTGCCCGGGGGAGGCGGGTGGCCAGCGCCCTGAAGAGGACGGCAGGACTGGGGCCAGAGGACCGCGGCCAAAGCCGTGATGCCTCCTTTGGCCTCTTGGAGCTTTAAGGCAGATTTAAAAGGCCCAGATCGCTTGCCCGACGGGAACAAGAGAGCCCGTTTTTCCTTTGCCTTTTGCCCCTTCGGGCGCTCACTAAACCTCAGAGGGCCTGCTCTCTTTGCTGCGGTGCTGGGCGCTAACACACACACCGTTAGCACCCCGTGAGGGAAGGGAACACACCCCTTCCTTCCCCAGGGGAAGCGCAGGAGTTCTCCGAGCCGGGTCCTCACACCTTTTTGGTTTTTGATGAGCAAATAAATGGCATGAGGAGGTGGATATACTCCCAGTGTGTTCTAGATTTGCTATGACCAGACGTGGCTTTACTAAAGCCTTCATTTGTAGAAAACTGGTTTTCTCTTAAAGACTTTTTTAAAAAACCAGGACTGTTGGCACAGGTCCTTAACACCAGCTCTCCAGAGGCAGGAAGAAGTCTTTGAATCTGAGGCCAGTCTGGTCTACATAGTTCCAGGACTTCATTGAGAAACCCTGGCTCAAAAGAGAGAGAAGGAAATGCAGCATTCGTTCTAACGTCTGAGGTCTGCAGTGTGCCCTAGATCAGTTCTTGTTAAGTGATTTGATGCAAGGTGCAGCCATAGGTGTTGAGAAACTAGGTCAACATTTACGCATCTGCCTGCTCCAAGTGTTTCTTAAGAATAAATATCAGAAATTCATCATTATTTCAGCCAATTAATTATTAATTTTCTTCTGATTTTTTAAAGACTTGGTCCCCGTGTGTAGCTCAAGACTGGTCTGGAGACATTGTGTAACACAGGCTAGCCTGGAATTCCTGCCCCAATCTCTTGAGTGTTGAGATTACAGGTCTGAGACAGGGCACCTCTGTGATGCCTGTGACAGCCCTCTGCTACAGACTGGCCACAAACCCCTGATCTTAATCCAGCACGCTGTGTTCAGTTACTAGCATCCTCATTGCTGTGTAGCATTCAGTGCAGTAGTAGTTACTGTAAAACTTGCTTATCTTCTCATTTGTAAATACCAAAACAGAGACTAGGTCCACTTTATTTCTATTTACAGGTTTTAATTATTTATTTTATGTATAAGAGCTCTGACTGCATGTGCACCTGCAATGCAGAAGAGGGCATCAGATTCCAGTATAGATGGCTGTGAGCCACCGAATGGTTGCTGGAAATCGAACTCAGGACCTCTGGAAGAACAGATGCTGAGCCATCTTTCCAGCCCCTACTTTATTGATTTATTTTTATGTCCAGCCCTTGACATAAACCTAGAGCACGCAAGAGCTCTGTAATATTTGGTGACTTTTTGGTTTGGTTTGGTTTGGGTTTTGTTTCTCAAAACAGGGTTAACAGCCCTGGCTGTTGTGGAACTCACTCTGTAGACCAGACTGGCCTCACTCACAGAAATCAGGATCCTGGTCAGAGCTGGGATTAAAGCTGTGTGCCTGCCACCACTGCCCAGCTCTACAACAGGCATTTAAAGCCCATGGACCTACAGATATAAAAACAATTAGAAATCTCATTGTATTTTTAAAAAGCTTTATTTAAAAGGATTTTGGCTTAGTGTGATTCTCATACCAAGATAAATAATATTTTGACAATCTCATCATTCTTTGCGGAGTAAAGAGAAAATAGAAATCTGAAATGGTCATGAGAAAAGAAATAGGAAGTACCAGTGTAAAAGTGAACTTTTTGAGTATATGTGATGCTATGGCAAATTATTGGAACTCCCTTAAAATACCACTCTTTTTATATTGAGTCCACATAAGTGAAGCAGTACTGTTTGCTGCAAATCTCTTGAAGCTAATCTAAGATATCACTTTATAGCCTTGGGTAGCCTAAAATTCCATCAGAGCCATCTCTGTCATCCTCCCCTCCCCAGCACTGGGAATAAAGGTGTGCCATCACACCTGCCTGAAGCTGTTCTTCACCCTACAATACTGTTTATAAAATGGTTATCTTGTAATACATCTGAGTTTACATATTCACTAGGTATCAAGAGCCTACTTGATGCCAAGAACACAGAAGAAAGACAAATCTCAAGTAGTGCCTACTAGGTTATGTCAGGGGCAAGTTTTAAAAGAACATTTAGAATGTTTAAGATCTATGGGATTATCCAGAGTGTACTGTGGAACTACAGAAAACATGCCCTTGTTCCATGGCCACAAAATGAGGGGTAATTGTTCTCATTTTTTAAAGATTAAGTTGTTGGTTTGTTGGTTTTTTTTTTTTTTTTCAATTTTGTGTGTATGCATGTTTTCCTCCATATGTGTGCATGTACCATCTGTGTGCCTGATACTCAGAGGCCAGAGGTTACAGAACCACCGTGTGGGTGCTGGGAATTGAACCCAGGTCCTGGAAGAGCAGCCAGTGCTTGTTATTAAAGTGTGTGTGAATACAGGTGCTCCAGAAAGCCAGAAGGTGTCTGCTTCCCTGGAACTGTAGTTACAGACAGTGAGAGCCCAGAGTGTGGGTGCTAGGAACCAAACTCGGGTTCTCTGCAAGAAGAGCAAGTGCTTTTAAGGAACTAAGTCATCTGTCAAGCACCCAGAGAGAATTTCTTGGAGAATAATCAGTTAATGACATAAGTAATTGTACTAATCCAAAATGCTGTTATTTTATAACTATAGAAAGTTGAGCATGATTATGGTTTCAAGTAACTCCCAAATATACATCCATTAAAATTAAGTGTTTTTACTAAATTGCTTTAATTTTTAGAGATTACTTTGCATAAATCCACCCATCTTTGAAATTCACCAAGTCTTGTTAAGCCCGACGCAACATCATGTAGCACTTATAGGAATGAAAGGACTTACGGCATTAGAATTACCTCAGAGGTGGGGGAAAGATTCCGAATTTGAAGGCGGAAGAGCAACTGTGAATTGTAGGTAAGTTGTGTTTCCATTTAGTGTTTATCTGAGTAAGTTGCTAAGACCAGAGGTTGTGGAACTGTGTCTAGTGTACTGCCATTGGAACATCTTCACATGGGCCTGTAGACTGGCTTCCTGTGGTGCTATGGTTTGAAGAATTCCTTCCTCATGTGTATGTAAGTGCACTGCTTTTGTGCCTGGATGGCAAGAAGAGTATCAAATCTCCTAGAACTGGAGTTACAGATGGTTGTGAGCTGCCTTGAGGGTGCTAGGAGCCAATCCCTGGGTCCCCTCAAAAGCAGCAGGAACACTAAACCACTGGGCCACCTTCCCAGCCCCTGTTGTTACTTTTGAAGAATACTGCATTACTATTTGTAGTTTTAAAAAACAACAACAGTATCAGTCCCTTATTTTTACTAAAATAGCTGTAATTTTGCAGTTAGGTTCATGAGCTTAAGAACTATGCACAAGCCAGGATGCACGCCTGTAATCCCAGCAGTCAGAGGCAGAGGCAGGTGGATCTCTGAGTTCAAGGCCAGCCTGGTCTACAAAGAGTCCAGGTAGCCAAGGCTACAGTGAGAAACCTTGCCAAAAAAAAATAATATGTGCAAAATGAACCAAAATGTGCGCATTAAGGGTTTGTCTTTGATTATTACTTGCGCTCCAAGACACCATTTATATGTCAGGCTATGTTCTGGCCATTGCAGTGTGTACCATGACATCATAAACGTGTCATGAGCCACTCATGCCATAAAAGGCACAGCGGCTGGTCAAACTGCCAGGCATTCAATCACAGAAAAAAGGCAAAGCATCTAAATTAAGGCCCATGCTGCTTGAAAGTGTCAAAACAAACCCGCTGTCTGAGTCTGCATACCTGGTGTATAGAGCCTGCCTGTAACAGTTCCCTGCTTCCTCCAGCACCAGAGCGAGCCTGTGACTGCAGGCTGAGGGTGCTGGGGCTACGAACGTGTGTACACCCAGCGTTCAGTTTTATTTTTTATACACCGCACATAGAACTATACATGAATAAATAATAATCCAGGAAAGCGGGAATCTAAAAAGTCTCCTGAAAAGAATAAACGGTAGAAACCCAGACCTTACCTCTATAACTTAGGGGTGTCTACTTAAATTTCTTATGGTACTGGATCACCATTTCTTAATTTTCAGAATACTCATAGTATATGCCCTTACAGTTTCCTTACTCCCTTCATTAGTAAAAGGACCAAACGAGGCAATATCAACACATTTCTAACTGTACAAACTGAGTCTGATAATGCACAAATGTAATCCCAAGCCTAGGGGATTGCTCTGAGCTCAAGGCCAGCCTTGCCTACATTGTGAGGGCCAGGCCTTGGCCAGGGCTACATAGCATGACCCTGTCAGAACCAGCAAGCTAAAATGTGTAAAATATACACTTGTGTAGAAAACAGTTCCAGTTTGAGTCCTTGGATAAGTGCTTTTGATGCTCTCAAGATGTTCTAGGAACAGGAAAGGGACAGTGTTACAGCAGATTAGGACACATTTCACCTCAGTTCTGCACACAGATGCTTTTGAAAATTGTTCTTTATTTTAGTACCACTCCCATTGCTGAGAGATTTTTCACCAGTTCTACCTCGCTGACTCTGAAGCATGCTGCATGGTATCCAAGTGAGATGCTGGATCCGCACGTGGTGCTGCTGACTTCAGACAATGTGATAAGGTGACCTTCGTCTTACCTACTTATTCCTTGTGCATGGAAGAGCTCTGTGCCTTACTACTGTCTCCTGAATAATCGCTCAGGACAACACAAATCAGTCACTGAATATTGTGATGTTTCTCTCCGATGATAAACCATTATTCTTTTTTTTTCCTTTGAGGTAGTGTCTCCCTGTGCACCTGGCTGGCCTTGACTCTCAAAGATCCGCCTGCTCCTGCCTCCCTAGTGCTGGGATTAAGGCACGAGCCACCGTGCCTGGCTCAATCTTCTAGGGCGGTTTTGTTTTGTGTTATTTTGTTGTTGTTTCTCTGTTGCCTTGGCTGTCCTGGACTCTGGACTAGGCTGGTCTCCCCAAGTGCTGGGATTCAGGCATGAGCCACTGTGCCCATCCAATCTGTTTTCTAATCAGAGCGTCTAATATTTCTTTCCCTGTTCAATGACTGATGTTTCATTGTTGACCCCTTCATGGAACCTTATACAAATTTCTTAGCGTTCTGCTTGCTTTTAGTTATTAAAACTAGTGTTGCTGATGGGCAGCTGTGCTGGCACACCTTTAATCCCAGCACATGGGATGCAGGAGCAGGGGATCTCTGTGAGGCCGCGCCAGCCTGGTCTGCAGAGCCTGTCTTAAAAAAAAAAAAAAAAAACAAGAACAAAAAACCCACTAATGTTGTCTAAAGCCCAGCAAGGTAGTATAGGCCTTTAATCCCAACAGAGGCAGGCAGATTTCTGGGAGTCCTAGGCAAGCATGGGCTGCATGCTAAGACCCTATCTCAGAGAACACAAAAAACAAGTGTGTCTGCTTTAAAACTCGGATCTGAAGGTACCTTAAAAACTATATATCTGACCCTTTCATGGGTCAGAACTGGGTTTTAAGGGAAATGAAGAGTGGAGAGGCAGGCTGTATTTTTTTAATCTTCCATCAGTACCTGCATTCTGAGGTATGGGGTAAAGTGTAAGAACTGGGTCTGCACCTTCCCAGTGAGCAGGGATGGCAGACAAGTAAGGCAGAGAGGCCTTACCTGTGAGCAATGGGCCTGATGTCTGACCTTGTTTTAATCCAGTTCCACCTATTGCTTATGACCTCTATTAATGTGGTGTGTGTTCAGGCCTTGTTTACCTTCCAACTCTCTCATCATTGAGGAAGTCTGTGTCCCATTGCCTTCTATCAGTTATCTGTGATTTAGACCTCAAAGAGGAAGATTACCAAACTTGTTGTATTGTGCTTGTGTGTGTGCTTAACTGCATTTAAAACTGTGTGTGCGTGCGTACGTGTGCCGCCATGCTTGGCCACCTAGGTAAAATTTTATTGATAATGGAATAAAGTTTAAATGTTCTTAGAGAAAGAGATGAGTGGCTGATTTAGTGAAGACTTGGTGATGGACATTGGATTTTTTAGTAATGTCATTACTAGTATTTATTTTGAATATTCTTTCATCTTCAACAAGAGCCATGTATGCTATGAAATAAAAGATGTTTTAAGAGCAGGAGAGATGGTTTAGTGGTTGTGAGTGTGTGTGTGTGTGTGTGTGTGTGTGTGTGTGTGTGTGTGTGTGTG
>NW_026596152.1:110193-209816 GCF_907164565.1 Psammomys obesus
TGTGTGTGTGTGTGTGTGTGTGTGTGTGTGTGTGTGTGTGTGTGTGTCACAGTACCCACATTGGGCAGCTCACACTGCCTGAATCTCCAGTTCTAGGTAGTCAGACACCTCTGGCTTCCAAGGGCCCACACCTGTAGACACTTTAAAATTATGTTGTTTTAAATTAAAATTGTGGTAAAAACAATTCACTCTTTTGGGGAAGGGCTGTTGAGACAGGGTTTCTCTGTGTGTCCCTGGCTGTCCTGGAATTTGCTCTGTAGACCAGGCTGGCCTTGAACTGAGAACCACCTGCCTCTGCCTCACTAACAATTCACTCTTATGCTACTGTTTGAGAAAATAGGACACATTACAGATGTCAGGTTAAATGCCACTCAGTCTGCTGTGTATTTGGTTATGCCAGCCACTAAGATGGCTGCTGCTTTGTGCTGTTTGATGTCTATAAAACCTCATAACAGACACGGTAGAAGGAAGGGAAGCTGGCAAGCTTGGAGCAATAGTGAGCCGACTGTTGAGAAGGGGGAGGGGTGATGATGAGCATAAGCTGCCTCAGAGTCTTGATAAAGGTTGGGGGAGGCGGACGTAGCCCAGGGGTCATAATACTTAACGCCTGGCATTGTTACCCATTTCTCCCGAGCAAAAAATGTTGCTGAAGACAGCATTTCTTGGGTCATGTATCTTCCTCTTACATAGTTAAACAGAAGCAGCACTGCCAGGGATAGAAAGGTCTTTGACAGAGAAGTGACTTGAGAACTGGTAGGAAAATTCTTTTTAAACAAATTCTTTTAGAATTATTTTACATGGATGGGTGTTTTGTCAGCCAGTGTGTATGTATACTCTGTGTGCCTAGTGCCCAAGGAGGTCAGAAGAGAAAGGATCTCCTACAAATGGAGTTAGAAATGGTGTAAGCCTCCATGCGGTTCTGTAAGAGCAACACGTGCCCTTAATGTTGATTCATTTCCAGTCCCCAGTAGGAAGATCCTCAAGAACTAACTACACTGGGGCTTGGGGGTGTCTTGGAAATGAAAGAACTTATACTGTTTTGGTGAGAGTGTCTTACTCTGTGACCCACACTGGTCTATAACTCATGTGGTCCTCTCACCTCAGCCGGGATCCCAAGTGATAGAATCAGTGAGCTGCCTAGCTTCAAAGAGAACTTAAGTGCTCTTTTTTTCTCCTAGAATTTACTCTCTCCGTGAACCTCAGACACCCATTAAAGTGATTGTACTTTCAGAAGCAGAAGAGGAAAGTTTAATACTCAATAAAGGGTAAGTGTTGGTGTCACAAAATATTTGAGTTTACTGAGAGTATAAATGCAGTCTTACCAGTAACTGCCAGAATTTCCAGAGGTGAGTTTTAGCATGCTTGTGGTAAGATAGCAAAAAGTCGCAAACCTGAATTTCACTGTAACTAACAGCTTTATCTCTGTTTAAGAAAATTCTAAAATATGACTGGTGGAAGCAATACATTAAACAGTTTGAACAGTTGTAAACAGAAAGAGTATGGGCTGGGCACCTCTGTGCACTCTGGATGGGCCAGGCAGGTTGCTGAACTCCAGCACTGGGCTAGGACAGACTTGGTCCCGATTATTGTTTTTGTTGTTGTTTTGTTGAGACAGGGTCTGTCTATATAGCCCTGGCTGTCCTGGAACTCACCATGTAGACCAGGGTGGCCTTGAACTCAGAGATCCACCTGCCTCTGCCTTCTGAGTGCTGCAGTTAAAGGTGTGTACCTCTATGCCTGGCCCTTCTGATTATCTTGTGCTTTTGGCTTATTTTGTTTTCTTACCTACTACATGCCCTGTCCTACTCTTACCACAAATGGAATCATCCTTTGAACTTGCAAAACCCAATCTTCTGGCCTCCTGATCCATCTCTCTGGTGAGCACATGTGGTCACGTGTAGTATACATGCTTAGAATGAAAGCTAATATGTAGTTATCCTCATGTGTAGTTTGTTGCCGGAGCCCGCCAGCAAAGTCGAACAGTACCGGAGTGGGGAGTGAGAACTGAAAGAAATAAAGCAAGACACAAGGACTGTCAGTAAAAGCTGCAGCAGCCCCGAGTTTATTCCACAGCTCCTGTTGATAGGCAAAGCTAAACAAGGCACATCAATACAAGGAAGGGGTTCGTGGAGCAGTCAAACTTGTGTCCTTAGACCACCTCGCTGTATAGCGAAAATGACCCAAGGTCACACAAACAAGTCAAAGGAGGTTTGCAAAACATCCTGTTTATCTCTGTCTCAAGGTCAAGGCCAGGGTGAAAACATTTTTTCACTGAATACTCATTAACAAAGCAGCTTGCCAAACAAGCAGCTTTCCACAGTTTTTGTTGTTCTAAATGTAATGTCTTGAACATTTTATGCATCCTTATCCTGTATTTGATAGTTTCCGTACTTGAAAGTCCTAGTGGGAGTGACGGTGATATACTTAAATCTCTGTTCTTTCCTGGCCTACGGTCATGTTGCTTTTTTTATCTTTGGTTTTTCCAGACAGGGTTTCTCTGCATAGCCTTGGCTGTCCTGGACTCTTGTAGACTAGGCTACGTTGAGATCCGCCTCCCTGATTTTTGGTATTACAGGCGAGCACCTCTGTACCCATCTGGTGAACTCTTACTGTGAACTTGTACTTACTTGGTCTTCAAGTGTGGGAGTATTGAGAGCCTGGGGTATATTTCCCAGAATGCATTTATGTCTTCTACTGCTAAGAGCCAGGGATTGCTACAGCATGGAACTGTTTACTGCCTGGTTATCCCAGCATTAAGAATTTCACTTAAATGATTCGAAGAAATACAGCACCAGCTTAAATTCCAGTGCATTGTTTCTATAACGAGGTAGGACTTAGGTCATAGGTTAATCCTAGTTTTGAGTCAGGGCATTTCCTGCTGTAGTGTGCTTCTGGTGCTAACTTAGGTAGGTCGTAGTGGGTTTTTGTTTTTTTGACAGGAACAGTGTGAGTGAGAGACAGTAGAACAAATGATGCTAAGAACTCTGCTCGGGCCTGGTGTGTTAGTGCACACCTTTAATCCCAGCGCTTGGAAGGCAGGGGCAAGTCCAGGACGCCAGGGCTCTGTTAATGCAGAGAAACCCTGTCTTGAAAAACCAAAAAAACAAAAGAACTCTGCGGGCATCCATCAGTCAACCTACCTGGTTCCAATCTAGCCTCTACCACTTGCATGCTGTGGCATCTGGGAAAGTTCTCTAATGTACTAAGCTTCATTTCTGTGACGTGGTCCATGATTATAAAAAATTGGCAATAAGAGTTCTTGATCCTGTATTAAAAAGTGCTCAGCAACCTGGAATATAGAGAGCTTAGCGGTGGAGGGCTAACCCAACATGGCCAAGGCCCTAGGCTCAACCTCTAGTACCAGGAAAAAACGATGGCTTAGCATTGTGTTGGCACAGAGAAAGCTGGCATACCCACGTCCTGGCAGGCAGTCTGTCTCTGGGTAGTGTGTACGTATGCTCACATGGCATGAATGTGTGTGTGTTCCTGCCTCAGTGTATGTGCAGGCCAGAGGACAACTTGAAGGAGTCCGTTCTCCTCGAACTGAGACTGTCAGCCGTGGAGTCAAGCACCCTTACCCACTGAGCTCCTCCTTTGTTTTTTGAGATGGGCTCTGACACTGTAGCTCTGGCTGACCTACAACTCCCTTTGTAGCCCAGCATAGCAACAGCGTTATAGCAGCCCTCCTGCCTCAAGCCTTCCTTCCTCCTTAGTGCTGGGGTTAGACGGTTGAAGCTTCACTTGCATTTGATGGCTTGGGAGTTGTATCTCATTAACTTCTCTATTTGTTCCATTATCTTGCTATTTCTCATTTGATACCATATCCTTTTCCATGTATAAACTAAAATTCGGTATTTACACCTTACAGTGTTATTATTTAAACTGTGTGATGATTTGATTGTAATTTACCCATGTTCATTAACCTTTCGTTTAGCAAGAATCATTTTGGGTAATAAATTATCCCAAAGTTTAATGTATAGGTGCTATGGTCTAGTAGTCCTTTCCTGACCGTGCAGGTCATGTATGTCTGTTTGGGGAAAACATAGAAAGCGTTCTGGAGAAAGTGGAAATCTTTTGTAATCGATAGCCTCTTTTCAGCACAGGAGCCAAACGAATACTCCCTCTCAGTCAGATCTTTCTCACTGGTTTCCACACCTCCCTGGTGTCCATATCTTTACCCAGGACTGTCTGATGCCCAGAGGCTCGGCCCTGGCTTCCTCTCCAGGCTCCTGCTATTCTGGCCTCTGCATTCCTTTAACATTATCCACCTCAGAGCCTTGGTGTGTGATCCTCTACCTCAGCTGCTTCTGCCCCGCACAACTAGAACGGTTCCCTAGTCTCTTCAGACCCTTGCACAGATGTCTACTTCTCAGAGGCCTCCTGGGCCGCACAGGCTGCGGTACACAGCACTCGTGCCAACACCCTTTGGCCCCCTTTCCCTTTAGAACGCCACTTTCTTCCAGAAGAGTGGCGCACACCTGTGATCTCTGCACTCAGAAGGCCACAGCAGAAGGAAAGTTACAGTTCAAGGTCAGCCTGGTGAACCTGTCAGTGAGACCCAGAGTAACAACAACAAAATCATGTTCTGAATGGGTTCTGTTTTTCTTTCACAAGAAAGCAGAGTCTGTCTTTCTTTTGCTGGAATAGTCTGTGAATCTAGAACAGTACATGGCACGTAGTGGTAAATGGTTTTGGAATAAATAAATTTGTGTTTATGTGTTTTTCATGTTTTCTTCTATTTCCTTTTGTATTTCTATATATGTATTGTGTGTTTATATTTAAACTATTTCAAAATTAATTTTTTCACTAATTTTATAAGAATGTGTTCATTCGATATAATTTTGTTTTCAACAATTTTTTTCCAATCTCTGCAGGAGGGCATATACAGCATCTCTAGGAGAAACGGCGGTGGCCTTTGACTTTGGGCCACTGGCAACCATCTCAAAGAATATATTTGGGCAAAAAGGCATAGAAGAAGTAGTGGCATACCCACTGTACATCCTCTATGAGAACGGGGAGACCTTCCTCACCTATGTCAGTCTGCTACACAGGTGAGGCAGGGCCAGTGTTTTTGTCTGACCATTGCTGACCTTGAGTTCCACATCTCTGTGTTTGAAGTATAAATGAGAAATGGTGCAGATTGTTTGTGTGTCCACTTCCTTGTTCATTTAAGGAAGTTGTATAGTTTAAGATAAGACGAACTTTGGCTCACAAAGTCTAGTGAACTGAAAGGGCATTGTTCGTGTCTCTGTGGAAACAAGGAAGCACGGCTATGATTAAGGTAGCCTGATATTGAACTTGTGGAGGAAAAGGCATGCGTACACACAGCCTATAAGGACTCATCCCTAAGTACCGGGACGCAGTAAGGAAGGAGACGTCATTTTGACTGCAGGAGTTAGGGAGTGTTTGTAAAGAACTGATGGAATGTAGGACTTAACATCTCGAGCACCAACGAACAGTAAAACCATTTCTGTTACAAGGGCGTCCTAGACTAGGGTGCTTACGCCCACACAGGTCCATGCTCAGTCCAGTGATTTGACATCTTGGTCTAGAGCAGTGAATTCAGGTTAAAACACACAAATACTGAGTTTAGCTTCATGTTTGAACATTGATGGAGTTACATACTTCGGTGAGGAAGATGGTGAGGTCTGTTAACAGGGTGGTTTCCGAGCAGAATAGAATGAGGAAGGACTGGAGTGTGTGTGCTTCTACCTGCTACACCCAGGGGTTTTTAACATGGAATTTGGAAGGACATGTTGAGAGGTAGAGAGCACTACCAGAAAAGAAATTGTTAGCGTAACAGTGTTAAGCAGCTGTGCGTGGCGGCACACATCTTTCATCCCACACTTGAGAGGCAGAAGCAGGCAGATCTCTGTGAGTTTGAGGCCAGCCTGCTCTATATAATGAGTTCCAGGACAGCCAAGGCTATGTAGAGAGACCCTGTCCTGTCTCAAAAAGAAGAATGTCAGGTAACAACAGTCAACCAGTGATAACCTTTCAATGCAGCAACTAGAATCATAAGTGATCTTTGCTAGAGTCCTATCAGTGGAGTAATAAAAAATGGAAACCAGGATAGATGTGGTCGTACATGCCAATAATTCCAGCCCACCAAAGACTGACACAGCAGTGCTGAGTTTGAAGCTAGCCTGGGCTATGTAATGGAACCTTGCCTTTTTTCCCCCAAGATTTATTTTTATTTGATGTGTATGAGTGTTTGCCTTCATATATGTGTGTACCACACACGTGCAGTGCTGACAGAGGCCAGAAGTGGGCCTCAGATCCCCTGGAAATGGAACTGTAGGCATTTGTGAGCCACATGTGGGTGCTGGGAGTCGAACCCAGGTCTTCTGCAAGAGTAGCCAGTGCTCTTAACCAAAGGACTCTATGGAGTCCTTTGTCCCTCTGTGTTCGTCCGGTGGTGGTAGTGATTACTGGAAATGGACGCTCCAGTGTTATCACCTCCAATAAATGCCAGTCATGCCCCCGGAATGTCAGTGCGACAGTCTACAGTGTCTTCAAAGGGAAAATGGCATTCACCTGGAACCCTAGCTCTGGGAGTTGTGACAGGAGCATCAGGAGGTAAAGGCAACCTAGATTACATGGACTTTGTCTGAAAGGAGGAAAGAAATTAAATAAAAATCTGGAATCTCTTCAGGCATTGCTATTTTCCTATCAAGGAAAATTATCTCAGATCAAGAATCACCGTTGTTGGAATGTAAGTGGGAAAATAAAAAATGAAGACCTTTATTTGAAGTTACAGTAACTGAAGGAAGACAAAAGTCAAGGAAGAGGACAGCTGCCTTCCGTCAGCATTTCCTGATGATGTTTTTATTCCTTTTAGCCCTGGGAATATTGGGAAGCTGCTGGGCCCGTTGCCTATGCATCCTGCAGCTGAAGATAACTACGGTTACGATGCCTGTGCTGTGCTTTGTCTGCCCTGTGTTCCCAATATCCTAGTAATCGCGACCGAGTCAGGAATGCTCTATCACTGCGTGGTCTTAGAGGGGGAAGAGGAAGATGATCCACTGGTAAGTGGCAGGCCAGTGTTGCTCCATCCCGTACATTAATGCAGCAGTTTTTCGTGAGCTGCTTTGAATGCGTAATGTGAGGGATTACAGCTCACACGTGGCACTTCTGGTATTTGGGGAATTATGTATTTTATAGAAGAATGATTGAAGCATAACTAAGAGTCCAAATGGAAAGAAGTTAGAAGATTGCCCGACTTAGGGCACACATAACTGTGTTTGTTTCTAACCTTTGTGTTAATTGGGTCACACTCTGCACCAGTGAGTTGAAGCTTCTGAACAGTGGGCAAGAGCACTGGCTGCTGGCCCTGGGTCAGTTCCTGACACCCACATGGTGGCTCACAACTCTCTGTAACAGTCCCAGGGCAGCTAACACCCTCCTCTGGCCTCTGTAGGGACCAGGTATGCAAGTGGTGTGCAGACACTCGTGGGTAAAACATGTGGGTGTGTTACTGAGTATATGGAGCATGATAGAAAAGAGAGAGCTTACGTCATGCTCATTTTCTTATTAACTTTAAAAATACATATTCAGGAAAAAGGCATCTGTGTGCTGGAACTGGAGTTAAAGTTGGTTGTTACATATCATGTGGGTTCTAGGAACCGAATGTGGTTGGTCTGTGAGAGCAGCCGGTACCCTTAACCTCTGAGCCGTTTCTCTAGCCGTGTTCTTTGGTTTTTGAGACAGTACTTCACTCTGGCTGTAGCTGTGTAGGCCGAGGTGGTCTCTGACTGAAAACCTCCCGCTGTAACTTTCCAAGTCAGTGCTGGGGTTACAGTGCTGTGCCAGGGTCCTGGCTAATGGTGGTTCTGGCCTCTGTAGTCTTTTCTGGTTTGGTTTCTTGCTATGTAGCCCTGCCTGTCTTTTCCTCAGGCTTCTGCTGTTTTTATTATTGTTTGAAGGATGGGGTGGGGAAAAATCAAACATTTGAAAGGACTATCTGACCCAGCTTTTTTGTTTCTATATTTGTGTACATTTTCAAATTCATAATAAGAGGCCAAAATTTCAGTCCTTTTCCCCCCCCCCCCCCCCCTTTGTGTTTTTAACAGGCAGAAAAGTCCTGGGACCCCAGGGCTGACCTTATTCCTTCTCTGTACGTGTTTGAGTGTGTTGAACTGGAACTTGCCCTGAAACTGGCGTCTGGAGAGGATGACCCCTTTGCTTCTGACTTTTCCTGTCCAGTTAAACTACACAGAGGTCAGGTGTTCGTTTACTTACTGTGTTTATACTGTTAGCTTTGGCTGCCAGGTGGTTTACTTACGTGTTCTCAGCTTTTGGAAAGGTAACTGGATTCCTTTGGAACTTTTAGTTACTATACAATACACTTTTCTGGGCAGACTGAAGTTTTAACAGCCTCATCTTCATTGTGGCTCCACTCAGATACTTAAGTCTTATTTTTTTGTTGTGTGTGTCTCAAGTTTGGTTACCAGAAGACAGCTTTCTATATGATTCTTTCCATTTTACACAGATTCTGAAGACCAGGCTTGCCTGGTGGGCACTTTACCCATTGAGCCACCTCACTGATGCCACCCAAATGTTTGACTTTTTCTGATCCTAACAAAAGTTGATCTCACAGCCTGCAGTAGAGGTACATATGTGTAATCTCAACACTGAGAAGGCCGAGTCAGGGGGTTCAGCGCCATCTCAGATTACACAGCAAGTTCAAAGCAGTGCTCCTTACATGAGAAGCTGCAAAGAGAATTCACTACAGATGTCTAGTTAGCATTTTGAGGAATATAAACATGAAATCTAAGAACTTCATAGATGAACACACAGGTAAAGTAACGTCAAGTATTTGTTTCCTTATAAAGATACACGTGTCTTGGTTACTGTTGTAGAGAAGACTGAGTCAGCTTTTATCAAAAAGCATTTAATTGTGGGCTTGCTTACCGTTCTGGAGCGTTAGTCCATTGTCGTCATGGCGGAAAGCAGACAGGCATAGCACTTACTACATAGAGAGGATTTGTTACGGGCTTACAGGTGGTCCAGCAATGGCTTTATCCCAGTGGAAAGTCCAGAACCCTGAAGTGGCTGCCCAGTCCATGAGGCTAGATGTCTCAGCTGCCCTCCCGTGTCCGCACCAAAGGAGTGGACGTTAATGTCAGGGAAGCAGGGCTGAAGCAAGCGGGCAAAAAGCCCAGCTTCTCTCCTCCTTGGCCTTTACATGGGCTGCCACAAGATGCTGCCCAGACTTCAGGTGGCTCTTCCCTGTTCAAACAATTCATTCAAGAAAAGTCTCTCACAAGTGTACCCAGTTGCTTTGCTTTTAAGTAACTCCGGATGTGGACAAGTTGACAGCCAAGGGCAGCCATCACAGCATGTCTTTGGAAATCTTGAGTGCAAACACTTTTCTTAGTTCTTCTAATGAAAGTAACAGTCTTCTGTGAAACTCACTTCTGACTTGTTTGTTTGTTTGTTTGTTTTCCAGTCAGGGTTTCTCTGTGTAGCCTTGGCTGTCCTGGAACTTACTCTGTAGACCAGGCTGGCCTCAAATTCACAGAGATCTGCCTGCCTCCGCCTCCCTGAATGCTGGGACTAAAGCTTTGCACCACCACACCTGGCTTCTGACATGTTCTTATCTGTGCTTAAGACATAATGTGGTCACTGAGCTAATACTTAAAATTTTTGTGACAAAATTAAAATGGCTTAAATGTGTTGGCCTCTTTTAAAAATAACTTTTCTGTTTTATCTCTGTATTAAAGTTTTTTTGTTTGTTTGTTTGTTTTCCTGTAGTTCTTAGAGATCAAAACAAAACTCCTTATCCATACAGGACTTTATCCAAGAAAAGTCAGTCCCAGAGGTCAGAGGGCCCAATGGGATAATGTCTTTTCTGCTGCGTCCTAGCTGTAGGATCTTAAGACCAAGTGTGTAGTGTGCCATTCCTAACCCTTACACTGAACAACTGGAAATAAATGTGAAAAGTATGAATGCTTTACCAGGTACAAAATATTTTCTGAAAACTACTTCTGGGGCCAGGTACAGTGGTGCACAACTTTAGTCCTAGCACAGGCAGAGGAAGGTATATGGTGTGAGATTGTAGATCAAGCCAGCCAGGACTTTGAGATACTGTCTTGAGAGAAGTAAGAAAAGAATAATATTTAGATTGTGTCTGTTGTTTTTAATACTTACAAATTTGAAAGTGGAATTTAGGTTAAAAAATTTTCAAGTCCCTGACAGCAGTGCACAACTATGAAAATCCTAGACAGCTGGTTCCATCACCATGTGTTTGTAGGCTACTGTGGTAGTGGCTACTTTTGTGTCTTTGGTGATCTCACTTGCAGATCCCAAGTGTCCTTCAAGATACCACTGTACCCATGAGGCTGGCGTGCACAGTGTTGGACTGACTTGGATTCACAAACTGCACAAATTTCTTGGATCAGGTGAGTTACTAACTTTCTGTATTTCCCAGTAGGTTTCAGAAGGTCTGACAAAATATACTTTGGAAATGAAAAAAAAAAAAAAAAGTAGAATCAATGAAACCAAACATTCCTTGGAAGGATCATAATCAGAATTGGTAAACCTCTAGAAGACCAAGTACTAGAATGGAGAGACTAAAATTCAGAAAACAAAGGGAGATCACTGTTAAGCTTACAGAAATTTAAAACTATAAGGAAAACCTGAATGTGGGAGTTAGAAGGCCTAGGTGAAATGGACAGACTTCAGAACTGACTGGAATAGAAGAGGTGGGAGTGGAGACCACATGCTTAAGACCACGTGATTTTACTTGTAAAACATTGATTCTTCATAGCTTCTCCCAAAAGATAGCGTTTCTTACCTCAACCTTCGACACCAAAACCAAAAAAAAATAAATAAACAAACCAGAGGCAAATATGTGTGAATGTAGACACAAAAAGTTTGACTCCAGAAATGCAGGCTTTCTCTGGCTCCAACACTAACATACATGTTAACAGGAAAATAGAATACAATGAGAAAGCCAAATGATCTTCTCATGTATAAAAAACACTTAGGAATATTTAACATCTTTTTTTGTTAAAAACAATCAAAAGGGCTACAATATGGCTCAGTGGCAGATCATTTGCCTGTCGTGTAGAAGACCTTTGATTTTAGCCCCCACACTACTTAAAACATCAAGAAACTACTTTTAGAAGGAAATTTCCTCAAAGTAATAAAGAGCACTGTGAGAACCTGGCAGTTAACACCGTGCTTAATGACAGACTGAAATGTTTTCTTTTTTAAATATATTTATTTTTGAGACTTTCATACATGCGTAGCATATTTTGATCATATTCACACACATAGACATACAACTCTTCTCAGATCCACTTCTCAAACCCCAACCCCTCTTCTAACCTCATGTCTTTTTGTTGTTTTGTTTTGTTTGTTTTTGAGTATAAATTGTGCTGCTAGGTTCTCAGGAATAGGGGCCCATGCATTAGAACGTGCTCACCTCCCAGGAGCAGTCCCCTGCGGAAACTGTTTGACCTCCCAGCAGCCGACAGCTCTCATGACTGCTCAGCTGGGGTCTGACTGAGGACGACGACACGTTACCTTGGAACATTGTCTACGCTTGTTAACCTCTATAACACGTCCTTTTGCAGATGAAGAAGACAAGGATAGTTTACAGGAGCTCGCTGCTGAGCAGAAATGCTTTGTGGAACACATTCTTTGTACAAAGCCATTGCCGTGCAGGTAAGGGCCTTCGTCACTCGTAAGAGTATCATGGTTATCTGGTATTTATCCAAAGCTCTGCTGTGCTTCAGGGACACCCCAGTTTCCTGTGTCCCCAACTCCAGCTTGCTACCTTCCCTGAGCTGTTTATTTTCTCATCTTAAATTACTTCTTCAGCAGTTCCTTTAATTCTCCAGTCTTATGTGGGGCTCTCTTTGTAGCACCTCTCTCTCTCTGTCTCATGTGTACATGCGTGTGTACATGAAGGCAGTCTGTTTCTCAGTTTTGTACCTGTTAACTCAGTGTATAAGAGTGCCCAGTTTATTCAACAATTGAGCAAATTGTTGATGCTAAAGAGGTGCATAGAATGGGTTCCAAGTTTCTTGTCTGGCCACATGAATAGCTGTGGTACCCTTTGGAAAGACCAGATATAGAAAAGCAGATTTTGGGAATCTGCAGTGATAACCCTCTAGAACATCTTAGAGGAACCTAATAGACGGTGGTGTGTGTGCGTCTAAAGTCTGGAATGGTCTGGAGTGGTGAAAATGTCTGCTTTGGAGCCATGTTTCTGACAAACATTGACCAGGAAAAGGCCTGGAGTCAGAAAAGGAGTCTTGAGAGAAGCAAGCCACACATGATTGTGACTAGTGAGAGAGCAGCAGGGCCCAGAAAGGAAACTTGAGAAAAGGGTTGTGAGCGTGGAGGAGAACCCCAAAGAGAAGCTGTTGATGAGAAGGACTGGAGAAGCACTGCCACGCCACAGAGAGGAGACTTGGCGGTCAGTGTACTGGAGGGATGGAGGATGACAGCGGACAGCTGGTTGATAGCGAGGAAACTGTCGTCTCTCATGGCTGGGAGATGGCTCTGCAGTGAACTGCAGGCGGTAGTACAGAAGACCCAGGTTCAATTCCCAGCACCCACAGCTCACAACCTTCTGTAACTCAAGTTACAGGGAATCCAGTGTTGTCTTCTGGCCTCCGCCAGCACTAGGCACACACTTAGTACACAGACACACATGCAGGCAGAACAACCAAACACGTAAGTATTTAAAATGAAGGCAGGCAAAGACATGACAGTGTGAAAATGGGACTAGTGATTCCTTTATGGAGAAGGGTGGCTGTGACCAGGCTCGGACATGGAGTTCTATGGCTGCTGCTGTCTCCTCCCTGTCTTCAAGGTGCTGTAATTGAACCTCGGGCCTTGTCCTGGGCAAGCTTGTGTCGCTGAGCTATAGCCTCGGTGCTGCCTTTTAATTGTTGCCCTGACACTGGGTACATAGTATACATGCACAGCTTGTCTATGGATTCCACACTGATAGCTGATGAGATGTATAGACTTTGGTTATTTTAGTGTGACGTTTATTTGAAGGTTTTTTTAAGACCTATAAATGAAAGCTTTCTGGTTTTTGTTTTTAAAGAAAAAGGGATGAGGAGGTGGGTCGGCAGTGACAGCACTTGCTGAGTGAGCTTGAAGATCTGGATTCAAACCACTAGGTAGATTTTAAAAGCTAGTTATGGTCAAGTCCTGAGCCCTCCTCTCTGTGGTAGGAGCAGAAACAGGAGAGCTGGGATGTGCTGGTTGCCAGCCTAGCTCAGCGAAACCCTGGCTCAATGGACTAAAATAAAGCTGTGCCTACACATAGGTGTGTGAACAGGCACGCGTGTGTATGCTACACACTCCTATATGATTCCTGTTACAGAATAAAGAAGAGGTTAAGGGGAGCCAGACAAGCTCCAAGGGGAGCACAGTGAAGCGTCCATAAAGCCACAGCAGGGAATGTTTTGAATAGACAAAGCATGAGCTTGTCTGTAAGCTGAGGGGTACATAATGGGAGACTTTGAAACTATACAGTTGATGGCACGCCTCAGATGTGACAGGAAGTGGCACTGACATTAAGGTGCAGAAATGTGGTTATAGACATGCAGACCAGTTAATAAGGAATATTGGTGGGGACAGTAGTTCCCATTTATATCCCATGGTCCCCCCCCCCCATGACAGGAAGTAGGAAGGAAGCGACGCCATGCACACAGGCTGAGACAAGGCGGTCCTGTGGCAGGTGCTGGGTCACTGGTGTGATAGTCCAAAGCCCTGTTCTTTAGGTTGCTGAGCCGTCTGTAGGCGCGGTAGTGGGTTCTTTCACCGAGATAGGCGGGCCTTATGTATATGTACATGCAGGCTGTGTCCCTGCGTAACTGTAAGTGGGAGTTTGGTTTAAACTATAGCCATGTTTGTGGTGGTCAGGACGTCATGGGCCCCAAAGCCATGGACTCTAGTGTCCCTGCTGCTGGTGCGCTTGCTGCTTTGTAACCTGACTGTGAGCCTCTCTCTCCAGGCAGCCAGCTCCAATCCGAGGGTTCTGGATCGTCCCGGACATCCTGGGACCCACGATGATCTGCATCACCAGTACCTACGAGTGTCTCATACGGCCGTTACTGTATGTGCATTCTCTTCTCCACACAGCTCCCCTTAATTCTGCCAAAGCAAAGCTGGGGAGAGGCCCTTAGTGATTAGAGGCTGTATGGTGTGTGCTTTGCTTTCTCAATTCAGTCGGGATTTTGACACAAGGCATTTCAGGCATATTGGTTTTTTGTTTGTTTGTTTTGTTGTTCTTTTGGTTTTTTGGTTTTTGTTTTGTTTTGTTTTTGGTTTGGTTTTTTTTTTTTTTTTTTTGGTCTTGTTTTGCTGTCTCATAACTGAGAATCAGTTTTTCTCTTCTGTTTTGAGATAGGGTCTCGGTGTGCAGTCATACTGTCCTAGAGCAGTCCCACCTGATCTGAGGACTACAATTGTGATTCCCTGTACCCAGCTACAGAGAGGACCGAGGTGCTGAAATCCACTGTTGATAGGATTTGATGACCGTTGCATGTCAGGCTCAGATCCTGCCTGCTTTCCTGGCCACATGAGAAGTCCCTAAGGAATAAGACACTGACCTGTGTGTCATAGAGGAAGGTTAAACAAGTCACAGGTTATGCCCAATTCCAGTTCAGGTGACGGGCTGTCTGCTCCCAAATGCTGTACTTTCCCTCCCTCTGCCAGCCACAGAGACAGCAGAATATGCAAACTCTAGGGAAACAGTATAAAGCTGAGTTCATTTTCCGTTTCTAGCTGCCTTGGCAGGTCAGGTTTTATTTATGTAGAAACCAGGGTGTCAAACTTGAGACCCTTCAGTCTCTTGACGTCCAGAAGTCACGGTGAGGTTGCATCAGCACTGTCCTCATCCTCTGAAGAATAAAGACCGAGTTTGCAGACTCCCTTGGTCTGACAAGGAAGCAATAACATGGGTAGAAGTTTTATGTTGCCTTAAAATACTCACTAGGAAGAGGCTTGCAAGGGCAAAGCCTCAGCAAGTCAGAGTGCGTGACACTGACAACAGAACCCATGTGATGTAGAGAAAACTCCCCTGCAGGTTGCCCTGTGCTGTGCTGTGCTCTGTGCACATGCACATAAATAATACGTAAACAACAAACTGTCAGGGCTTACCATGTTTTTATACAATTTTTATATAATCCATTTTATACATACCTTTAGTGTTTTAAAAAGCCTGGTCATGCTCTTTGGATAGTAAAAACATCAGTCTTAAAGCAGGGAGAAAACTCTTAATTGTCCGGATACTTTTTAATCATATTTCTGCCAACTGCCCAAAATACAAGTCGTCTGTATATTAACACTACTATTTACAAAGCTCTTCCAGATTTGAATTGTTGCCTTCAAAGTCACTTATGTGCTGTTGCTGAAGATATCACAGCCCTCCCAGCTTTCTGGGAGATTGCCTTGGAAGTGTTTGCCTTTGAGTATCATTTTTATAAACCAAGTTATGTAGAAGCAAATGGTAGTCAGCAGTCAGCCTGGCCACACACCAGCTTTTGTCAATCTACACGACGGTGCCAGCTCAAGCCCTTCCCAAGAAAAGGGCCGTGGGATTTATATTTTTGAGTTGCCTTGATCTCAGAAAGTTTTAAGAAAGAATCCGTAATACTCAAATGGCAAGATCAGACGTCCCCAGGATGACCGTTCAGGACAGAACACACGTTCTTGTACTCTTACGAAGGTTGTGTGCCTTTTAGGTTCTTGGGTGTAGCTAATGACCACGTGCTGTAGTCCGACAGCTAACTAACTCCATGGTGGACCTGGCTTGTTCGTTTTGCAGAAGTACAGTCCACCCGGCATCCCCTCCCCTGCTGTGTACCCGAGAAGACGCCGAAGTAGCAGAGTCTCCACTGCGGATTCTGGCCGAAACCCCGGACTCGTTTGAGAAGCATATTAAAAGCATCTTGCAACGTAGTGCCGCCAACCCAGCATTTCTCAAGTACAGTGTCTGGGGCATAGGAGTTTTAGGAACAGGCTTTTTCCTTAGAAATGGATAGGGGATCTCGGGCTTTGTGCTTGCCAGCAAGTGTGCGTCCTTGCTTTTGGGTTTTTTTCCTGTCCTTCCTGTGGTGCAGAGGGAGGGGACATGGCACATCTCGTCATCAGAGGGTCAGCAGAGGCAGCTGAGAAAGTGCTAGAAGGGGTGGTAGAAAAGCTGGGGCTTGACTATTTGGTTGTTTTACTTGGCCAATGAGAACAATGACAAACTGTTCCGAAAGGTCATCTGAGAAGGATCTGGCTCCGCCTCCTGAGGAGCGCCTTCAGCTTATCAGCAGAGCCACCCAGGTGTTCCGAGAACAGTACATTCTCAAGCAGGACCTGGCCAAGGAGGAGATTCAGCGGAGGTAGAGTCCCGAGTGCACAGCCTGCGTGCACAGCCTGCGTGGGGTGGCTCTCGGCAGTCCTCTGCCAAAGCCTGGCTGTCCTTTAAACCTCACTGCTGCTGCTGCTTTTCCAAGGGTCAAGTTACTATGTGACCAAAAGAGGAAACAACTAGAAGATCTCAGTTACTGTCGAGAGGAGAGGTAGGTATCAGAGCAAGAGAGAACAGTGGGGCGCAGTGCAGTGTCGCTCAGGGCGCTGCGCCACATCGAATGGACCCCAAGAGCCGCTCACTCCTCCAGGAAAAGCCTCCGGGAGATGGCCGAGCGCTTAGCTGACAAATACGAGGAAGCCAAAGAGAAACAAGAAGATATCATGAACAGGTCAGTGGGCCACAAAGGCCCCTGCTCAGGGTTAATGGTGTTACCCAGCACTCGGGTCCCGCCAGTGTTCCCACACCTGTAACCCGCCATCAGGCTCAAGTGTTAGGAAGGATGACACAGCCCCTCCTCTAGGCTCGCTCCTCAGACTTCAAAGTCTTGAATTATAAACTTTGTGTTTCTCCAGTAATACACAGTCTTAACTCGCATTCCTCTTCGTTTTCCTAAGGATGAAAAAAGTGCTTCACAGTTTCCATACTCAGCTCCCAGTTCTGTCCGACAGCGAGAGAGACATGAAGAAAGAGCTCCAGCTGATACCTGATCAGCTTCGACATCTAGGCAATGCCATCAAACAGGTAAGAGTGGGGCAGGGTGGCTAATCCAGGCAACATCTCTATAAAATGTGAACAGTAAACTAGATGCTCTGATGTGTGGCAAGCCATAGTCAGAAAATACCCATGTTCTGTTTGATACTTGAGGTTACTATGAAAAAGGATTATCAACAGCGAAAGATGGAAAAGGGGCTGAGTCCTCAGAAACCCACCATTACTCTCAGTGCCTACCAGCGAAAGTGCATTCAGTCCATCCTGAAGGAAGAGTAAGTGGACGCTTTCCGTCAGCTAGGGGTGGACAGTTTTCCTTGGCATTTGCCTGGGGAGGGGGGCTTGACAGACAGGCTTAATGAGCATGCTGTGATGCAGAATAGCGGCTCTCCTTTGAGGTGATTTGTTGTGTAATCAAAAGTGCATCTTGGTCATGGCTAGCAGTGTCCCCAGGGCTGACACAGCAGGCTGACACCCTGACAGTGGCACCCAGAAAACCGCTGCTGTCTACCTGGAAACTCTTCAAGCTATTCAGAATTAGCAAAGCTATTCTTACAGAGTGTAAATTCTTAGGACTCGGCACAGTCCCAGATTCGGGAGGCAGAGGCAGACAGATCTGAGTTTCAGGCTAGCCCTGGGCTACAGAGTGAGTTCCAGGACAGCCAGGGCTACACAGAGAAACCCTGTGTTTGGGTGGGGTGGGGGAAATCTTAAAATTCAGTACTAATGGTTCCTGTCGTTCACTTTTGTAAGTGAGTCGTTTGATGATTTTCCAGGGGTGAGCACATAAGGGAAATGGTAAAGCAAATCAACGACATCCGAAACCATGTCAACTTCTGACGCCATCTGAAGTCAACAGAGCTGAAGGCTTACAATCCCGTGCTGTAAAACCAGCAGGTAGCACTATCTGTCTAATTTATAAAGCAGCATTCTGGATAAACTTTGGTGTGGTTATTTTATTTTGTTATTCCTTTTATAGTATTCGAATAAATTTTTATTCAAAAAATTGACTTTGCTTTATAAAGACTATGGGTTTTTTTGTTTGTTTTAATTCTGGGACACAGCTCCTGCTGCATGTTGCCAGGTCCATATTGAAGACTAATAGTTGCATCTCAAGTAGTATCAAAACTTTGCCTCTGAAGGGCACCAGAGCCCTAGGATGCAAAGGAAGAGGCCACACAGCAGCAGCTCTTTTCTGAACACTCTTAAGGTCAGGCCTTCAGTACAGTTAGACAGGTGCTCCTGCAGTCCCCTCAGAGCACAGCTGAGGTGTTCAGCTGCAGCGTCCCCTGCCGGCTCCCTCCCCTCCAGAGCTGCATGTGTGTGTGTCTGTCTAGGCCTTAGAGGAAGAAAGACTGCGGTCTGCCCTGCACATTAGTTCTTGGCTTTGGGTCCCCTCATACCTGCTGGTTGGACTACTGAAAGCTACGTACACGTCCAGCCTGTAAACCGAGACCGCCAATGAAAAGCCACATCATAAGCTGTGTCACAGTATAGCGGAGGCAAGCCAGGTTAGACAGGCAAGAAAGGTGTTTCCGCTCAGGGTGTAAAGCAGATCTCATCTGTGCAGAAGACTAAGTTTAAAAAGCCATTTCCTACCCGGTGCTGTGGCCGCAGTTTATTTCATACAGCCTAGCACTTCAGTTCCTCTTCCTGTAGGATACATTTCTCAAGGGAGTAAATCCCAGCGGTTTGCATTTGCCACAAGTACAGACTGAACATCCGCTAATCATACGCCTTCGTTGCTCAATGCCCAGCTTTATGGAGAAAGTATCTGTAAGATATTTGGTCTCAGCAGAACAGTTCACTGGGAGTGACACCGTTCAGACAGCCATCCATTGTGGCCCACAGTGGTCCAAAACAAGTTAGCTTGGGGCCCAGGGACTAGTCCTAAATCTAATTTAATCCCATTATAACTGATAAAAATCCTCCCTTTACCTCAATGAGGAAATTCTGTTCCTCTTAAACCAAATAGCACTGTATTCCGGGGGACTTCAAGCCAGTCGTTTCCATGCACTGGCAAACCTTTAGCACTATTTCTGTTAAGCGTACTTTCAGTCAGGAACATGACTATAAAAAATAACCTATGGGGGGGGGGGGGTAATGAAGGCTTTCTCTGTTTTATTAAAAAAAGAAAACAGCCAAGATCTTGAGAGCAAATCCATAATGACTCATTACTGAAACAGTCCACTTATGCTATGAACTGATAGGTGGTTAAGCCAGAACAGTCTACTCATTCCCATAATGTTCTTTTGGGTGCCAGCCTACAGCTGGCACCACCCACGAAAATTATTTGAAAACATTCTTACTTTGAAACTGCAGGAGTTAAATAGCATAGCCAGCTGTGCACTGGCTCGCTCAGGGTAGCCCATGGCTGTCAGGTTGTCCATGAGCACACTTCTGTTTTCTGGACCACCTCATGAAGCTGTCTGGGCTCCAGCCTGTTCCACTGGCTGCTTCTCCAAGGAATCTCAACTACTGGAAAAGGGTGAGGCAGATCTAAACAAGTAGGTTAGTTTCCCCAGCTTCACATAAGTGTAGTCCCTTACACTTTAGGTCTAAACTGTAAAACAAAAATACAAACCATCATCATTCTGTATGTGACACTTTAAATAGTATGCCTCTGAGGCAGGCTGAAAACAAGCAGATTTATACATGTGTACTAGATGTCAGAGATAGCTTGTTTTATTAATATTACTTTTTTCCACTGATCCAGTAACTAAAACACTTCGGAAAGGTAGATGGCGCCAGTTCTCCTTTGCCCTGGTACCTGTGGGCCCAGGAAATTCATCCTGGTGTGCAGAAAAAAGTGCTTCCAAGGTTTCTTGTGCTTTTTTTTTTTTTTTTCCTTAATTTCCACTTCCTATATATAATTTGGCCTCAGCCACGTGTTCGGATTCTCCTCATTTTGTTGACTTGCGTTCTTGCGTTTGTTTGCCATGGTCCTATAGTTCTCAGGCAAAGTTTCAGTAGCACATAAGGTCCTCCACAGAAGATGAAATGGTAAAAAGGAAAAAAAAAAAAAAAAAAAAGCACTGAGCAAGGGAAATACAGTCAATAGCCAAGGGCCTGCTCTCACACTTGATATTTTAATATAAAATACTCATACCGCACTACCCTCTGCTAGCTGAACACTGCTACTGGTGAGCCCTAGACAACAGGGGAAAAACCTACTCTCCCAGTTTGTATGAACAGAAAACATAATCCAAATGCTCTCAGGAAGTGGCCAGGAAATGTGTTCCAGAATCCACGTTGGAGAATGCAGACAAGGAAACGACTTTTCTGGCCCGGCATCGGACCCCACGCCTGTTGGAATCCAGTCCGGTGTCTCGTTAGTGTTCCCTTTGAAAGGTCTGTTGGCTGTCCCTGCACACGGCAGCCTTCTCCCTCCAGAGCTGCATTTCTCCAGTCTTCCTTTCGCTGTGACTTCTTCCATTAAGAGTTAAATAATAATGTTATTCTAAAGATGAGTTAAAAACCCAAAACACAGGTTAGAACCCTGCTGGCAGGGCGTCATGTCTCGGGGAGCTGGTTAATGTCTGTCAGTTTAGTGTCATTGAGAATGGCCCGGATTCTCTCCAAGGAGTCTGCCTGCCGGATCCTCTCCAGCTGCACCTGGAGAGAGAGTGTGGAGATGACACGTAGCAGATTAAGTCACCAGATTAGGCTCTCAAAAGAGGAAGAAAAACTGACCAAACTCATCAATCTATGTAACAGACTGGACCCTCTGCCCCTCCAGTGTCCCCTCAACCCGTTTATACTCTTTAGGCAAAAACTGGGGAAGGGGAAGGGGCCCATGTCTGCAGAATAGCCCAAGCTCCTGGCTTAGTATCTGAGGTAGAGACAGGCAATCCGAGACTCCAGCTACACTGGTGCAGGAGGCCAGAGTGGTTCCCCAACAGCTCACCTGAAGAGTCTGAGACAGTTTCACAAAATCTCTCTGGACTTGTTCACTGACATCTAATTCTGTCTGTAACCTCTGAGCTTTGTTCTTCTCTTCAAACATGAGCTGTTCAACAGTAGCCTAAAAGACACAAGTTTTGAGTGAAGATTAATGCTAAAGAGCCAGAGTTCCTAGACCTCCTGAGGGACCTCAGTCACTCACTAGAGGAAGCGGTGTTGTCTCTTCCTGGACTGAAGCCAGGGCCAGGGCTGGAAGGAGGCAGGGCCTCCCCAGCACCAACCGCATCGCCAACCCTCCCTATTCCTACAGCAGAGGCCTGAGCGATAGCTGCCTGTCCCAGTCACCTTTTTAAATTGTATGTTTCTGCTGATGGGGGGTGTGCTACAGCACACAGAGGTCCCCAGGACACGCTGCAGGACTCAGTCCTACCATGTGGGCCGCAGGCAGGCCCTCAGCTGCCTCACTGGTTCCCACCTTGGTTTTCTCGACAGGGTCTCCTGTAGCCCAGACTAACCCCTGACCTTGCTCTACCGCAGCAGAGATCCACCCAGCTCCCTGCTCGGATTACAGCTTGTGCCAACATACCCAGTTTTCTGCAGTGTTGGGCATCAAAGCCCAGGGACCGCTGCAAGCTGGGCAAGCACACTACAGACTCAGCTTTGTCCCCTTCCACTGACTGTGTGTGGAGCAGCGTGGACAGGGAGGACTTGGGAGGTCAGGAGACAAGTGTAGGGAGCTGGCTCTAGCTGGCTCTCTCCTTCCACTATGTGGGAAGAGATAGCCACTATCTGGTTATCAAGCTTGGCAGCCAGCACCTGTACCTGCGGATCCCTTCCCCCACCCACGCTCTTTTCACAGCCCAGGGCTGTCCATGCTCTCGGAATGAAAGCTAGGATAAGAAATGTATTCAAGTACCGTGTCCTTGATCCCAAGATCAACAGCTGCCATAGCAACAGGGATGGGCACTTAAAAAGGAAGTTTCCTGGACACTCATGAGCATCAAACATCTAGTTAACATGTGCCCCAAAGCCCCAGCGATCTCCAGCCTCCTTAGTGAAACTCATGGGAACCTTCTCCTAAAGCAGAAGTCTACTGAGTGAGTCTACTCAGACCATGTCCAGGCATTGGTGTCCCCCACAGTCAGCCACGTGTATTTTTATTCTGTCAGAGTCAAGGTCATCTGAACCTGCCTCAGTGCAATCTTAGCACCTGCTGTAAGGATGGAATGAAGTCCTGTTTTCAAGGCAGCCCCTGCATTCCATCACTGGGAACTGAACCGAGGACCTCAAGGCAAGCAGTCTACCACTAAACTACATACCCCAGCCCCAACCCCACCTTTTCAAACTTTTGGAGACAGATCCAGCGAAGTGGCCAAAGCTGGCGTCAACCTACCTGGCGCTCTTTGGAACTAGCAACCCTCACACCCGGCCTCTGAAGACAACTGCAGGCAGGCCTGCACCGCCCAGCCCAGCGCAGGCGATGCTCTAAAGACAGAACTGCAGGCAGGCCTGCACCGCCCAGCCCAGCTCAGGCGATGCTCTAACACAGCACTGCCCAAGTCAAGCTCAATGTGTGCTTATTTTATTTGACTCGTATATATGATTATATATTTGCATATGTGTATGTGCACTGTGTGTCTGCCAGAAAATATGCCAAAGCTAGAACTGAAGTTAAAGACAGTTATGAGCCACCATGTGCATGGCGGGAACTGAACCCAAGTCCAGTACAAAAGTAACCAGTGCTCTTAACTACTGAGTCAGCTCTCCAGTTCCAGGTTCAAATTTCTTTTCTTTTTTTTTTTTTCGAGAAAGGGTGACTCTGTGTAGCCCTGGCTGTCCTGCACTCACTCTGTAGACCAGGCTGGCCTTGAACTCACAGAGATCCACCTGCCTCTGCCTCCCAGAGTGCTGGGATTAAAGGTGTGCGCCACCACTCCTGGCTAACTACTAATTGAAGCCATTAAAGCCTATGACCTAAGCCCACAAAACTGGCAGAGGAAGACTTAAACCAACTCTAGGACATTAAACCTTTTTTTTTTTTTTTTTTTTTTTTTTGGCAAGTTGGTAGAAGCTACAAACAGCAAAGTTTGTTTTCTTTTAAATCATATTCTCTTTATGTGTATAGGTATTTTGTATAAATATATATATATATTTTTTTTTTATATTTATATACACCATATACTGCCAATGCCCATGGAGGCCAGAAGATGACACTGGATCCCCTGGTGACTGGAGTTAAAAATATGTATGTGCTAGGAATTGAACCTAGGTCCTCTCAGAGTCGCCAGTGCTCTTGAACACTGAGCCACATCTCCAGCCCCCTTGGTTTCTGTATTTTTTCCGTTTGCTTGAGAAGGTCTCATTATATAAACTAGGCCAGCCTTGAACTCGCAGATCTGCCTCTCCCGCACCAGCGCTGGGATTAAAGGTGTCTGCTACCATGCCTTAGCCTTGCTTTTTAAATTAAATGATCAACAAACATAATTACCTTGGCAGTAGTTTCTTTCTTTAACTGTTCCTCTAAATTAACTTTTCTTTCTTGGAGACTCTCAAGCTGTTGCGACTTCTCTCTTAATGTAGACTCCAACTGTGAAGTCAAACAGAAGACGGAGGCTCAAAGACCCGAAGTCCTCGCAGCCCTCTCTAGAGCTGTCTGCAACCCCGAGTACCAGGCCCAGACGCGGGCTTGCTCTTGGCTGTGCCTGGAATGTTCTTCTCACACTTCAGAATGAAGATTCTTCTTTAATTCCAGACCTGGTCTTTACCTACTTATTAGGTACCTACCATACTCTAATTCTAAGGCCTAAACCTAAAAGTCAGGAGACACAGACATGGAAATAAAAATGCACACCAACATACAGGGAGCAGCACTTAATTCAGGAAGAGGAATAGGACAGTGTTTTCCAGATGGTGACTGACTTTTGCTTTGGGGACTTGTGGGGTGAACCAGGGTCTCAGAGGCCAGGCAATCACACTACCGTTCATTCCACCCCAATTCCTTTTGAAACAGGGCCTTGCTTTTGTTCAGGCTGGTTCTGAACTTGTTCTGAGCTCTGTAGCCTAAGCGGGCCTTGAATCTGTGGTTCTCCTATTTCCTCTGCATCACCAGCACAGATTAACATTTTCATGGGGGAAGGAAAGGGTGACAAGGGAAAGAAAATAAAGAGATGTTCAAAAAAATCAGAATGTCTGCCCTGCCCAAGGACGGTGATCTCTAGCCGTCCATGGAGTGTGGGGCTCTAGAGTGTTGAGAGCTGAGGGGAGCAGTCGCTACACTGCCTACAGACCTGTCCTCCTGCTTGACGGGACGGCTAAGACTTCAGAGATGGAGACAGCCTGGCTTCAACACAGAGATGAGCTGGAACAGGCTCCAGTTTGGAGCCTCTTAGGAAATAAGCTGTGACCACAGGGAAATGAGAAGAGACATCGAAGAGCTGGGGTGTATCCCGGGACAGCCCCGATATAGCATGTGCAGGAGTCCATTCCCCAGAACCATAAAAAACAAACAATCAAACAAAAAAAGTGCAAAGTGAAGTCGTGAGGACACGGCACATCTGGGCCTGGCCCTTCTCTCCGTGCTAGGACAGCTCCTCCAGGCCTCAGCCCTGGTCGCCTCTGTGTGCGATCGACTATGCGGGGAAAGCAGCGCTTCAAGTGCAGGTGGAGGGCAGCATTCCCCAGAACCTCAGGGGACTAGTGACTTCCTAGAGAGATGTGACCCAAGGAGAAACTTCCTCGTTTTCTTTTCAAAGGCAGGTTTCCTATGGACCACAGGCTAGCCCCAAACTTGAACCCTCAGCTTCTCAAGTACTAGGCTTACAGATGTGTCACCACCACCCCCCCCTCACGGCTTCCCTCTTAATGGGAAACAGCTGGGCAACTTTGTCCACAGTGGGAGAAAGATGGTTAAAAGCTAGACAACACGGAGAGGTCAGTCAAGGTGCTATCCTAGACTGTGTGAGAAATGGGCCATCACCGATCTCAAACGCAGGAAAGGCCGACAACGAAGGAGGCAAGCGTGAGGGGCCCGGGCCACGGCGGCCCTGTCTGATGGCTGAGTATGCAGGTACTCAGGAGAGAGCGACTGCAGGGGCCACTGGAAAGAGTCAAAGTCGAATCTTAGGACAAATGAAGGCTGCCCGGGAACACTGGAGCCCGTGATGGCAAGGGCACGGGGTGCCACCAATTCTGGTAGCACTGGTTTCTTGAAACCACAGGCCAAACCAGACCTAGGCAACAGTTGAGTGAGGGGATGAGAGTGTGAGCTGGACGCCAACTAAATAGCTCTGCAAGCTGTGTAAGGCACAGCTTCGGAGAAAGAAAGCAAAGCCAGGAAGGCATTGCTCCAAATTTAGGGAACCAGAAGAGACAGCCAAGTAATACAGGAAGACACTGGAGTCAAAGACAAAGAAGCAATGTGTGGAAGCAGCCAGTGTGGGAAGCAGGCAGCGCTGGGGTCAAAGGTCTCTCATGAGCATGGGCTCATCAGCATACTGCTGAGGCCAGTTAGGAAACTGCGAGCCCTGACTGAAGAAGCCAGGCTGAGCTCTTCTCCCTCTAGTCTCTGCCCACCACCACGTGGCCCAGCACAGAGCAGGTTCTCAACGCCGTTCCCACGGGCACAAGTTTCTTAAAAGCAGGGATTATGCCTTAGCTGTCTTCATTTCTTTGTTCTAGCATAGGATTTAACAAGTAACCCCTGGGTGTTGAGAGAATTAATTTTAAACTTGTGACTCACCTGTCCCTTTTCAACTTTTATTCTTTCTAATTCAGCTTTTAGACTAGAAATGGAAGCTAGGACAAAAGGGAGAAATATTAGCAATCATTTATTACTTTTTCTTTTTTTTTTTTTATTAAAATGTCCCCAGGAGAGCCAGAGATGCAGTGTGGAGGAAAGTGCTCTCTCTCTCTAAAACTACCCCAGAGAACTGACATTGCCAAGCTCAGGGAGAGGCCACTACAGGCGCACACTGTCACAGTCTCAGTTTCCACCAAACGTCCATATCCAGCCATAGGAGAGCACCGCGGTCAGCAATGAAGCTCTGTGCAGACATACTGCTCGCCTGACCTGCTGCCCAAAGGCCCACGGCTCCATTGCTAACATCAGGGCTCATAGAAGGACGGGTCTGGGCTTCAGTTACTGCAGGTCTGAGCGCCATGGGCAGCTGCTCTGTTAGCCGTCTGTCCCCCACGTCCACAATCATGCACTAGCCTCACACAGGGTGCTCACTGATGAACTTCTTACTGTCAGCTGCTGTCTGAGCCAGGGCCTCCTGGATGCTCGGCCTCTAGTCTCCCCGTCCCCGGCTGGCAACACACAACAGAAGCTGTGTCCCCACCCCCAGGCGACACTGCTCTCCTCACCGATCTCCTCCTTGCAGTTTTCTATTTCCAGCTGTAGTGTCTCTTCAAGGTTTTCTTTTAAGCACTGCTCTGCTTGAATCTGCTCTTTCAGAAAAAGTATTTCTGCCTTCAGCTTCTCTTCCATGTGGTCTGCTGCCGTCCGCACGTGAACGATGTTCTCACGATACTTTAACACCAGTTCCCGGAGCACCTGGGTTCAGTAGACAAGGGGTTACTGGATTTGTGAAAGTGAGAGAAACTCAAAGATTAAGTTGCAAAGGATTCAGTTATCCCTACTGTGAATCTCGGTGAGCACACAGGGCTCGGAAAGCATATGCTCTGCATATCAACATTCAACATGGCTGAAAAGCTGTGCTGTGAACTATATTTTCCCCTCAAAGTTGTTTTATGAGCAGAAGAAGTAAAATGTTAGGTAACAAAATTCACTAGGCATAATGCTTTCATAAAAAAAGAAAACTCAGGAACAAGTCAGGAAAACTACATTTAACTTACCTATTCACACATTCAAATGCTCACTGAAACTCTCCTTAAGCAAAGTACTATGTCAGGTAAGTAATAGCTCCCCACACACACACCCCGAGAAAAAATTAGTTTCAGTTTTATTTTGCTGAGACAGGCTGGCCTCAAACTCACAGAGCTTCACCTGCGTCTGGCCCCAAGTGCTGGGATTACAGGCCCCTGCCAGTTTCTGGCATTTTCCCCCCAAATTTTAATCTTTTAGAAAACATAATCATATCCTACAGCAAACCCAAACTGGCATTCCCAAACAACTTTCTAAGTAATTACATTTACCTAGATTAGGGACGGGGCTTACCTATGTTTCCAGGCTGGCCTGGAACTCCCTACGCAGCCCATCTGGCTTCAAATTCATGAACCTCTGCCTCAGTCTCTAGAGTGTTGAGATTGCAGGCAAGCACCACCATGCTCATCTTAGATAGCTTTTAAATCTAGGAATAAAAATTTCTCTAGAGAACAGAACAAAGAACTCTTTCCAGCCAAAATGGAAAGTTTTACCAGAGGTGAAAGTGGTGGCAAAGTTATTTAAAGCTCGTGGCAAAAGGCACAAGTTTCCCAAACCTTCTGTATCGGCAATCACCAGTTAAGAAAGGAGAGCGAGCTTTCCGGAGAGTGCCAGGTCTGGGCTAGACCACAGCTGAGGGCACTGGGGGCACAATAAACAACTGTGTCTTTAGAAGTAAACAACAACAAACCACTAGTAGCATGTTACTGTGTACACAGAGAAAACTAGGCAGAGCTGAGGTCTGGTAGGATTTAAGGAAAGATGGGATCACAAGAAACTCACTTATAAAAAGATACATTTGTTATATTTGATTTTCTTAACTTTGAGACAAGAGTCTCATTGTGTAGTGCAGGCTACCTAGAACTTACTATGTAGTACTGCTTGGCCTCAAACACACAATAATCCTCCTGCCTCAGTCTTCCAAGTGTTGGGACTACAGGGCCAAGACACTATAACCAAGTCATATTTAATGTGTAAATAACTTTAAGCAATAAAGGTTTTCGTTCACGACTTTATTTTTGCACAGTGAGTGTGTGGCCCTGGCGTGCGGCGTGTGTGAAGAGGGCTCCCTCCAGCCTGTGCGTCCTAGGGGCCGTCTGGCAGGCTCCGCAGCAGCACTCTTCACCTCCCGAGACACCTCACCAGCCCAGACTTTCTTTTTAAAAAACAAAAGAAGAAAGGGATCCCACAAATAAGATTCCCTTATTTTGTCTTAAAAATTCCTCTAAGAAATCTCTATCTAGGGAAACATCGAGTCTGAGGGTTGGAAGCCTAAAAAGGTTTTTGTTTTTTTATTGTTGAAAGATTTAGAAATATATAGTTACAAAGTCTGAGTAGTTAAGAGAGTAATTTCCCTACCACAAAAGAAGGTCAGTGGCAATCTCTACAGGCAGAAAGACGGCGAGTGTAACATAACTTAAACTCTACCCCGGAAGCGAGTGCCACAAAGAACCAAGCTGGCTAACCAGAGCATACGGCTTGTTCTGCATCTGTTCCTAACGCAACAAACCACACACCTCGAACTTGGAGGCAAATACCAAAAGCACAAGCAACAGAAGAAGAAAAAAAAGAGATAAACTGGATCTCATCAAAATTTGAAAATTTTTCCACCTCAAATAATCCCACTAAAAGCCTGGCATGATGGTCACACCTTTAATTCCCAGAAACCTGGGAGGCAGAGGCAGGCAGATCTCCGTGAGTTCAAGGCCAGCCTAGTCTACAAATCAAATCTAGGACAGCCAAGGCTACACAGGGAAACCCTGTCTCAAAAAAAATAAAATAAGGAAAGAAAGAGAGAGATAAAAAGAGACAGAGAGAAAGAAAATAGATTAATTAATTAATTAATTAATTCATAAAAAAAGACAGCCCACTAATTAGAAGAAAATACCAAAAGAACACAAGGACTGATTATATATATATAACTCAGTAAACAAATAATCAATCCAATTTTAAAATGGGCAAAGGATCTGGAGATTTCTCCAAGGAAGAAAGAGAACTCACACATAAGGGCATGAAAAGGGGCTTCATGCCACCCACCAGTCGTTAGGGAAATGCAAACTGAAACCACAGTGCGATAGATACCATCTCCTGCCCAGTAGAAAGATCACAACCCAAAAGGAGGTGGAGGCTCAGCCAGATGCAGTGCTACTGGGAATAGAAAATGGCAGTTGTGGTTTAGAAACCATTTTGGTTTTGTTTTGAGACAAAGTCTCACTATGTGACCCAGGCTGGCCTCAAACTCAAGAGATCCACCTGCCTCTGCCTCCCAAGTTCTAGAGAGGAAAAAAATAGAACACCTGAAAGGTTCTTCTGATGTGAGATGGTGAAATAGACTCTTCCTCCATTAGCTGGGGGAGTGAGAAGAAGGTAACAAGTGACAGGCCGTATTCCCAAGGAAAAAACGAGGAAGGGCATCACCAATTAGAAAGGGGACAGCACAGAGAGAACGGCAAAGCAGAGAGAAACAGTTCATGGCCCTCAAGATGGAAGCACCAACGGACAGAGGCAAACCTGCCAAAGTGACAGCAGAAATCAGAGAGGCCAGGAGAGCATGGCTAATACATGTCAGAGAACTTCCAACCAAGATTACAAACCCAACAAAAGACCAGGCACAGTGGCACACCCTTTAATCCCAAATACATTTTTTTGACAAAGCAGATATCAAGCCAAAAGTTAGCCAAAAGGGGGTTTTGGAGACAGATGGCTCAGAGGCGAAGCCCACGGACAGCTCAGGTAAAGGACCTGAGCACCCATGTCTGGTGGCTCACCAGTGCCTGTAACTGTTCCAGTCAAGCCTCGAACACGGCAGGGACACAAACAAAATTAAATGTAGTAGTGCACGCCTTTAATCCTGGCACTTGGGAGGCAGAAGCAGGTGGATCTCTGTGGGTTATAGGCCAGCCTGGTCTACATCATGAGTTCAAGACAGCCAAGGCTACACAGTGAGACCCTATCTTGAAAAAACTAAAAAAAAAAAAAAAAAAAAAAAAAAAAAAAAATTTTTTTTTTTAATGAAGAAGAATTAAAAAAAAAAAAAAAGCCAGGCATAGCAGCCCACTCCTTTAATCCCAGCATTCAATAGGCAGATGCAAGCAGATCTCTGAGTTTGGGGCTGACATCTGCCCATCACTACACTAAAGGATGAATTACATCTTTAAAGGTGGATTGTTTAGCACTGAACGATGAACGAACGAACGAACGACTCTTTGGTGGATGCAGATCTTCTAAGAACTCACAACCTCTTCGACAGTGCCCTGCCCGTGTCTCTGGTGTGGCAAATGCAGTACCTCCAGGGAGTCGGGAAGGACGAAGCCCTCTGCCAGCTGCAAGGACGCGTGCAGGCTGTGCTTCCCCTGGAGGCTCTCGTTGTCCTTCTGCAGCCGCACCAGCTCCTCCGACACCTGCTCTCGAGACTGCATCAGCACCGCCTGAGACAGAAACAGACGCTAATCACTCGGGGAAGGGAGATACAGTCAGGGACAACCCATCAGTGGAACAAAGTCAAACAAAATGCTATTTGAGGAATGTGTGATGAAACTGTGCAAGACACACGGCTAACTTACACTGCGCACACTGACTGGTGTGCACATGTGGAGAGCAGAGGACAGCAGAGTCCACTCTTTGCCCCTATGTTTACAGGCTTCCAGGTATCTATGCAGTCAGGCGGTTCTCCTGCAGAGCCACAGCACCCACCCGCCCCACCCCATGCCTCCCCCACAGCCTCCATGTGTTCATCAGGGAGTCACACACTGGAGTTCATTCTCCACTGTTCCCACCAGCAATTCAAAAACAGTCCCTGCTTCTTGTCTCCCAGGAAACAGCAGAGGCAGGGTCCGAGGCCCGTGGAACTGCCACGGGCACCAGCACGCTACAAACACAATAGCACTGCACTGACAAGTGGGAAAGGCAGCATCTCCACCTCCCTTTACGTCTGCTGCACTGACACCTGACCCAGGAGCAGGTCAGCGCCGGGCAGCCCGGGCTGCAAGTCTTCAAGATGTAAGGCTGCGTGCGGGGGTGTATGTCCATGACCTCAGCACCCAGTCGGCATCACAGCCTGAGCAGCGTGGGGGCCTGTCTCAAGCCTCCACGGCACGCCCTCCCTACTACCTGTGGGGCTGGAGAGCCGTGGAGCCCAGGGAGCCAGCCTGGAGCAAGAGTGAGGTCATCCATGTCCAAACCCCAAAAACCTCCTCCTGAAACCAGCAGGCGTAGGACGGCTCCCTCCCTGCCCCAGGCCTGCATGTCCCAGCACACACAACCTTACAGCCCCCCTCTGCTGTCCTTGGGATGGTCACGGAGCCTGGCACCAGCTCAGTTAAACCTCCCTATGAGGCATGTCCAGCACCTGGAATTCCTCTGCATGCAAGTAAGGCATCCTCAGCCTATGAACCAGTCCCAGTAACTGTGAAAACATTAAATGTTCAGGACTTCAGCCTGAATCCCGCTAATTCTCCATTGTCACCTAATACACATTACTTTTAATGGAATCAGCCTGCACAGCATCTGCAGAGGCAAATGGACTATTTCTTTTAAGATTTATTTATGTTTTATGTGTGTGAGTGCTCTGTCTTTAGTGCCAGCCAGAAGAGGGACGCAGGTCCTATTACAGACGGTTGTGCAGCACTGTCTGCGTGCTGGGAACTGAATTCGGGACCTCTGGGAGAGCAGCCAGTGCTCTCAACTGTTAAGCCATCTCTCCAGCCCCACAAATGGACTTTAAAAGATAAAAAGGACAAAGATGTGAGAAACGACCCCATGAATCTTTGCCAGAATTTAATAATTATACATTTGTCTTCTCTACTTAGAAAAAATGTGTACTTCCTTATTCACAATTAGGACCTGAGGATTCCCACAGACCAAATATAGAGTTCAAGGACTGACTCAGCTGCCATTCAGACACTGGTTAAATGTCAATCAAAAATAAATTATGCCCATCCCACCTGCAGCCTTCTGGTATTTAGAACAGTATCTCTGTGAAAGCACGAGGTAAATGAAAGCTCTGCAGTCATCCCAGAAAGGACAATTCTGCCATAACTGACACAGGCCATCAGATACAGCATCCAACACAAACTCAGCCAGACTAGTCAAAAGGAAGACCCAGCCTCAGAATACTCCACAGGCTTCTGACGGCTACCGCTCAGGAAGCATCTGCCCTCACACTGAAGGCCTGAAGGTCTCCAGAGCTACAGCAAGTATACAAATTCTGGGAAATTAAAAAGGATATTCTAAGTAAAGAAAAGCTACCCAGGAAAAACATGTGACTTTGCAAAGGCTGTGTGAGCTGGAGATGACAATTATCTCTATTCTGTTAGCTTGCATTTTAAACTGAAAATTAAACACTAGTCTATCATAGTTCACTGTTCAGGTAAAGATGAGGCGGACCCTGCACTGTGTAACAGTAGCCACTCTGAACACGGTGAAATACACATGTTTGAGGGTAGAATGTTCAAGACAGGGTTTCTCTGTGCAGTCGTGGCTTTCCTGGAACTCACTGTGTAGACCTGGCTTGGCCTTGAACTCACAGAGATCCACCTGCCTCTGCCTCCTGAGGGCTGGGGCTACAGGTGTGCGCCACCATGCCTAGCGGGGCAGGGTGACACAGCAAATATAATTCTGAGAAAGGAAAAGCAGGAATAAAGGCAGCATGTGACAGGTACTTCAAATGCTGGCTTACCATCTGTTCCTGAATGTCCCTCTTTGCCTGGGAAAAGCTCTGTTGTAACTCTTCAAGCAAGACCTCTGAGGCTTGGGCCCTCAGGACCAGTGCAGATATCTGAAAGAGACGCACATGTGAACACAGTCACAACTTGGTCGTCTAGGCTAACCCTAGCCCACCACTCCACAGCTGCTCCACGGGACCACTCATCTTTCATTCAACCATGTGTGCTCGCTATGCGACAAGACTTTGCGGTACCTCAAGGCATTACAAGGTTCAAGTTCCGTGCTGAGATAAATCAAGCAGCAGGAATTGGTTCTTAGAATGATGAGAGCCCAATGACCTCGTGATGGGTGTATTTTTAAGAGGCTAAAAAAAAGCAATTAAGAAACTAGAAGCCTGCGCCGGAGTGAAGGTGCAGCGGGTCAGAGCCCTTGCTGCTAATCCCAAAGACCTGAGTTTGGTCCTCAGAGCCCACATGATGGAGGAGGCCCTCCATGTGTGCCGTGGCAGTACATACATGTATGTGTGGGTGTGCACACACAAATGAGTAAATGTGCTTCTTCAAAATGGACATCTATGGAAAAGGAGAGAGAGAGGAGAGAGCACACCTTCAAAAGAGAAGTGCACCACACACGGGGACACTCGCCTATAACCCCAGGAGGCAGAGGCCAGCCTGGTCTACAAAGGGAGAGCCAGGAGAGCTAGGAGAGCCAGGGCTATCCAGAGAAACCCTGTCTCAAAAGACATAAACAAAAAAGGAATTTCATTTCTAATAACGACAGACTGAGTGATGTGATCAAAACTACTGACAATTAGGAAGGCTGTATGCGAATATAAATGCATCTTTTCAAAACCTGTTCTTTGAATTTTAGTTATGTGCACACGTGCATGTCTGAGTTTGCATCTGCCCGTGTGAGTGTGGCACCTGCAAAGACCAGAAGAAAGCCCTGGATCACCTGGAGCTACGGTCAGAGGACGCGGATGCTGGGAACAGAGCCCAGGTCCTCTGCAACAGCAGCATGCCTTCTTAGCCCCCCACACGCACCTCACTGAAGGCACTGGACAAGTACACAGCCACGGGCACAGCAGTGGGCGGTGCTTCCAAGCAGCTGAGCACAGCTCGCTAAGACTGCCGACTCTAACATAAACAGCGGTGACACAGAGAGCCCGGGCAAGATGAGAGCCAGACACAGTGGCAAAAATAGAAAACCCAGGCTGCACCAGGAAAACCCCTGGTAAATTAGCTCCAGAGGACCATGTGCTTGGGGAAATGAACACCTTTAAATAATCTCATCTTCAAAACCTTACGCGGCCTCGGGCCCGGGAACTGCATAAAGCGAGGCAGGGCTGCGAGCACCGTGGGCGCCCTGCCTCGCACAAGGGAACCCTTGAACCTCTCATCTGACTCAATGACCACAGTGCTGGGACTGCGAGCACCGCGGGTGCCTCGCACAAGGGACCCTTGAACCTCTCATCTGACTCAATGACCACAGTGCTGGGACTGCGAGCACCGCGGGTGCCTCGCACAAGGGATCCTTGAACCTCTCATCTGACTCAATGGCCACAGTGCTGGGACTGGTGAGGTGCACCATTACCACGCCTGTGGTCCTGGGGACGAGCCAGGCGCCTTGTGCATGCTGGGCAAACATGCCCATTTAGCCCCAGCTCCTTCATTATTCATTTTTAGTAAACTATACAGCACTTAATACAAAAAACACAAGAAAATGGCTTTTTAGAAAACAGACACTGCAAGTCTTCAGTGAGTCCAGATATGTGAGTTATTAGCTATTGAATCAACCTATTCAAAGGCTTAAAAGACAAAATTTAGAATTATCAGAAAACTGGGGATAATGAATAATAACCAAATGGAAATAATAAACTGGAAAAAATCCAATGACCTAAGCTAAAAATTCAATGGATGATTTTACAGAGAGAAGTAAACATTTTAAAACACAGTGAACTAAAAGATAGATCTGGGGGAAAAAAAAAAAAAAAAAAAACAACCCTAAAATCAAAAAAGGCATATAGAAACACAGACATTTAACTATGCATAAATATTTGAATAACTAATTGGCAGTGGAAACAGCCAGCAGAGCTGAAAGATAAGCCTGTGAAACAACCTCCCCATCTCTTTCACCATTTCTACCTGTGCTCAAGAAGTCAGTCCATGCATCCAACAGACATGTACAAGACTCTCAAAAGAAACTGACCAGGCTGGAGAGATGGCTCAGAGGTTAAGAGCACTGTCTGTTCTTCCAGAGGTCCCGAGTTCAATTCCCAGCACCCACGAGGTGGCTCACAACCATCTATAGTGAAATCTAGTGCCCTCTGCTGGCATGCAGGCATACATTGTATACATAATAAATAAATATTTAAAAAAAGAAAAAAGAAATTGACCATTGTCAAAAACTACAAACAAGCATCTCTCAACCACTGTTTGGAAAAACAGTGATATAGTTACAATTTTCACCAGGCATGGCGGCGCACACCTTTGATCCCAGCACTTGGGAGGTTGGGAGGCAGAGGCAGGTCAATCTCTATGAGTTTCTCTATGTAGCCCTGGCTGTCCTGGAACTTACTCTGTAGACCAGGCTGCCTTGAACTCACAGAGATCCAACTGTCTCTGCCTCCCAGAGTCCTGGGATTACTGGCGTGCGCCAGCCATTACCTTATTATTTCAAAAGAAAAAACCCTGAATAATAGATTAAAAGGGTCCTGGAGAGATGGCTCAACAGTTAATAAACTTGTTGCTCTTGCAGAGGACCTGACTTTGGTTGCTAGCACACACGGTGGCTCACAGCCATCCACGACACCACTTCCTGGGAGACCTGACCCCGTCTCCTGGCCTTCCAGCCGGCCAAGGGTGCAAGTGTTAACACCTTTAAGAGAACAACACAGAAAGATCAAAAGCACTTTTCATCTCAGAGAAAATAGAACTGCCAGCTGGTCGGTGGTGGCGTGAGCTGGAGGCCAGCCTGCTCTAAAAAGCAAATTCCAGGACAGCCAGGGCTCTGCCTCAAAAACTCTGCCTCAAAAAACAGTGAGAGATTAAACTGTTAAATCTTCAAAGCAAAAGAAACAAAGTAACTATTTTTTGAAACTGTAACTGTAACTTGAACAAGCTGGTCATGCCTCATGGTCACTCACCTGGTGGCCTGAGTCCTCAGTGCTCTGCTTAATAAAATCTTCTAGCTCCTGTTTCTCCTTCATCGTCTTCTCTAGCTGGTCATTAGCTTGCCTCAGCATTACCTGCAGCTTTTTCACCTGTATGATTCAAAATGAACCAGAAGGAAGCAGTTGGGTTTTTGCTGCTATTGCAGTTAACCCCAGGGCCTTATGCTTGCTAGGCGAGGGCTCTACCCCTGTGCTACACCCACCCACAACTCTTGCAAATTAAAAATAAGTAGCTCCAAAATCTTTTTTTTTTTTTTTTTCCTGAGAAGTACCATAGACTTTCCAATTCAGAAAAAAAATAAAATAAATGAATGGCCTCAAGAACTATGCTGTGCTTTACAGTTAGCAACAGCTTTCACATACATGACCTCATTTGAAAACTCTTCTCTGCTAGGCCCTCTAGAAGCTAGAACTGGCCTCCTACCTATTCTATCCCTTGCCTCTGATCTTCAATTCACAAGAACTTTAACTACTTAAACCTTTTTCCTACTTAGAAGCAGAAATGCCTCCTTCTCACACTCCACTAAACTCCATACCAGCCTTGTGCCCCAGAACTTATCCTTCTCTTGCCTGACTCTAACATTTCCTCCTTGAACAAACATGCTTTCTCCTCCCCTCGTTCTTCCCCTAACTGGAAAGAAAGCCGGCTCTAAAGCAAACAGTCCCACATGCTGCCTTTCCTGAGCCTACAGCTGAGCTCCACACCCCTATAATCTGGGTGTTCATCTCTGGGAACAAGATGGACTGAACTCATGATTTCCCTGGTAATGCTGAAAGCTCCATACGGACCAAACTCATCTTTCAGCTGTTTCTCAATTGCTAGGATCCAGCAAACAGGAAGGCATCTACAGAAGCCTACAGAAACAGCAAAGGAATCCAAGACGGTCCTTTCCCATGTCAGGCCATCAGAGGGAACCTACGTTAACTTAGTTTTATTAAGCAGCTTTACAAATGCACCTGTAAGCTATCAAGAAAGATTACAGAAAATACCAAGTCATTCTAACCTCCTTCAATTCTGATGGCAAAGGCAATAAATAATCTTCATAACAACCAAGAAAAATACTCTTTTCCTGACATGCTTTCACGAGGCCTACTCTTATTAAATTCACTGTTTCCTAAGTATTTCCAATGCTCTACTCTCCTACTCTGTATTTGGAAAAGAACTTTACCCTCAAGTCCAGCAGTCCAAGCCTGTGGAAGCTTAACTTCTGTGCCCAATGAATTACCATTATTCAAGTCAACAAATTTACAACACACAGACAGTAAGCAAAAACAAGTCCAAATTCTGGTCACCATGGCATCCAGCTGGCTGATACTCTGTCAGAGGCCACAGCAACTATTCCCTCCCTCATCTCTGGACTATGAAGTTCGCTGTGAGGGTGACGTCAGATGAGCATCAGGGTTAGGTGTTTGAGGACACAGAAAAGCTCTAAGGTGCTGCTAGCACTCTGAGGCTGAGGTGGCTGTACGGTGTGGGCTTGCTAATGAAGTACGGATACCCAGGGTCCTACTGGGCTCTCACTGGAAGCCTGCCACCACTGTACATGCTAGATTATTCTATGACCAGACAGACACTCTTCAGAAAGCAGATGCGGAGAAAAAAATAAAGAAAGAACAACTCTGTGGCTCTGGTGAAACTCACCTGGTCTCTTGTCTCAGCTTCCTGAATCTGAATTCCTTGCAACTGTTTTTCATAATTGGAACACATATCACAACGTCTACCAAGCTTATTTCCAGCATTATGTACCTGAAGGGCACCAAAATTACCACTTATCAGGCAAAACAAAATAATTCTATGTCTCATACTCAAGGATCAAACGCTTCAGAGATTGACGGAAAGGAATTGCAATACAGAGTCAGGTTCTAAAAGTCAAAACCTTTAGTACAGGTATGGCAGAAAACAAGGAACACAACTTAGCACCAAGGGCCACAAAACACCACATTTGGAGAACACACAAAGCAAGAGGTGCTACAATGCACTCAGGGCTATCTAACCAGCAGGAAGAAGAAAAGAAAGGCACTGCCAGTCCCAGCCCCAGGGACACACTGGCCATGAAGGCAGTAAGCAGCATGTTCTTCACATGTCCTGCATGGCTCAGGACAGGTTATGTAGGTTTGGCAGGCTGCCCCACTTACTCACTGAGCGCTTCTTTAAAGAGAAAGAGCCCTGAGGAAGGGAAAGCACGAATGTTGAAAAACCCAGATTCCAACCCAGGCTTGCTCCATCTCTCTGAGCCGGTTTCTTTCCCCGTCACTGGGAAGAGTTGTGGCCTGACTACCTCGCTGGGATCATAAAGCTCAAAGAGATGAGGTGTGTGAAAGGGCTGGGAGACCTGTAAAGCAGTGTGCAAACACCTGACCTTCTAAGTTTGGAAATACTTTGAGAAGGACTATCTCACTACGCCTCTGTTTTCATCTCCCATGTCAACCCACTCTGCGTCAGGCACCGACCCACTTCTGCAACTTAGAGCTAAAGGAAGCCTGAGTGAACGGAAAGTTCACACTCAGCTCTCTGCCTGTGGCCTGTTAACAGCGCTGGCCAGCCAGCTCCTGTGACAGCCGACAGGCACACAGGGACAGCATGCTGGACCAGGGGTGCCATGTGCTAGCATGCACTTGCTCACAGCCCACGCCGCCCTCCTGCAGGAGCTGTGCACGCCAGAGTGAGCGGAGAGCATGCTGTGGCGGCACACCTCCGCACCCCCACAAACACACAGGTGCAGCCGGAGCAGCCTGGGTCTCAAGGTCATCCTCACTATACAGTAAGCAACGAGAGCAGAAGAGACAAGGTAGAACAGCTCACCTCTTTCTGCAGCAGGTTCCATTCCGTCTCGCTCACTAAGCGGTAGCCACTGGGAGACACGTAAGCACTCTCCACGCCCTGGGTGACGCTGGAGAGGAGGGACGCGGTCTCCTCCTGCTCAGGCGTCATCGCCTTGATTGCGCTCTCTTGATCTTTGGTTAACATAAACCCACTGGGTGTCTGCAGTGATCCAAGGGAGGCAGTATCAAAGTTCTCAGACACAGAATCCGCCCCAACCAGGGGTCCAAAATCCGACTCATCCAAGTTTCCGGCAGATTTTGCTTTGTAGTTATAGCCTAAAGCTTTGGATTGCAAGGAGCCTGATGTTCCCAAGCTATCTGTAGACTGAGCTCTGCGGAGCCCATCTTTAAACATGTCGTTGTCACATCTACTGAACGGATCTCCAGATGGTAACAGCAAGTCTGCGTCCAAGGAATGGACTGACCCATGGGTGCTGTCTAAATGCTCCTGAAATGTGAAAATATATATATTTCAAGTCAGAGAACTTCTTGAACCCCCAAAGCAAAGATCTGCCTGCCTCAGCTTCCAACTGCTGAGATTAAAGGTGTTCACCGCCGCCACCTGGCCTATACTGTCACACATAATCTATTTGCTGCCTTTATGTAATCACTGAACAACCATTTATCAAATACATCTCTTCTGTATGTTGGGCACTACTCACGCACAGGCTAGATGCGTGAACAAAACACAACTTCTGACTGTAAGGTGCACACTGTGTCTTGAGAATTTAATCAAGTGAACAGGCTCTGCAATAACCGTGCACGTCAGCGAGAACGCCATGTGCTGGGATTAAGGCGGAAACATCGGCGAGTGATGAGTTGGCAAACATCCCATGCAATTCAGTATTAGGAACGGTAAGTGTGAAGTGCCAGTTGAAGACCCAAGTACAAACATTCACCAGGCAGACAGACGGACACAGAAGTCTTTGGACAGACAATGGCAAGTAACCACTGTCAAAAGATAACCCGACCCACTTTTAATCCCAGCACACGGGAGGAAGCAGCAGGAAGATCTCTGTGAATTCCAAACTAGCCTGGTCCATGCAGCAAGTTAGAGAACAGCCAGGGCTGGAGAGAGAAAAAGTCTGTCTCCCCCAACAAACAGGAAAGTAACTAAGGTGTAACAGCAGATCCTACAGTGAGAGTCACAGAGGGCGGTCACGGGCAGTGTGAGTGGGAGACTGCAGTGACTGCAGGACGGACAAAGGGAGGCGTAGAAAGCAGGGCTCATCCTGTGCAGCCAAGTTTCAAGCAAGGCATCGCATTAAATGCAGAGCACGAAGAAGGCAAAAATACAGGGAACATCACATGACTCCATCTGCGGGAACGCCCGGAACACAGACAAAGCAGACTGCCCGCCAGAGGCTGGGGAAGAGGCACGGGATCTCTCCTTTGGAGGGTGACAGAAATGTTTTCAAACTACGCAGAGCCGGCAAGTGCACACCCTGAGCATTAACGGCCCAGGGGCTGCACCCTTGAAACTGCTGATTGCATATACACGATTTATGCGTTCGTTCTTATCAACTGGGAGAGCTGTACAAGAGGCACATGCAGACTAGTGCTACTGCACAATGCAATTACACAGCGAGGGAGTAAAACGAGGAGAGGCCAGGCAGGGGAATCTCTGAGTTCAAGACCAGCCTAGACTGTTCTACAGAATGAGTTTCACACCAGCCAGGGCTCACAAAGAAACTGTCTTGGGGAGAGAAAAAAAAAAAAAATCAACAAGGGTCAGTATGATGGCTCTGCTTATTGTAACTGGACAACCCAAGTTCAATCCCCAGGAAACACACGACAGAAAGACAGAACCGACCCATGACCTTGTCCTCTAACTTCTAGACGCATGCTGTAGTGAGTAAACACACACACAGTGTCAAAAGTTAAAGAACAAGGAAAAATGTAAGGAGTTTTTTTGAAATTATATTCAATTTAAATCACTATTCTTGGGCTGGAGGGATGGCTCAGCACTGCTCCTGGTTCCCATCACCTCAGTGGAGGCCACAACACTCATAACTCCCGTTCCAGGGGACCAGGCCCTCTCTGACCTCTGCAGGTCCTGTAACTCCCGCTCCAGGGACCAGGCCCTCTCTGACCTCTGCAGGTCCTGCAAACAGGCAGAACATGTGCATACATTCGGGCACACACACACAAAATGACAACTTTATTTTTAAATTAATCAATTACTTATTTATTTAAATCTTCTGTGCACTGGTGTTTTACCTGCATGTATGTATGCGCAGGTCAGGTCCCCTGGAGCTGGAGTTGCAGACAGTTGTGAGCTGCCATGTGGAACTTGACCCTGGATTCTCTGGAAGAGCAGCCAGGGCTCTCAATTGCTGAGCCTTCTCTTCTGTCTTTATTGTAAGACAGAGCTGTGCCCCTCTTTGTGAGACAGGCTCTCACTGTGTAGCTTTAACTGACTCTGAACTCACTAGGACGCGTCTACCCCAGCCCAAAGGTGTTGTGCTACCACGCTGGACCTACTTCTTGTTTTAAAAATCCTCTTTCGGACGAACCAGAGGAGACTGCGGATGCACCAGTTGCTTTCATTGGTCCTTACTTTCAAGCGTTTTAAAACTGTTATCTGCTATAATAAGAACTTGATTATTTTTGTGTTGATTTCTCTTTCTTGCCTTTCAAATATTTTCACTCATTTAAAATTCAAATTGCTGGGAAAACAAACCTAGTTTAAGTAAGCTCATGATGGCAAATGTCCCAAATAACAACAAAACTGGACCAAAAAGCCATTGTGTGAGCTTACAAAATGAAAATAAACTAAAAAGAAAACTTGCAACATCCGGGCTCAAGAGAGGACTCAACCGTTAAGAGCACAGGCTTCTCTTCCAGAGGACAGTGCACACACAGGCACATAGGCAGACATGGTACACAGGTATACACCCACACATACAAAGTAATATGAAAAATACATTTACTATGATCCCGTGTATTGTAGTGACATGGAGACAGTAGGGAACAGGGAGAGCAGCTGTGACGGCTACCTACAGAACTACGCGGTTACCACCTTAGCAACAGCCCGTTTCACACGTTGCTCCACCAATGTGCCATGCTCACATGCTCCGCCCCAGGTGAACAGTAAACGCAAAAACAGAAGACTGTTCTGTAGTCTTTCTAATTCTTGATTCCATAATACTGACATTATCTTAAAAGTTAATGTCTTTAAACTCAGCTTTTCTTAAGAACTTATATAAGATACATTACAATAGTTTTTGTGCAAGGAATATTACCTACAATAACATTACAGCATTAGTTAATAAAAACATTCACAGCAGGAAAAAAACATAAGCAATTTGGTAAGTGGTATGTCAATCATGTTCACCCTGTCACTTCATCGGGGCTTTGGCCTCTTGGAGTCCTTATTGACGAGGCTGAGACTATGCATCCTCGCACGAGCTACTGCCTGCCTGGGGACAGTCACCACGTGTAAACTGCATAATCTCAAATCCATAGCACACTATTTCCTTTCTCTAGTTTCCACACACATTATCTCCCCAGATCCCCCAGAACAGGGCACCCCAAACCACTAAGGTCAATGCCTGTGGCCAAAGGCTGCCAGTCCTGCCCCCCTCCTGCCTGCGAGACCCGACAGCTCTCTCTTCCAGGAGAACCATGAGCTGGGGTGCACATCAACCAACGGTACAATACTTGCTTACAACATGTGAGGCCTGAGAGGGAAAAGACAGAAAAAGGCAGCAGCAAACTGTTCACACTGTCAGTCACCTCCTCAACTGAGACCTGGCCACAGAGTAATCAGGAATTAGCCAAAGGCATTACGGTGCATTCATATTAAAATCCTAATAAATAGGCTAAAACCTTACGGGTACCAAAGCCTTAAAGCAGATGTAAGCAAAGAGGAGCATTCATAAACATGTAGTTACAATGTAGAGTGAGCACAAAGCACCGGTCAGGCACAATGCCGCACGCCTGTGACCCCAGCACATGGAACAGGGCTAGAAAGCTGCAAAGCACCGGTCAGGCACAATGCCGCGCGCCTGTAACCCCAGCACATGGAACAGGGGTAGAAAGCTGCAAAGCACCGGTCAGGCACAATGCCGCGCGCCTGCGACCCCAGCACATGGAACAGGGCTAGAAAGCTGCAAAGCACCAGTCAGGCACAATGCCGCGCGCCTGCAACCCCAGCACATGGAACAGGGGTAGAAGGCTCAGAAGCTCAGGGCCAGCCTGGCCTACAGAAAGGTCTGTCTCAAACAAAATAAAGGAAAAAGAAAAAGAAGACCAAGCAAATCAAATGGAAACATATTTATGTTGTCTTTGGAAAAGAACACAGAAAAAGGAGAACGATACATGCCAGAACATTAGAGACAGAGGTCACTGGGGGGTCGGAACAGTTCTTTTTATATGTACGGCCCTTCCTGTACTTCACAGATGCTCCATAATATTTTCCTATTACTTTCATAGTAAAAAAGAAAAAAGAAGCATATTTTAAGTACCAAAATAAAGATGACATAAGGGTTCAAGAATATTAAATGTTCTTAGCAATAAATCTGTGTCTCCAAAGCATGTTAATTTTACCACCCAAACAAAATTATCATGACCTGAACACAGAATAATTATATTTAACACCAACAATGTCTGAAAGTAGAAATGCATGTACATGTACACACACACACACACACACACACACACACACACACGGGGTGGGGGGGTCTACTATACACACTGAACTAGAATCTCATGTATGCTGCTCAAGCACTCTGCCACTGAGCCACCTCCCACAGCACAGAGTCTGCCATGTAATTTACAGGCTGAGAAAAAATAGGCATGGTATGAGAAAGCTACTAAAAACAGAAACAAAAATTAGAGAAACACTTCTTTATAAATCACAATTCTCCTTTCCTGTTTTCTAAACATCCTGGTAGATTACTGCATGATGCAAATGCCATGTAATATCTGGCTGAACACAAAGATATAGACGTTCTCCTGGGAGTCTAAGTATTAAAAATTGCAGAGCAAAGTCAGCCAAGCAGCTATTCCTGTGTGCTTCAAAACAAATGAAAAACACGCACAAAAGCAACAGTCATAATTTTCAGTGTCTGCTAGAATTAAAAAAAAAAAAAATCTTTTCTAATGTCAAACTATTAATATAGATGAAAATATAAGCCACCAGGAACTGTACTGCACACAGCTCAAAATAAATCTGCAAACTAAACAAAAACAAGATAGCTATTAGGGAATTTATTCAATGTGGCTGCAATTTGCTCACCAGCTGGGAAGGGAGAGGAAAGTCAGGGATGTGTATGCTCGAACCCCTCACCTTTCCAAAGCTGGAAGCCACACACAGACCTACCACATAAGCAAGCACCGACTACTGAGCCATAACTATCCTAATGAGTATGAAATCTGGAGCAACAGAAATGACATTTAAAAAAGACTGATGACATTAGAAAAGACTTACAAGCATGGACCACAAGAGGCCAAGTCTAATTGTAATGAAGAGAGAACAGAGTTTGTAAAACTAGAAGGGCCTGCTGTATGTTCTTGTGGAACGGATACAATTTGCCCTTGTTCATTCAAATGCTGGTATCTCTACCCCAATATCTGGTTTCAATCCGGACACTGCATTGTGATGCTTATTCTAAGCATCACCTGTCTCAAGTTTGTGTAAACATGCCACCACTTGCTCCCTGTATTGTCAATAAAACAACCAGCCAATGCTGTGCAATGGAGAAAATAGGGTGGGACATCCTGGTCCAGAGGGGAGGAGAAAGAAGTGAGTGGGAGGAGCTGGAGAGCAGAGATCAGTAGGAGAGGAGCTGGAACCAGGAGAGATGAACAGGACCTAAGATATGACTGAAAGCAAGTATAATGTGGGAAATCTGAATAGGAGGAAGCTATGCAAGCTTGGAAGTTTAGGATGGAGTAATCATTGCCCAGCATTGTGCTCTAGGTTAACTAAATGCATCCTAGTCTCTGTGTGGTGATTTGCGCATACAGCTGGTTCAAGAATAACCACTGTTTAACCCAAAGATAAATCAATATTAATAACCCACAACAAGGGCCATCCAAATGGGAAAAGAGGGGCATTAATTTTGATCTCAAAGGCACTAGGGATAGAAGTACTTCATTTGTTAAAGAGGGACTGTCAGCCTGCGCAGTGACGGATGGACAGGAGAATTTCAATAGAAGAAGGCAAGCATTCCACATGAAGGACCAGCATGTGAGGTGGAGAGCTTGGCACAAGAGAAAGACCAATATGGCCATTAGGAGACTCTTTCTGGCCCAGAGAGATAGGTCAGTGGGTAAAGGCACTTGCCACCAAGCCCAAAGACCTAAGTTCAATTGCCAGGTCCCACAAGATGAGAGGGAAAACCAGTCCTCTGACCTCCACATGTATGCTGAGGCTGGCCTCATGCCAAGATGTGTGTGTGTTATTTTAAATGACAAGCCAGAGTTATTTGTGAAGTGGAGCCTTCGATTCAAAAAAATGTTCCCGCCAGTGCATTTTCCTGTGGACAAGCTTGTGGGATATTTTATGAATTAACTGATGTAAAAAGGGCCCAATCCACTATGGACTGTGTCACCCCTGGGAAGATAGTCCTGGGTGTGTAAGAAAGCAAGCAGAACAATCCATGAGGAGCAAGCCAGGAGCCACATTCCTCCACAGCCTCTGCATGAGTTCCAGGTACCCAGTTCCTGCCCTGAGCTATGGATGTAACATGGTTTTGTGTTGGTCCCAGGTGTGGGACGTGAGGCTGATTCAGATGGTCACAGCAGCAGACTGCCTCATGCGAGCTCTGAGAGGGGCTCTTACCCAGCTGCAGAAAGTCTAAATCTGAGGACTCTGGAGAGAGACTAAATGCCGGAGCCCAGAGAGTGGAGCTGAGAGTTGTTGTTGTTGTTTGTTTTGTTTTTTTAGGTACTACAACACTGAGTTCCTGCTCTGACTTCCCTCCATGACGGAGTGTGACCTGAAAATTATAAACTAAAACCTGCTTTCTCCCCAAGCTGCGTTTGGTCATGGTGCTTAACCGCAACAATCGATGCGCTCTTCAACATACGAGGTAGCTGACGGATGTAGAAATAAACTAAAAATTATGACATTATGTATAAAAGTTTTTTGAGATATTTTGAGATGTGGGCTCCAGAAAGCCTCTCATCTTAGGCTCTCCAACCCAGCACACGGAATAACTAAAGTCATAAATTCACTATACCTCTTCATTTGATAACGGGGCTGAAGATTCTTCTTGAGTTAAAGCACAGACTACTGGGATTTTTACTTCTTCTTCAGTATCTGTTTTATTGTTATCTTTTCCCTTATTTAGCCTTTGTTGTTCATCCTCCTCCTAAAAGGAAGAAAAAGCATTATTCAGCCACCCAGGTAATCCGTATGTGTCATAGTTTTTCCACCAATCAAAACAAGAGCAGAGATCATTACAAGAACTGAAAACCGGACACAAGATTATTTGTTCTGTAATCAGTATAGAAGGCCTCTGATCAAGACAAACCACTTAATTTCTATAAGCACAAAGTAAGAAAATCAGAAAGCAACTTTTTTTTTTTTTTTTTTTTGAGAAAGGGTGTTGTGGATGTAACATGGTTTGTGTTGGTCCCAGGGGTGGGACGTGGGGCTGACTCAGATGGTCACAGCAGCAGACTGTGTGCCTCATGCCGGCTCTGAGGGGGGCTCTTTCCCAGCTGCAGAGAGTTTAAATCTGAGGACTCTGGAGAGAGACTAAATGCCAGAGCCCAGAGAGTGGAGCTGAGAGAACGAACAAGGCTGCTGCTTCCCCCTGCGGCTCCTGGTTGCTGCTGTGAGACGAGAAGTTGGGGATCTCCTGAAACGAGGATTGCACTGGCTCCAAGGAACCCGAGAACCCTGACCAGCAGGAAGCAGCAGAGAGAACTGCGGCCCATATCCCACTAACCCTTTCTCCTCCTACCTGGGGTGTTGGGACTGGGGTAGAGTATGGAGAAAGATATAAAAGAGAGTTTTAAAAGTACAACAACAAAAGGGTTTCTCAGCCTTGGCTGTCCTGGACTTGCTCTGTAGACCCGCTGACCTCAAACTCACATCAATCCACCTGCCTCTGCCTCTAAGAGTGCTGGGAGTAAAGGCGTGTGCCACAGCACCAAGTCAAAAATAACTTTAAGAAAGCACACTATACAAAAAGTAAGGCAAACAAAAGAAAAGCTATTCCCTGCTTCAGATACTCCAAAGCAAAAAACCCACACAGAACAATTCTATTTTACTACAGAAGACAGGAATAGGTATTCTGACATCACTCCCATTGAAAACATGGACAAATCCTGGTACTAACAATGGGAGCTGCAATCCCAGTAACCCAGAGGCTGAGGGAGGGGCACAAGTTCAAGGCCAGGTCGGGCTATATAGTGAGACCCTATCTCTTAATAAAACTAAAACAAAAGAGAGTAAGACGGGAAGAAAGGGGAGGGAAAGATAAAAAATACAAAAAGCTGATCAGAGACCTGTAATGATTCCCACAGTAAAGGTGAATCTACTTTGGCTGTAGAAGGAGGAACAAACATTGCACACAGTCCACACAGAATTCTGCAGAAGAAAAGCACAGCTGGCTTCACTGAAGGGAGCCAGCAAAGGGAACCCAAAGAACGTAACTGCTAGAGCTGAACCTTGAAAGACAGCAAGGTGAGTCTGGCCCCTGAGTTGGAGAGGAGCACTTCATGAGCACAGAGGCCCAGCAAAGCGAAGGGCTGAGGAGACTGACAACCCACCCTGCTGTCAACAGCTGTTCTGGGACACTTCACTGTCACCCACTTGTGATGCTGGAGTCAAGGCTATGGGCCTTGCTACTGCCAGGCAGATGCTGCCCGACTGTACGACGTCTCTAACCCTTGCTCATTTTATTCTTTTTTTTTTTTTTAATACATATGTGCATTCCAGCCAACTTGAAGAAAATAGAAAAGATAGTCCTTGAAAAAAAAATCTACCATTCCAGGAAAAACATGGAAGGGCAAGCAGTTTACAGCAAATGAGCAAAATGTTTGCCCTGACTGAGGTCTCGGGCAGGCGCTGTGTCTCACAAGCCTCATGTGAGATGAGGATGGTGGTTAACAGTACCTACTCTGCTGGGACTACCCAGATATGGTGGTGTGTGCCAGTGGTCGTGGCCACTTAGGGGACAGATGGTCCGGAGGGTCACAGGCTCAGGAGTTCAAGACCAGCCTGGGCAACAAGGGAGCCAGTGATTTTATTCTTAATGTCACTTTGAGAAAACAGTCACAAAGCATCTTGTTCTAGCTTCCGTTATCCTCCAGCATACAATACAATACAGCGGGGAGCACTCCTATTAACAGTAAGATACAGCAGGGAGCACTCCTATACAAAGGAACCTGAGAAATGGCTCAGCATCTCAGGCCTCTTGCTATTGCGGAGTACCTAAGCTTGGTTCCAACACCCACATCAGGAAGTTCACAACCTGTAACTCCAAGGGATCTGATGGCCCCTGTGCCAAAGTGCACTAAAGTGAACAACCCCCCCACACACACACAAACACACATACGATTAGAAAGAAAAAATGAGAAGCTATTCACCTGATCTCTCTTCTTGAGCTCCTCAACCTGCCGAAGCTGTTCAGAAGTGAGCACAGCCTCCATGCGCTGCATGTCTCTCATGAGCAGACGCTGAGACTCCAGGAACTGGTCATTGGCCTTCTGCCACGTGTGTTTCAGCTGGTTGTGTTGCTGCCGTTCTTGCTCCAAGAGATGGCAAACTGTTCGGGAACCCCAGTCAAAAGCCCGGCATTTTAACATAGGCAGCGTCTGGCCAGCCTTCTAGTCTGTGTGCTTGCCTCATGACCGACCCCAACAAGCAACCTAACCTGGATGCAACCGTCCCACAGCACCCTCTAGAGCAGTCACCCCAACTATGCCCATAACAACGGACAAACAACCTCTGTGATTCCTAAGTTTTAGAAAACCCAAATTAAATTTTTTAAATGTTAGGCTTTCTTTACTGCAGAATTTAGAGCTTAAGGGTTTAATTGTCTCCATGTTCTCTAGGGGCGGAAACATGATAGCCCAAATGCAAACTTATTACTGAGCAAACATCCTGCTTTGAAAGCCTTCAAAGGCTCCCTTACAACTCACCTGGGAAAGCCAGACCTCTCTGTTTACAGTCTCTGTGACCTGGCCACGTCCACCATCCTGTACCACCCTTTGTCCAGTGTCTCCTGCAAACTAATTTGCTGAACTAGCAGGAAGGGTGGGAGACGGGGGAACGAGACTGATTCACTATGCAGCCAAGAACGTCTCCATGTGCCGTCACACCTGATGAACCACTTGGCTTACACTCTCTCAGCTGCATCCACAGCTCTGTGTTCTGTGTGTGCGCCAATACTTCAAAAAACACTGAAAACTTGACTTCAGAAAGCAACAACAGCAAAATATATATATATATATATATATATATATATATATATATATATACATATACATATATATATATAAAGTAAATTTTAAAGCCAAGTATGATAGCACACGCCTGTAATCTCAGCACTTGGGAGGCAGAGGCAGGTGGATCTCTGTGAGTTTGAGACCAGCCTGGTCTACAAAGTGTGTCCAGGACAGCCAGGGCTACATAGAGAAACCCTTTCAAAAAAAAACCAACAACAGCAATAATGAATAATAATAAAACTTTAAACCAACACTTGAGCGTCACGTGACTTCTTTCAGCTGTTATAGTAGCCTAGGTCTGCAGTCCCAGCTAATAGGGAGCTTGAGAGTTCAAGAACAGCCTGGCAACCTCTGCCTCCAAAACTGGTTTTTAATGTACTCGCACTTGTTTCTTTGGTTTTTCAAGACATGATTTCTCTGCCTGCCTCTGCCTCCAAGTGCTGGGATTAAAGGTGTGTGCCACCACAGCCTGGTTAAGAAATTACTTTTTTTACCTCCTCATTTTAATGGATCTTACTTGTTTCATATATATTAGGAAGGTTTGATAATCTCAATGATGTAAGCTATTTTCGGAAAGGTTGAAACACTAATTTTAAATTAACTTTAATCAAACTAAAACATCTCCTTCTTTTGGCCACCCACTGACAGTACAGGTGTCTTTCTGACTCCAAAAGCACATCTGTCCCTAAGGGCCAGAGCCTGCTCAGGAGTCAGTATGTTTTCAAACATTTTATGTAACAATTCTCTAGGCATCTGTTATTGCAGTTTTCGACTATTTGGGAAGGAAAGCCAGCTCCTACACAGTCCTAAATTGTTCCCTCTCTATTATCCACAGCACTGAAGAATTTACTGTAGAATTCTACCACCACAGACCAAATCCTGTATACTAAAGTACGTTTCTAATAAAATTTCAAATAGACTTTATCTATTTGTATAAGAAAATAGTAAGAGGAGGCTGAGGATATAGTTTAGAAGCATTTGCCTCTTTAACTCTTTTTTTAAAGTTACAACTTTATTTTCACTATCTCCTAGCTGAATTTCAGTATTTCCTTCTACTGTACTATTATGAAATGTAGACCAACAGAAATCACAACTGTTTTCCTATTTGGGGGCGGTTGCTACAGATGTCTTTGGGGGCACAGGGGAACAGGGTCTCTACCCTGCATGAGATTCCAGCTGACAGGTGGCAACTGAAGGCGACCTTGGACTTCTGGCTCTCCTGCCTTTAGACCCTGTGTTTGGCTTACAGGCGTGTGTCGCCAATCTTAGCCCTACTCACCTATGTACATCATGACCTCAATTACAGCTGCTGAATATGTTCCTACACCTTTTTACTTGACATGTCAAAAAAGCAGCATTTATCACTGTGTATCTCAACTATTCAGTTTTGTAATACTCTCTTTTTCTTTTGTTTTGTTTGCTTCCTTTTTTGTTTTTTTGTTTTTTTAAGAGAGGCTCAGAGTTTGAAAGAGAATAAGACTTACAGGAGAGTTCATTTATAAAGAGGAAGGGAAGGGGGAAATGATGAAATTATATTATGATCTCAAAAAATAAAAAATAAGGGGGCTGGAGAGATGGCTCAGGGGTTAAGAGCACTGGTCTGCTCTTCCAGAGGCCCTGAGTTCGATTCCCAGCACCCACATGGTGGCTCATAAACATCTATAATGAAATCTGGCATGCAGGCAGAATACTGTATATGTAATATATAAATAAAATAGAATTTTTTTAAAGATAAAAATTTCAAAATATTTTATTTTACATTTTCAATTATGTATATAAGGGTATGATATATGCACATGAGCTGCGGTGCCTGCACCAGTCTGAAGAAAGCACTGGAGACCATGGGGCAGGAGCTGTAGGCAATAGAGTTGCCCAGGAAATCTCTGCAGATGGCCTCTGCAAAACCAGTAGCGCTCCTAAATGCTGACCCACCTCTCCAACTCGGGTTTAGTTTTTTTGGTTTCTTTGCTTTCGTTTTTTGAGACAGAAACACTTAGCCAAGCTGGTCTCAAACCAAATCAAATGATGATTCCTCTACTTAAGCTTCTCAAGTGTTAAGATGATAGGCGTAAGTCACACAGCCGAGCCCGGTTACTTTAAGTTAACTTTTTGGTTTGTTTGTGGAAATACAGAGCTCACCTGTACATCACACTGCTATTTCATTAGCAAAATCAAAATTGTCCCTTAGAAATCAGTATACTACATGAGAGCCTCTTACCCAATTCCCACTTTTACCAATTCACTTCCCTCTAAATGGCTATGCAGACTGAAGTACTTCAGGCAGAAAATGTCTAACCCCATTGCTTTTCTGCCCAGAGCTCACACCCTGAGCGAGGACTGTAGTGGTGGAAGGAGAGGTTACTGACAACCCAAACTCCTTTAGCAGCTTTCACAAGGGCTTTCAAACCGACTATGAAGCTCAGACTGAATCACTAGCATGCTGCATGGGTGGTTTAGGATTTGTTGTTGGTATTAATCAATTGCAAAAGGAACTTTTACTCGCCTGCCTCAGTTGTTGTCTCAGAGGACTACTGCCTCCCTCTGGTAACCTAGGCCTAGTGCTGAAAGCCGTCTCCATACAATCTAACCGAGACCGTTTTCTGTCTATGCGACTTCCTGCCGGATAAGCTCACCCTTCCTTGTTCCTACTGAGCTCTGGGCTGGCTGGTTCAACTCAGCTGTTCTGGCTCACTCTCCTCTCCCAGCTGACCTAGTCAACCTGGCTTCTCTCTCAGACCTGGAATTGCTCTGCTTGGCCTCAAATTATCACCAGCAATCTGCTCTAATCTCCTGGGTCCTTCTCATTCTCTGGTTCATTCAGTCTTCACCTGAGTTTTCTATCTGCAACCTGTCTCTCTATTCCTGTCCCAGTAACTGTTTTCTCTCTCTCTATCCTCCCTCTCCCCCCCTCTCTCCCCCTTAAGAAGCTTCCCTTTCCTCTCCTCCTGAGAGCTGGGCGTATCCTATTCTGTCAGCCTTTCCCTGGTTCATCACTGTTTCTGCCACTCATTTAGACATCACTTTCAAACATGGATGCTTCTTTCTACAAACTAACTTTCCAAACTTCATTGTTTGGGATTAAAGGGGTGTACTACCACACCTGAATCTAAGCTTTTCTTTACCTGAAACCTGCTCTGTACCAGGCTGGCCTTGAACTCAGATCTGCTGGCCTCTGTCTCCTGGATTAAAGGCGTGTTTGTATTCCAGCCAGATCACACAGACCTAGAAGGTCTTTGTATGTGCTCTCTTGCCAGAGCAGCCGTGTTCTGAATTAACATTCCTCTACCATCAAAATGAATTTCAGTTACATACTTCACTTGGCATAAAGTAAAAATGTACACAACATACATTCATTTACCTTCATGTAATTCCTTCCTCAGTTTCTCGGCATCTTCCTGTAGGACAGACTTCTGAGTGTTCAGAACAGCCACGTACATCTCCAGGTCTGTCCTACACGACTTCTCGGCCTCCAGGTAGTGATTCAGTTCCTTAACCTGAAAGCACAGACCTCAGCTCTACAACCCCAGTAGGCCATAAGGTAAACACCAATGGCTGTGCTTTAAACTTCTGAATATGATACAAATTAGAAAGCAACAGAATTGACAGATGCTAGCCATAAATCTCTTAGGTAAAAATTATACATAATTCTTTTATACCATGATCTTTAAAAGGCTCTTCTAATTTGTATTTACAGAGCAATGCAAGTAAATGCTTGTTTGTTCTCCTTCTCAGCAACACAATTATAATTTGCTTCTTGTGTGCATACAGAAGTGCACATTTGGATGCGAATGCAGATATATACATGGATGCACAAAGCACATATGTGTGCAAATCAGACAACTACAGGTGCCATCCCTTAGGCACCACTCCCTGGGGTTCTGTTTTTCAGACAGGGCCTACCCCTGACCTGGGGCTTCCCTAGTGGGTTAGGGTGGCTAGCCAGCAGGCCCAGGCACCTCAGAGCACCATCTCCCTAGTGCTGGACTTCGAGTACACCCACCACACACATTTTCCCTACAGGTTCCATGTGACTTCTTCCCCAGCTCTCTATTTTATTATAAATGACTTGTGAGCACAGTGTTGTGCCCACTTTTATGACCTTACTTTAAGAAGTTGAGATACAAAAGGAAAAGATAACTATATTATAAAAATACATTACAGTGAATCTGGAAACAAGACGTTTCCACATGCAGTACCCAAAGCATTTGCAAATCCTAATCTGAATGTGGCTCGTAACAGTCAAAGGCAGCACTCTACCTGCTCCCCTTCTTTTATTTAGCGCTTACATTCTTTGCACCTCTTCTTCTCAGGGTTACTCTCAAACATTTCTGTTTAGAGAGACTGTGTGTGTGTGTGGTGTGTGTGTGCGTGTGCTCACATGCAGGTAAAAACAACACTTCTCCTTTCCACTTGGATAGCAGAGACCAAACACAGGCCATCAGGCTTGAAGACAGGCACCTTTATCTGCCATGTGACCTTACAAGCTCATTTAGCACAGTGAACCCAGACTCATGCACAAGACAAGTGCCAGCACCTGCTTCTCACCTACACCTCCAGTCTCTTTTCTATTTTAATGATTTTTTTCTAACTTTATGTGCACTAGTGTTCTGTCTGAGGGCGTCAGATCTCCTGAAACTGGAGTTACACACAGTTGTGAGCTGCCATGTGGGTGCTGGGACTTGAACTTGGGTCTTCTGAAAGAGCTACCAGAGCTCTCAACTGCTGAGCCATCTCTCCAGACCCCTAATCTCTTTTCTTTCATTACTGAAGAATTTTCTCAGTGTAGAGCACTTGCCTAGCATACTTCAATGAGGTCCTAGGTTCATTTCTACCACTAAACACAGACATAAAAATTTTAACAGCCCATTACTATTTCCACTTTTTTGTTTGTTTGGTTTGGCTTATCTTTACTTTTTTTTTTTTTTTCGAGACAGGGTTTCTCTGTGTTTCTCTGTGTCCCAGACTAACTTTGTAGACCAGGCTGGCCTCGAACTCACAGCAAACTGCCCGCCTTTGCTTCCCAAGTGCTGGGATCACAGGCATGCAGTCAGCTTTTGGTGTGGCTTTTTAAAGGCAGCATCCCATGTAATTCAGGCTGCCCCAACTGTACAATGGAGTTGACGATGACCTTGAACTTCAGAACCTCTTGCCTTTACTTCCCAGAGGGTTCCTATTGTGAGACATCAGTCAGCATGCTCAGCTTATGCAGTGCTGAGGACCAAACCCACGGCCTAAGCCTGAGCCACATCCCAGGCATGCAGTGTGGACAGCTAACAGAAGGTGCATCCTCTCTACAAGATCTTCTAGATGAGGCTCCACGATGAATCAGAGCACTGGAAGTCTTCCTGAGGACCCAGGTTGGATTCCCAGCACACATATGACTGCTCACGACTGTCTGTAACTCCAGGGGATCTGACAACTTCACACAGACATGAATGTAGACAGAACCCTGGACATAAAATTTAAAAAACTGAAAAATAAAAATAAAAGATCTCCTAGAACTAAGACAAGGTAAGGGTCAACTCTAAACAGCTTCTTTTCCTAGGTAAGAAAACTAAGGCTAGGGGGCTGCAGAGATGGCTCAATGATTAAAAGCACTGAATGATCTTCTAAAGGACCCGGGTTCCGTTCCCAGCATGGCAGTTCACAACTGTGTGTAACTCCAAGATATGACACCCTCACACTGACACACATGCAGGTGAACACCAATGCGCAAGAAAGAAAAGAGAGAAAGAGAGAGATAGAGAGAAAACTAAGGCTAGATATGTAGCTCATTTGTCACAGTGCTTGGCCTAAGCCCTGGGTCTGATCTCCAAAGCCACATAAAATAGGCATAAAATACATAGCAAGTTCAAGGTCAGTCCGGGGTACATGAAACCCTCTCTTATAAAAATAAACCAATAAAGATGACTCGTTAAGCACAGTGGCTCTCGCCTCTAATCCCAGCACTCAGGGAGGCAGAGGCAGGTGGACCTCTGAGAGTTTGAGGCCAGCCTGGTCTACAAAGCGAGTCCAGGACAGCCAAGGCTACACAGAAAAACCCTGTGTCAGAAGAGAAAGGAGAAGGAAGGAAGGAAGGGAGGGAGGGAGGGAGGGAAAGAAAGAGAAAGAGAGAAAGAAAGAGAGAGAAAGAAAGAAAGGAAGGAAGGAAGGAAGGAAGGAAGGAAGGAAGGAAGGAAGGAAGGAAGGAAGGAAGGAAGGAAAGAAAGAGAGAGAGAGAAAGAGAGAAAGGGGTGAAATTAAAATTGAGTTTCACTTGGATAAAATGAGTAACTGAACACATGATTCGTTCATGATTAGGCATCACTGTAAAAGGAACTTTTATTCACCTGATCCAATTGTTGTCTGAGAGGATTACTGCCTCCTTCTGCTAACCTAGGCCTAGTCCTGGAAGCTTCTAGCGTCCATACAATCTGACCTAGGCCTAGAATGTTTTCTGTCTCTGAGACTTACTGCTGAATGAGCTCATCCTTACTTGTTCTTTCTGAGCTCATAGCTGGCTGGTTCAACTCAGCTGTTCTGGCTCACTCTCCTCTCCCAGCTGACCTATTCAATCTGGCTTTTCTCTCAGCTCCTGAACTGCTCTGCTTGGCCTGAAACTAACTATAGCAATCTGCTCTAACCTTCCAGCTACTTATTCTCTTGCTCATTCTGTCTTCACCTGTGTTCTCTCTGCAACCTGCCTCTCTATTCCTGTCCCAGTAAAACTGTTTCTCTCTCTCTCTCTCTCTCTCTCTCTCTCTCTCTCTCACTGACCCTCTGTAGTGTCCCTTTCCTCTCTCTTCCCTTGAGAGTTGCCATATCCTGTTCTGTCAAGTCTTTCCCTGATTCATCACTGTTTCTACCACTCAGTTAGACATCACTTTCAAACATGGGTGCTTCCTTCTACAAACTAACTTTCCTTCATTGTTTGGGATTAAAGGTGTGCACCACCATGCCTGGACCTAAGCTCTTCTTTACCTGAAACCTGCTCTACACCAGGCTGGCCTTGAACTCTGATCTGCTGGCCTTTGTCTCCTGGATTAAAGGCATGTTTGTATTCCAGCTGGATCACACAAACCTAGAAGATCTTTGGATATGATCTCTCACCAGCTGGTTCACAAAGAGGGTCTTTGGATGTGATCTCTTGCCAGAGCAGCCATGTTCTGAATTAAAATTCAACTTCCCCCTTTTACACATCATCACTGAGGGTTTAAATAATCAAAGGCAAATTACCACAGAGTAGGTTTGTTTTCATTTTGTCTTTCTGAATGTAAAAGAAATCAGATTCTTAAGCTGCATGACTAAACGATCTCCCACCCCTGCTTCTTGAGCGGCCCTAACTTTGGCCCTGGCACGGGGGCAGATGGAGAACAGCAGCTCACAACCTTTGAGGCCTCCAGCTCTTTAATCTTGTCTTCGGCATCTGTCAGTTTATCTTTCAAAGCTGCAATTTCCTTCTCCATGGGCATCACGACGGAACGAAGCTTTTCAGCATCCTCTTGGGCCTACGGTTACAAAGAATGACATGCAACAACGCACTAACCGACGGCTTTTCCGAGGGACTTTGGTCTAACCCTTCGTTAAAAGTCAGCACAGCAACTGTAACTCACTCTTCATCAGCATTCACAAAATAACAATGCTTATTCTCTTCAAATTTTTTCTTTGAATTTTTGTTAGCATGCATTTATTATATTTATAATATAATATATTATATTATATTCATTATAAAATAACGGGCTTCAAAACTACATTTCATTCCAGTTTATCATGTACTTGAGCGCATTAACACCAGCCACCACTCACTCCGTTTCATTCTCCTCACTCATTTGCCCTCCTCCTTTATCCACACAGTCCCTCCTTGTCTTTTATGAAAACACATACACACTAAATTCCACATGAGATGAGGTAGTGCAGTATTTATTTGCCTTTCTGAGTACAGCTTGTTTGGCTGGTGACATTTGGGCCTACATTCAGCAAATAACGTGTATTCTTCTTCAGAGCAGAATAAAGTTCAGCTGTGAGGACAAGGCTCAGCACTTTGGAGCACGCACTGCTCTTCCAGAGGACCCAAGCTGAGTCCTAGCATCCACATTAGGTTGCTGACAACTGCATCTAACTCCAACTCCCAGAATCGATTCTAGTTTTAAGTAGATTACTACTGTGAATGACAAGACATAATTATGGTTTTCCTAAATATTTCACTCAGAATTTAACAATAAGTAGAAAAACAGATTCACTGTAACATATCTGACTTCTTCACTGAGCACTCAATTCTAAAAGCTCTCACATCTACAAGGCAGCATGAAGAGCTGGTGCACCCTCAGGAGGTAGAAGGAGCCTGCTGTGGTCGACACATTAAGTCCATATCAGCCAGAGCCAGAGGGTGATTCCATCTCAAAAAGCAAAACAACACACACACTTAGTGCCAGCACTCAGGAGGCAGAGGCAGGTGGATCTCTGTGAGTCTGAAGCCAGCCTGTTAACAGAGCGAGTTCCAGGCTGTCTTATAAACTGTGAGGCACAAAATAAAGAAGTAAACAAAAAGAATGAAGTTCCTGTTACTAATGAAAATTAACTTTTTTTTTTTACCTAATGTAAATGAGCCAAACTTATCCTAAATTGCTCAGAATAAAGAAATAACATATATTGAGTAGTGTAAAGACTATTGCCCCTGCCCCATCCCCCCAAAATTTAAGGTCTTCAGAGTCACTTCATTTTCTATTCCTTACAAAATCTTTTTATTTTGTGTTGAACTAAATTGTTTGGAAAAGACACATTAGCTTAAAACATCTCCACAGTCAAGGCTTGTTTGGGATGCTTATTGAGGTTTCTCTATAAAGATTAGCAGGTGAAGGAAGAAAGAAAAGCATGTATCTTATTTACTAATGCAAAATACCTCATAACTTCCAGTGCTGTGTAGCATATGAACAAACTTTTAAAGAGCCCATTGAAAGCAGCACTAAATAGAGCCAGCCAGTGAGAGGGGCCAGCGGGTAAGAGCACAAGCTTGCATTCCTGATGAGCAGAGTTCAAACCCCAGAATGCAGTGGGAGACAACTGACTCCCTAAAGTTTCTCTCTGAGCTCCACATGCATGTCTGAACACATACACACACACAATAATAATAAACAGAAAGGTCATTAAAATCAAAAGAAAAGTTGAAAAGCTGTTATGGCCAAGCCAAGCCTATAATGTATGACTGCAGGACTAACTGTAGCATAGTTTCCTAGATGGAAGTCTCAGGCAGGAAGGAAAATGAAAGGGGAGGACACTGGGTGAAAACTAACAGTTTCAACATCAAGTATGAAGCTTTGTTAACAGCGATGAATCGGCATGAGTTTGTTAACTCTAACAAGTATAACGTAATATATGGTAATTAAGAAGACTGGGCATGGAGTATACTGAAACGGTACAATGTTCATAATAAGACTTTGGACTGGAGATGTGGCTCAGAAGTTAAGAGCACGCACTGCCACAGAGGCCCCAGCAGCTCCTCAGCCTCCATCAGGCAGCTCACACCACTGTAACTAGCCTCTTCTCTCGGGCTCCTGTGGGCACCTGCATTCACATCTACAATTCACATACAAACAATGAAAAAAATTTTTACAAACTTTTCTCAGAAAAGAAGATAAAGTGGATGGAGAAAAGGAATGGGACCTGGGGGTTGGAGGTAAATGTGACCAAGATACAGTGTACACATGTATGAACCTGTCAAAGACTGAATAAAAAACTTGTACAAATGCTTTTGGTTTCTCCAGACACGGTTTCCAGACAACCTTGGCTGTCCTGGAACTCACTCTGTAGACCAGGCTGACGCAGAACTCACAGGCCTTCAGACAGCCTTCTTAAATCCACCTGCCTCTGCCTCTGCCTCTGCCTCTGCCTCTGCCTCTGCCTCCCCGAGTGCTGGGATTAAATGTGTGCACCACCACCACCACCCAGCTCAAAGATAAATCTCTAAAAAAAAAAACAAAAAACAAATAACCCATCTCCAAGACATTCTAGTGCCAACAGTGGCACAAATGTTGGGAAAAAACTTACTATTTTCTGCAAAAGTGACTCTTACTGACATACTGCTGTACCCATAGGACAGTGCATCCCAACACCCTCAGAGAAGCTTCCTTCAGTAGAGGACTATTTACAGAGATCCACAACTGAGCAATGTGCAGACAGTGAGAGGCTCTGGAGCACTCAGCCCTAAATGGGATGTCTTCATCAAACTCTGCCCCTCAAGACTACACAGAAAGGTTTTAGGAGCAAGACATAGTAGCTGACTCTAAAGAAACAGCATCTTCTGCACAGAACATCTTCTTGACACACAGGAGAATTCAGAGACTGACAGTCAGCGCACACACACACAACCTGCTCAAGTACAAGTACAACAGAATCCCAGCAGGTAGACGGGAAAGTGACACAAAGTCACACCCCTAACCATGATGCTACTTGCAACTGAGAGCTGCTGCAAAAGGATATCACCTTTTTCCAATGGAGTATCACTGGGCAAGTCTATCAACCACACTCTCAAAGCAGGTCTCATGCCAGGAATAGGTTAACATAAAACAGACTCTAAGTTTCTTTTGGTTTGTTTGTTTTTTTAATTTTTATTTCATTTTCAGTTTGGGGGTTTTTTGTTTTGTTTTTGAAAGAGAAAAAAACATGAAGCCAGATGGGGAGGGGAGGGAGGAAGAAGGGGAGGGGAAAATATAATCAAAATATGGCATAAAGATTTAATTAAAAAAGCAGATTTTTAAAATGGAGGTAGAGAAGATAAAGGAAGACCCCTGACATGCACCTCTAGCATCTCACACACAAAATAAATTTCATAACAATAAAATTTAATTTAAAAGTTAAAACTTTTTTAAAATAGCAAAGATAGTGATTGTGGAAATAATAAATATACATTTGTATAAAGAATAGAGCAGGGATTAATAGCCAAAGATCATTACTAACCATTTTAAAAGAAAAGTTAAATTTTAATTATCATGACAATATGTGGGCAAGATAAATTCACAGACTAAGTTCTATAATCCAATTATGTAAAGACTGTGTAGAATGTCCTCAGTGACAGTCAGCCAGCCGGCTGGCTCAACACAGACTCCTCACACTGAGCCTGATGACCTGAGTCAGGAACTACGTGGTCAAAGAACACAACCAATTCCCGAAAGCTGGCTTGACACTCAACTCCACACACTTGCTCTGGCACAACTGTGCACACATCCACATACAAAATGAATAAATAAGGTGTTTTTGGTTTTTTTTCATGTTCTCAATGAAAATATCTCTTTCATTTGGTTGCCTGTGTCAAGGCATAATATGTGTAGCATTTGTCATAGAAACGAAGGTATGCTGAAAAAATATTAACAAGTATTCTAAAATGTTGTTTAGACACAGTAATAAGCAGCATCTCTCATGTACATGAATCCACTGGGCATCTCTGCTGGATACCGTCCTATGCGCTCAGTACACAAATAGACTCCATCCTCTGGAGTTGACATTCTAGCCAACAGGAAGAAAGCAGTAAGCAAACACAATAGAAGGAGCTGTTTTATCAAGAAATATGCTATGCAAAGAAAATCCTGAAACCAGGTACAGAAACTGCGGAGACCCTGGATGCTTGGGGAAGAGGCAGGTAGGGCACACTCTAAACAGACAGGCAAGAGGAAGCTCCCAAGGAGACGACGGCTCACCCAGGAGTGTGGAGGAAGGGGATCGTGCTGCCTAGCGAGCCCTTCAACAGAAAAGCACAGTGTTCCACTTCCAGTCCTGCGGCTTAAGCACCTGGCTTTCAGACTTGTAACTCTGCAGGTGACTGTATCCCCCGCATACCTTTTTCATTTCGTCTTCTAAATTCTCCTCCTCTTGGCCTTCAGACAATCTTCTTCTCAGATCGGCTATTTCCCGCTCTGCAGACTCTCGGTACTGCGCCCACTGTGCTCGCTCCTGCTCCAGCCTCAGGTGAAACTGGTGCTCATAGTCACGGACTGTCTCTACAAAACACCACATATGCCAAGTCTAAGGACTGCCGGGCAAGTATCTGCTTCACTAAAAGGTTTTAAGTTATGGAAAAAGCTTAAGACAAATTCTTAGAAATAAAAAATTGTAGTTCTTATTATGAGCTGAAATAAGGGCTTTAATACTTCATCATCAATCGTCAACAGACCTGCCATATGCTACTTGACAAGAAAACCTAGACACATTTCAAACTGGAGCTTTCAACACATCTAAGACCCACTCCCAAATCCATGTTATTTGACACCACACTGTGGCTCCCAAAACAAACTCAACATTTCACTGTAAAAAACATGTAAGGAAATACATTATTTCTGGGATAGTTTTACTAGAAGCTAAAATTCTAAACGAAGACAAATTTATAAAGTCTTTAGGAAATAACTTCCTCCTTGTAATGCAGTCTTACACCACCTAACAGGCACTACTGGTGGTCCATTAAATTACCTCTTTTTAAGGTTTCTGTTTTACATTCATGTCTTCAGTGCTGCCTGCACACACTGCACTATGTGCACCTGTTCCCTGCGGGTGTCAGAAGGGGGTGCCAGAGCTCCTGGAACGGCAGTTACAGGGAGTTGGGAGCTATCTGTGGGTGCGTGCTGGGAACTCAACACAGGTCCTCCTCAAAAGCAACAAGGGCTCCGAACCACTCCAGCCACCTCTCCAGCCCCATTTATCCCTTCTTCATCACTAACAAGACAACCTCTGTCTGAGAATTCACAGTGCTCAGTACAGCACTTCACTCTCCGGCTGAGTGGCCAGCTTAGTGCATCACTTGCCTCAATGCCGAAAACTAAACACAGAGACTTAAAGCCGTAAATTCCAATTTCCTGACAGTTCAAGGTGACCACAGACACGGTCAACAAAGTCTAAGAAAGATATACAGTATAAACATTTCTACAGAAATTTTCCTTTTGTAACGGAGGCTGAAAGAGCCATTGTTCAGACAAAAAGCAAAGAGGAAATTTTAAAGAACGTGTTAACTGTACAGAAGCAGACAGCTAGAAAAGTCTAGGATATGGGTAGGGTAACAGACCTGTTAGGACAACCCCTAGCTTACCTACAGACAGACTTGATCCCTATGAGAAATTAACTCCGTATAGACAAAGCAATATAGTCAGACTTACTACCTGAGATTAGAGTAACCCTCAGTGAGAGCTATAGACTCAGAAATAGAGGTAGCCTTAATTGCTTCCTCTCAAAAAAGACTATGTTTTTAAAAACTGGGACACAAATACAAAGACTGCATGGATAGAGCTGTTACCATTAGTTCACATGTGTAAATATTAACTAATTCCAAGATCCCAAAGATTCAGGTAACACCTTCCTTCATGTTGTCATCATTCTCAGAAATGAAGGAAGTCATGAAGGATTTGAGGTGAAGGGAAAGAAGCTAGACACACTATCACACTTCCTTCAGACCAAGGGTCACAAGTTGGACACACCATAAAGCCCATTTTAGCCTTAAGGACATTCTTGCCCATCAAGCAAAGATTTCACATACAAATATACATTTACTTAAGAATCTAAACAAATAAAAATCCAGGCTGAAAGCCTGTTTTGAATGTTAAAGTAACTACAACCCTCACTTAACACACTCTCTCTATTCTTCACTATCAGATCCGTTAAAGACACCGGCAAGGCGTCCATTACAACATCTCTGCTTCGCTCCATTTGACAGAAGGTGACAGTACCTAAAGTCACAAATAAACACAAAATTCTTTCTTTCTTTCTTTCTTTTTGGGGGGCGGGGGGTGGTTTCAAGACAGGTTTCTCTGTGCAGCCCTGGGATTCACTCCATGGACCAGGCTGACCTCACACTCACAGAGATCCACCCGCCTCTGCCTCCCAAGTGCTGGGACTAAAGGTGTGCACCAGCACTGCCTGATGCATTAAAATGCATTGTGGCCATCTGAAAATGGCATTACGCATCAGAATCTGTTGATCTCAGAAAGTCTAAACCCTAAACCTGACCTTTGTCTTTACCTTTCATTACAGCCTGAAGTGAAGCAACTTCTTCTCTCCACTGCCTTTTAACTTCATCTATAGCTTCTTGCTTAGTATTTTCAGAGACTGTAGCAATGGCCTTAATATTCTCCATCTCTGCCTGAGCCTCCCACAGCTGTGTCCGAAGGTGACCCAAATCATCCTGTGCAGCTTGCAATACTGCATTTTGCCTCTTCAGATCCTCTGGGAAAAAAGTAAAAGATTTTCCATTAATGTGTGGTTCACTTTATCAGACCCCCCCCCCAAAAAAAAAAAAGAAGAAGAATCTGAATTTTAAAATGCTATACAGATTATGAAGGCATTTTGATACATATATAAAGTACAACGAGTCTCAAAAACAAAGCATTTACACTAATAATATACTGGGGAAGGTCCCAAGCCTGCTGCTGTATTCAGGCTTTCACCACTCTCTCACTTATTTCCGTGTATGCGGGTGTTTTAACTACACGTTGATCTGTGCACACACGTGCCCTTGAGTGCCAGAAGAGTGCAGCAGATTCCCAAGACTGTTGTCACACTGTTAGCTGGCATGTAGGTGCTGGGACCTGAACCGGGCCCTTCGGAAGAACACCCCGGCTCTTTACCACTGAGCTCTCTCTCCACCCCAATCATCAAGTTGTTTACCTACTCAGCTGTAACTATCCAAATTTATAAACTGGAGATGAAGCTGGCCACTTTCCAGGGCTGTTGCAATGACTAAATAATACACTGTGAATGCCTCCAAGCACGGTAACTTTCAAGAGTAAGCCTTCAAGACACTCTTAACGGAAGAGCCACACCATACAGCGATTAGAGTTGACAAAGCTATGATTACTTTCTTAGTCACCTTTTTGTTTTTTGCTTTTTGAGACAGGGTTTCTCTGTGTAGCCCTGGCTGTCCTGGACTTCCCTGTAGTCCAGGCTGGTCTCACAGAGATCCGCCTGCCTGGGGTTAAAGTCATGGGTCACCACACGCAGCTCTGGTCACTTTATAACCTCTTAAATATTAAGTAGTTGATAGCACATGGATACCACACGCCTTAAGCATAGACAGGGCATATATTCAGTCCCGACGTCTGAAAAAGATGGGAATGTAGTTTAGTGGTGCAGCACTTGCCCAGCCTGCACAAAGCCCTGGTCCCTAACCCTAACAAAAGTAAGGGATAGAGCTATTTTCTCTTACTGTCAACGCCCACTATTCTCTCCATTCAAAACACAAAAACCCTGACTACCATCAACATAAAAGGTTTCAACTTTTAAGCCTACACTTCCTTATTTGTAGGAAGTTTGGTATGTTCCATACACTGACCAGTGACCACAATTCCCTTAGATTTCCCTTCCTCAGCCCCTCACCAAGTACTGTGAGTTGTCCACACACTCTGAGTCCTTCTGCCTTAGGCTCCTTAGCAACAGGATCTCAGTGCACACCAGCACGCTCTGGATGTCTGTCTCCAATGCAGCTCTCCTTCTGACTTAGGAAGAGCACTGTGAGGGGTAATCTTCACTGCTGACTGCATAAGGCGTCACCACAGAGAAAAACCTATGGTCATGAATGACTGGTGTGTCCATAGAGGGTTAAGTGAACAAAGAAGCCCATCCTGAATGTGGGCTGATACACACAGGACGAGGTCCTGGATTAAAAGTAAAAGTAAACAAGCCTCCCATGAGCATTCAAGCCAAGTGTGAGCTTTCATCTCCCTCTGCTTTCCCGACCGCAGATCCAATGTGACACACTTCACGCACCTCCGGCCATGCCTTCCCTGACGTGAGCCTCCTGCATCTCCTCCAAGCACGCCAGGTGTTGTGTCAGAACAAGAAAACTAGCACAGAATTCTTGTACCCAAAGCGGGCATGTCGCTATGATAACCTGACTACATGGCTGGTAGGTGTTTGAAACTGGCTCACGGCAGAAATGTACAAGAACTTCTGGGTTACGGAACAGAGAAGCCTCAGAATCCCATAACCAGAACTGAGTGTTTCATCTGACGGAGTGTGGAAAACCAGAACTCAACAAAAGGCCAGACAGTGAAGACCGTACTCATGAAGTCTGGAAAGAACAACAACCCGTGCTTGGGTTACAAGCCACTTGTAGGAGGACAGGGTTTGAATCAGCCATTGTTCAGTCCGCAGCTGTGTAACAGCCTTCTTCCTCCCACAAACACTAAAAGGCAAGCTAACGGAGACACTGAATCCCTACCTAACAGACCTCCAGGTGCCAGAACCTCTCACCTGGGAAAGTGAGTTTATGTCACAGCAGGTATTGGCTCCTGGACCGCCAAAGACCAAGAATAAAAGTAAGAATGAGAATAAGGCTGCAGGCTAGAACTGTGAATACCCCAACTCCAGAATACCCAGAAAGGCAAGAGAATCAACTCCCACTTCTGCCACAAATACATACTACGATTCCCCACTTCAAACACACTCCAATGCTGTCTGTCTCTGGGGCAAGGGCCTGAACTCTCCTTGGAGACCCACTAAACTCTTAATAACTTTTCTAATTAACTCCTTACTCCCCAGGAATCCATCTTGGTGTCTCTTGTGACAGTCCCCCCAAATTTTTCCAATATTCACTTTTTATCTTAGTAAAAGAGTCTAACCCTAGCCCTAACCATAATCCTTCAAACCTCTCCCACTAGAAGTAGCCCCTTTCTGCTGTCATTTTATATAGTTTCTGCATGAAGTATACAATTATCTTTGTGTTTTCCTCATTACTCCTTTTAACTCCTCACTGACACTCCTCATGTCCCCTTCTGCTGCCATCATACGTGTGTCACAGAAACACACAGTATACTCCCTACATGAGTCAATATGAAACTTATTTTTCTGAGCACCTGCATTTTATAGAGATGTCCTAGTTGGCACATTCCCCTTCTGTTTCTAGTTTAGTGGTTTTAATCATGAACAGGTACAGTTTTACAAATTACTTTTCCTTTATCAACTGAGAGATTCGTGTGCTTTGGTTTTGTTTGTTTTTTTCAAGACAGGGTTTCTCTGTGTAGCTTTGGTTGTCCTAGACTCACTCTGTAGACCAGGCTGGCCTTGAATTCAGAGCTCCATGCTTCTTGAGTGCTGGGGTTACAGGCCTGTGCCACCTCCGCCTGGCTATGCGTACACTTCGGTTTTTATCTTTTGTTTTGCTTGTTTCTGAGACCAGTCTTCGCAGTTATGTAAGCTCTGGCTGATGCTCTGTAGATCAGACTGTCCTTGGACTCACTGAAGCTCCCTGCCTCTGTGAGTGCTGGATTGAAGGCATCACCACGCCCAGCTTGCGCTCTATGCTACTCACTATAATGTACTGTTACAGTGGTAAAGTGTGTGACCAATCTGCAGTTCTAGGACAAGGCCAATTTGTCACCATCTGTTGTTGTTATGGTTTGGTTTTTTACGTTGTTTGATTTTGGAACACTTAGTAAGGATTTAGACAGAGACATCTACATTTCAAAGAGATGCATACACAAAGTTCTTGTGATGACTTGTTACATCTTTTCTAGGTTTTATCTGGATAATACTTTGTACAGAATGTCTCTTGCAGGGAACTAGAGAGTAAGAGCACTGGCTGCTCTTCCAGAGGACCTGGGTTCAATTCCCAGTACACACATGGCAGCTAAAAACTATCAGCAACTCCAGTTCCAGGGGATCTGACACCCTCACACAAACATACATGCAGGCAAACACCAATGCACATGAAATAAAAATAATTAATTTTTAATAAGAATGTCTCTTGCAGTTTATTTTTTATAAAAATTTGAAAAATTCTGGTACTAATTGTTCACAGGGGAAAATATGGATTATAATCAATATTCATTACTGTACATTTTAATGTGTTAAATAATGGTGAACAATTCTTTATGCAAACTTAGCTTTTCAAAAAGGGGGAAAACTAATTTATAACTAATTTCTCTTTATTCTGTTGTATTGTCTATGAGAACTCTGGCAAATAATAAAGTACTGATGACGGAATACAGAAGTTCCTCAAAAACTATTATGTGCTCCAGCTACGCTAGTCAGTCCTTCTGCCTGAGTCTCCCAAATCGCTTGGCTTGGTCTTTTAGTTTTTCCATGTTTTATTAGCAAATATTAGTTGTATGTGAGTTACACATGAATTTCATGACATTTTCACACATGTATATAATTTTAAGACTTACTTATTCATTATGTATACAATGTATGCCTGCATGCCAGCAGAGGGCACCAGACCTCACTATAGATGGCTGCCAGCCACCGTGTGGGTGCTGGGATTCAGTGCTCTTAACTGCTGAGCCATCTCTCCAGCCCGTGTATAACTGTGATTACACTCCCTCCCATTCACCAATCTCCATCCTCTCCTGCTCTTTGCTACCTCCTTCCCAACCATTCCCTCTCTGCTTTTGTCTTTATTTCTCTTTCTTTGTTTTGGTGACCCAATAACTTTGTTAAGCTTGTGTTTTTGTAGGTTTCTTCCAGAAGACTTTTTAGTATTGTTTCATTTTGCATCTGGTCATCTGGCCTACGAGTGCAGAAGTGCAACAGGTGCTCGCCTGTGCTAGCAGAGAGCAGAGAGGGCACCAGACCTGCAGGAGTCAAGGCAGCTGTGAGCAGATGCTGGGAACCAAGAACACTTCTGTGGAAGTGGACTCAACGTTCTTCGGGGTACTTTGGAAGTCGTCTTTGTCAGTCTCTCCACTTTGTACAGCTTCTTATGTCCCTCTCTAGTTCTCTTCTGACAAATACAAGCCCTCCCCATTGCTACAGTGCCCGTGCAGGCGACAAATGTTCTCAGTATTTAACTGCCTCAAGGATGCACTTTGTTCTCACTCGAGAATTCAGGTAAAGGCTGGGCATGGTGGCACACACCTTTAATCCCAGCACTTGGGAGGCAGAGGCAGGTGGATCTCTAAGTTCAAGGGCATCCTAGTCTACAAAGTGAGTTCCAGGACAGCCAGGAGAAACCCTATCTCAAAAAACAAAAACAAAAAAGAAACTATATAAGCTTATGAAAAAAATGACTAATATTTTTGGGAGCTGGAGAGATGACTCAGTGTTAGTGGCTGTTCTTCCAGATGTCCTAGTTCAAGTTCCAGCAGCCACATGGAGGTTTATAACCACCTGTAATAGGGTCTCATGCTCTCTAACTTCCTCGTGTACATGCAGACAGAAATTCATATAAATAAATAAATGTTAAAAAAGAGAATTCAGCTAAATATTAAAGTTGTAAGTTGACAATCTTTTTTATCTCCTCTGAGGATGTCATTCCATTGTCTTCTGTGTTCTGAGGGGCTAATACAGTGCAGTGTTTCCTGGAACCAGTTGCTGCGGACAAGGCTCTTGACGTCACTCCCCGGCTAGTCCCAGGATCAGGACCCTCAGAACATGCACATGCACTGTGCAAGGCTTATTCTCTTGTATGTATTTACAAGACGCTGTTTTTGTTTGTTTGGGGTGTGTGTATGTGTGTTTGGGTTTTTTGAGACAGGGTTTTTCTGTGTAGCCCTGGCTGTCCTGGAACTCATTCTGTAGACCAGGCTGGCCTTAAACTCAGATCTGCCTGCCTCTGCCTCCCAAGTACCAGGATAAAGGCATGTGTCACCACACCCGGCCTTGTTTACAAGTTTTTAATGTAGTTTTCTTACTTATCCTTTTTCTTAATAGTTGTAATTTTTAAAATATTCCTGCTTCCTATCCATATCTAAGTGAACATATACCATCTGGACCATATACAAATTCCTAAAGCATGCTTTTCACAACCGAGAGTCTAAAAGCATCAGAACACTATGTAAATTATGACCCTGTCCTTTCGGACAGCACTAGAAAACTCTACGTCCATTTCTCTCCTTTTCTTGAACAGCCTTTCTTCTGCAGCTTCAGAGATCAGGGCCTACCAACACTCTCGACTGAGGGTCTGAACACAGATACTGCTGCAGGGTAAGCGCTGTACTGAAGCTGGGCACAACTTTCCTAAATTGTATAATATTCCCAACTAAAATCAGCTTGAAAAAAATGTACACTCAGACAAAAGCAGGCGGTAAGAGAAGTGAAAAGGTGGCCATGTCCCTCTTTTCTTAGTCCCCATTACTGTTTGCATTTACAACTCAGTGATTGTCCAAATAAATGCAAGCCCAGCAATCACAGAAGCAGCAAAACTGTCCCTTCTGGGGAAACACAGCATTTGGGTTTACGAGTCACCTTGGCCTGTTTTGCGACAGACTGACTGCTGGGCACGCCACTGTACACTGTAAGCTGCGACGCTCATGCCTGACCCACCCTCACAAGCAGGCGCAGCAACAGAAGCTGCTGCTTGAGAAGAGAGCCTTAATTTCTAATTTTATTATGATACAGTCAAGTGTTCAAGACAAAAACTAAATAATCGGCCGGGCGGTGGTGACGCACACCTTTGATCCCAGCACTTGGGAGGCAGAGGCAGGTAGATCACTATGAGTTCGAGGCCAGCCTGGTCTACAGAGTGAGTTCCAGGATAGCCACAGAGGAACCCTGTCTCAAAAAAAAAAAAAAAACCTAAACAATCAACACTGATGTCTTAATGTCTTATATACCATATATACTGCCTTTAGGAAGGCCACCGTAAAGTGTCAGAAAAGATCACAGAACTGCTTCTGTCATTTTATAGAAAGCTGCCTCAGCACTGATGCTCCAACCAAGGACCATGCATTCAGATAACCTAGGACCCCTGCACAGATGTAACCTGTGGCAGCTCAGTCTCCAAATTGTCTCCCTAGTAAAAGGAACAGGGGCTGTCACTGCAATGAACTCAGTGGCTGGTTCTTTAATCACCTCCCCCTGAGGAGGGAGCAGCCTTACTAAACCACAGAGGAAGACTATGAAAGACAGTTCAGATGAGACCTGATAGGCTAGGGTCAGATGGAAAGGGGAGGAGGACCTCCACTATTGGTGGACTGGGGAAGGGACATGGGAGGAGAAGAGGGAGGGAGGGTGGGATTGGGAGGGGACAAGGGTGGGGCTACAGCTGGGATACAAAGTGAATAAATTGTAATAAATAAAAAATTATAAGAAAAAAAAGAGGGGATGAGTGTGGCCAAAACTTATTATATCCATGTGAAATTGTCAATGAATAAATTAAATTTTTAAAAAAAGCTGCCTCAGCATTCTCTACGGCCAGCGTAAATCTGTTAACACTTTCAGATAATAAAGTAGAGTTAACTGAAGTGGTTTTAACATAGCAAGCTGTCTAATGCAGAGATAAAACTTTTGTCAGAAGAAGAGGCTGTGGGCCAGTGAGATGGCTCAGTGGCTTTGTAAAAGCACCCATTGTCCACGCCTGATAACCCAAGTTTGATCCTAAAACCCAAGAAAAGGCAGAAGCAAAGACTTAACCGCACAAAGTTGCCCTTTACTGCCACACCTATGCTCCAGCACACATGGTGAAGAAAGAAAGGAAGGCCCACCCCTAGTGTGAGCACTGGGGAGAGCTGGGCCACACCTTGCCTGGGCATCACAGTAGAGCTGAGTCTTTGGGTAGTGGGGTACAGGTGAGCCAGCCTGGAGGATGTGAGAGCAGCAGAGATGGCCCTGCCCCTCGCCTGGGCAGTGCTGGAGAGCTGGCCTGGAGGGCGTGAGTAGTGAGAGCTGTCAGGCTGACTAGCTCAGCTACCACCCAGGACCAGGTCCAGGGCTTTGAGTTGGCTCACCCCAGTATCTACCCATCTATGAAATGCTGGAGAGCATGAAGGGGTGGTTCTCCAGATCCAAAGCTGCAGGATCTTCACGACACAGGGCAACTACAGGACAGCAGACAGGAGTCCTAGGGAGGATCCATACTCATGTGTGGACCGACAGCTCACGGCAGTGAGCACATGCAAGAAAAGCTGTCTGAGCAAAGGGGTGTCCTGTGTGACCCACCATAGCAAGATTTTGTTGTTTTCTTCTCTTTTAGGGGAAGGCTGCAAGGGCAGAGGGAGGATATGGAGAACAGCAAGTCGAGAGGGATTAGGGTGCATAATGTGAAATTCACAAAGAATCAATAAAAAGTTAAAAAGAAAGGGAGGGGAGAAAGGGAGGAAAAAAGGCAGAGAGAAATGTGCTTTTTTTTTTTTTACTTTCTATTAAATTTATTTACAAGATTTTATAGAAAATAACTTCAAGGAAAAAGGAAAAACCTAAAAGGTTTATTTGGGAACAGAGGAAAATGGAAAACAAGTCAAACTAGCTTTCAAAACTGATTTTAAGGGACTACAAAGATGGCTCAGTGGTTAAGAGCACACTATCTGCTCTTCCAAAGGAACCAGGTTCAAATCCCAGCACCCACATGGCAGCAAATCTGACACCCTCACATCAATTCACAAAAAATAAAAATAAATTATTTTTTTAAAACTAAACTTCAACTTACTGAATAAAGAAAAACTAAGATAAAGGTTCAATTTCCAGCACTCACATGACAGCTGACAACTGTCTATTAACTCCAGTCCCAGGGGATCCTGTGTCCTCTTCTAGCCTCCGTGGTATACAGACATATTTGCAGACAAAATATCCACACATATCTACATATGAGCGTGAGAAGAAAAGGAAGAAAAGGGCATGAACATGAGCACACGGGACGGGGTCTGAGCTGAACATCAGAGGACACACTAGCAGAGCCTTGTGTGTGTGCACCGAGTGTATTAACAGGTTATCCTGACACCACAGCACTGCTCCCAGTTTAGGGACCTTGTCAACTGAGGAAGAAATAAACCTTAAAAGGAAGGCTGGAAGAGGAAAGGGCTACACAGCAAGCAAAGGGCAGGGTAGGGTGCTTAGCAAATTTGCATGTGCCTGTATGAAAGCCCCAGGGACTGGGAATGCAACTCCCAGAAGTCTTCTACTTGACATGCACAGGGCCCTGGGCTCACTCTAGCACCACCTAAACCAAGCACAGGATTGCACACCTACAATCCCAGCACTTGGAACACAGATGCAGGAGGATCGGAAAAGTCAACCTGAGCTACATGAAACCCTATCTAAAGCAAAGGAAGAGAGGGGAGGGAAAGGGAGGGGAAGTGGGCAGGAGGAGGAGCATGTGGGGAAGGGAGTGCTGGATTAAAAGTCTACCGCCATACCCCACTTACATGCTTAGTTTTGTAACAGAACACTGACAAGATTTTTTTCTCTCTTGGTTTTTTAAGACAGGGTTTCTCTGCACAGCCTTGGCTTGTCCTAGACTCAATTTATAGACCAGGCTGGACTAAACTCACAGTGATCCGCCTGCCTCTGCCACCTGAGCACTGGGATTACAAGTGTGCATCACATCAGTGGACAAGATTATTTTTAAAAGACTTTCAAGCCCAAGTTATTACCTTAGGAGTTTAAGATCCAGACTAGCATGCATGAAGCCTGGGTTCAAACTGGGGTGCCAAACTAGTGACCTAGCATGTGGGAGACAAGGTCAGAACTTTAGGGTCACGCTCAGCTGTTAATAGCTCAAGGCTAGTCTGGGATGCACAGGGTTCTATCTCAATAAAAATTTCAATTAAAAATAAAAAAGATATTGATTTAGATTAAGGAGTCTCAAAGTATGCTACCTAAACCATTAATAATAACACCCAGTAACCTGCTAAAAATGCAAACTGTGGAACCCAGAGTCCAGAAACTCTGAAGCTGAATCGCCTGGGACCACAGGACCCTCACCCCAGCTCCTGACTCCGCAAACGGGGGACGCAACCCAAATGTGTCCACGCAAGTTTTCCCAATAAGCCTGACCCTGCCGCAGCTGCTGCACAAGGACACTGCAGAGGTTGTATCTGTACTATTTCCAGGCCAACAGCAGAGAGCGGACAGCGTCCCTGCCGCTCATTAGATCCCCACCAGCGCCACTTTAAACGCCCGCCCATGACAGCTGGTGGCACAAGAACTCTAGATCTGCTGGTCTCACCTTCAGCTCAGTCAACCTAAGGGAACACATGAATCTTGCTCCCACTGTACGTGCGGCACCTAAATACAATGTATCCGACATAGCAGGTATTTACTGGGCGGTTACTTTGCGGTAACTTCAGTGAAATGTCAGTTTCTGTACAACAGAACCAGGAGGCGCACCTTAGCGTTAAGAGCAGCCAACTACAGCTAAGCACAATCACTGTTGGAAACACACGGACCTTAATGCTGCATTTCCCACATGCTCTAACTCCACTGACAACTCTAGTTCCGAAAAGCATTGTATTATAGCACACACACGCACACACACGCGCACACAAACAATGGTTTCAGCAATGGCAAACACACACTGTACTATCAGAAATTTAACATTTAAGACAGTTTTGGCAGGGGAATTGGGAAAGAGACTGGCAAACTTACCCTCCTTAGCCAAATACAGCTCCTTAAATTTTGCTCTCTTTTGATTAAATTCTTGCTCAAGCTGCTGCTGTGCACGCAAAAATTCTGCATTAATTTTTTCCAATTCTGCTACCCGTTGCTGAAGAGAAACTGGAAAAAAAATACCAGTTAGCAAGTAATATATTTGTTTATATATAAACCACAAGAATAAAGTAGCCATCCAGCTACACACTAGCTACACACTACTATACATGAAATTAGTAGAGAAGCTGAAATCCATTATATACTAGGAAACTGTAATTTAAAAAAAAAAGCCAGACACTTCTATCAGACTTTGGTACATACAGTGTAAGTGAGTCATACACACTGAAACAGAGTTACACTGTGAGTGAGTCATACATACTGAAACAGAATTACAGAGAACAAAGAATTCCAATACAAGAATTCCTAACAGTCTTTACTGCGCTGACAGACTGTTTCTCCACTGGTGGAGCTGTTAAATACTGACTTAGTTAAGCCATTTCTCCCACAGCTAACCCCACTGCCACCACTGCTACTTCCTGCTTCTTTATCACAAACAAAATCTAATAGGTTCCCTGGCTAGGACACCCACAGAAACAGGAACTAATCTTCCAGTCCCAAAAGACCCATTCTACTATACGGAAATTGTTACTATATGGAAAAGACACAACCTGTGATTCTGTGTCAAAGCTCATACTGGCAGATCATATGTTTTCAGATAAGTGTTGACCATAGTCTGGCAATGAGCAGACACATACTTTACTTAGGGGTTCAAGATTTGGAGTTCACTGACTGTCTATTCTGATCAAGGCCAGGGGCTGCTTTGGTCAAAACACAAACTCTCAGCCTTAAATCTATCAACATAATCTCTCCAGAAGATATTTATCCGCACAAGCCAACACTATCCAAGTACCTTAGCCAGTAGAATTCCCTTCTCTCTACTCTACACCTCTGGAAATGATGGTGATCTGCCTATAGTAGAACTAAGATCCAGGATTATCTTTGAGGGCCACTCCCTACCCTCAAGCCACTGCTCAATTCACAACTGATTTTATAGTACACATAAAAAAGGCCAAAAAAGTATTCCAATAGTTAGAACTACAGCTCATTAATTTCCTCCATTTTCTTTTCAAAGTTCTCTGCAATAAGAATATATTATTCTAACAAAATACTAAACCAAAGCTTGTATTTGTTCATTCTCATATCTCTAAGCTAGCTTTACTACAGATGTGACAATACCAGTACAACCCACAGCTGGAACAGAAAAGCCTGCTGCTGTGAGCTCCATGTCGAAGGAAAGTCACTCTGAGGTAGTTCTACAGTTAGACAATGACACCTGACCATCTGAAAGCTTGACTTTTTTTTTTTTTTTTAAGAGGGAAGGCAGCCATGTAGGAAAATTTATGAAGGATGACCACTGGAAGAGTGTTTGCCATTTAAAATCAGGAATTTAATCTGAGTTCCTTCTTTCTTCGGGTAGTTATTGTTAAATCCCAAGAGTTAAATTACGAGCTTTCCCACATAACAGTAAACTACTGACTACTACAGAAAAAAAGAAAAAAAAAAAAAAAAAAGGCCCCTGACAAATGAAGGAAACCATTCCATAATGTTAGGTCGGAGGTTCTGAGACAAAGGCAAGATGACCCGGACCAAGAGGTCCCCGCCCTTCTGACCAGGAGCCTATGCTTTAAAAAGCTTGTGCAAAACACTGGACAAAGGACTGGAGAGATGGCTCAGTGGTTAAGAGCATTATCTGCTCTTCCAGAGGTCCTGAGTTTGAGTCCCAGCAATTCCATCATGGCTCACAGCCATCTATACTTAGATCTGATGTCCTCTCTGGCATGCAGGTGTATGTACATGTAGATGAAGCACTCATAGATGTAAAATAAATAAATAACTATTTTAAAAAAATGAACAAAGCCAGCTCCTAGTTCCAAATTCCAAAGTGACCACAGGAACTAAGACCCTAGCTACAGGGCTCTGACTGCACTTAGCAAAGAAGGCTGTAACCCCAGCACCTCATCATCACATCATGACGACTCCTGACTCCCTTTAGGAAGCCCCCACCCCCGTCCAACCCTGCAGCTTCACTGACCCCTCCTGTGAACCTGCCAGAGAGCTGCATCCCAATAAGCCTGGCTTTTATAAATTCAGCTTAATTCGATTTATTATGTCGCTGGAGGAGCCAGGAATTATGAAGAAGCCATTCACACACAATGTATGTTACTTCAAAATTATAATGTACACATTTTTAAAAATACTATGTAATCAAGAAATTTAAAATAAATGAAAAGAAAAAAAAAAGGCCTCTGTTCATGCTTTTCCCTACATCCTATATCAGCCATACCTTCCACCACACACACACAAAGGCTTATACCATTCATCATTATATTTAAGTCAAGTAAGACTAACGACTCAACAAAAACAAAAATGCTACCCTTAAAATTAAAACCCTGGCATGGTAGTTTGTATCTGTAAGCCCGGGACTTGGGAACTTGGGAGTCTAAGGCAGGAGGATTACCCTGAGTATGAAGCTCGCCTGCACTACAGAGTCCCAAGCAAGCCTAGGCTACAGAGTGAAACACTCACATTTTTCTTTCCAGCCAAATATTTGTTTCCACTATTCCCTAGTCCATCCTGGCTCTGACCCACACAGAGCCAGATCCACATCCACACCCACAGTTCTGACTGGCTCTCTCCACCCTTAAGACAGACTGAAATCCCAGAGTCAGGTCCTTTTGAGGAGTACCAAGTGACCCCCTCTTCACCCTACCTTTATGTTAACTTTCAAAAGCCTCCATCTCAAGCACTCCAAGCATATTGCATTTCTACAAAACAGAAAGGCCAAAATAACTGCTTCTCACAAGAAAGGCTTTAACACCATGGAAGAGAAGTAAATTTATCCCAAACAGACAGTTTACAAAAAAGGTTTATCATAATGCATTAGCAGGCAACCAAAACTCAAACTAAAAACAGTTCATCAAATGAAGTGCTGTATTTTTTTTAAACATAGTAACTACATAGTTCATAGTGATAAGCATATAGCTCAAAAAATAATTTATTTCAAATAGAAAAAGAAAGAGGGCTGGAGAGATGGGTCAGTGGTGAAGAATACTGTCTGCTCTTCCAGAGGCCCTGAGTTCAATTCTCAGCAACCACATGGTGGCTCACAGCCATCTGTAGTGAGATCCGATGCCCTTTCTGCCATGCAGGTGTACATACAGTCAGAGCCCTCATACAAAATAAATAAGTCTAAGAAGAAGAGGAGGAAGAGAATGAAAAGAAAAAAAAAGAAATACAGAAATCAAGTCACTCTGTCGTCACAAGACTAGAAGCCACTCACTCCTGGTCTCATGATTCTCACCAAGTTCCATGCTTACTGACTTCCAGATGATCCCCCTTCCTGCTACATACAAATTAACTAGTTGAGTCAGCACCAGCTTTCAACAATACTAAGCCTTCGGGATTCAGCCACACAGAGTTTTAGTGTACCACCTTTCACAAACACAGTCCATACATTATTACCTTTGCTTGAGTGCTAAGGAGGAAATCATCTGATGCTAAGGCTACTTCATTTGTTAACTTATTTATCAAGGACAGAAAGAGAGAGGAAAGGACAGGATCTCACTATGTAGCCAGCCTAAAACAAGGCCAATCTAGAACTTGTAATGCTGCCACGGTGGGCCTGGAACTCACAGTGATTCAACTGCCACAGGATGCCAACTACTTCGATTAAAGGTGTTTGCCATGCTGCCATGTAAAGCCTCCATTTATTTATTTTATTTTATTTTTGGTTTTCAAAAGAATGGCTACTTTTAATGCTTGCCATCCAAAAATAAAAATAACTGTCACTCAAAATGTCTGAATTAAGCAATACTAATACAGAAAAAAAAAAGGGAGAAAGTAAAATCATAAATAAGGAAAAGGGTCAGTAATTCTTATGTATTTGACTCATCCTAGTTTTACTACTGTTTATTGAGACAGTCTCAACCCTCAGTCCTCTTTCTGTGTCTCCCAAGTGCTGGATTCCAAAAGCAGGCCACAATTACCTTGTCTAGCTTAATTATCCCTAATTCTGATAAGTAAGAATATAGAGTAACTATAGAAATATAGAAATATTTTTATTTCCAAGCCCTGAGCTGTGTCCTACTATATACACCTCTACAAAAAGAAACACTTTACTAAGTTCAGTGAGACAAAACAGAGGGAAAAAGAAGTTTGAGTCATATTTTACCATAACCAGAAACTTTTACTTGAAGATCTTGCTAAAGATTCAAAAATCCATTTCCAGCCACAGTGCAGGAGGGGGAAAAAAAAGAATCTGAACAGAGCCAGGTAGGTGCTGTAGCACACAACTGTAATCCCAGCATTTGGGAGGCGGAGACAGGTGGATCTCTGTGAGTCTGAGGTCAGCCTAGTCTACGGAACGGATCCCAGGACAGCCAGGGCTACACAAAGAAACCCTGTCTCAAAAAAAAGAAGAATCTGAACAGTTCCTGAAACCCATAAGTCTCGACTTGTATTGCCTACAGATTTTGAAATGAGACTACTGTGAGGCACAGGGTATGTGCCCACAAGTCAGCAGTTCAGGATGCCATGACAGGAGGACCAAGTCAGCCCAGGGCACAGCTCGAGCCCTGCTGTGCAAAACAGTAGGCCTTGTTAGAAAGAAGGGAAGGAAGGAGAAAGAGGAAAGAAAAAAAGCATAAAATGAAATTTTTAGGTATAATGGGTATATCCATTTAATGAGATACTATAGCCAGAAAATGTATAGTAAAGGAAAAGAACAAAATAGAAAATTATATATGATACAATATAAACCATGTAAAAATATAGTAAAAACAGACTGATCGCTGTAAGTTCAAGGCCTGCCTTGTCTACAAAGCAATTCCAGGACAGCCATGGCTACACAGAGAAACCATCTCAGAAAAAAAAAAAAAAAAAACAGACTGGAAAAAATATGCCAAGACATGACAGTAGACAAAGCAGGCAGGCCACACATCTGTCACACCTAACCGGGAAAAGCAGCTGCCTGCCAGCGTCACTTAGGCCGTGGCATTTTGCCATTGGGAGTTGGCAACACAGAAATTCTCTAGGCAATTTGGAAGGGAAACTTATGGCCAAGGACATCATGTAGGAAGCAAGGCTGCATTCTAATGAGCTGGACGGGGTACCAAAGTTGAACCAGAAGACACCCAGCAGACCACAGAGTTCAAGGAAGAACACACAAACACAATAAAAGAGTCCCAAATACATCTCAAAAAAAAAAAAGCGAAAGTAAAGCTGGGAGCTGGAGAGATGGCTGAGGAGCTGGGAGCACTGGCTGCTTCTGCAGGACTCCAGTCCGGTTCCTAGCATCCCCACTGCGGCAGCACCCCTCCAACTGCAGGCCAGGGGAGCCGAGGCTTGGGTCAGGCACACATGGAGTGCACACACACACACACACACAAGCAAGCAGAGACTCAGACATAAATAATCTAAAACAATTAAAACCCTATGTTGGATTAAAGGTGTAGCTCCATTAGAACACTTGCCTAACAGGCACATATCCCTGGATTTGACCCCCAACACCCCATAACTGAGCCTTAATTCCAGCCCCCGAGAAGTAAAGGCAAAAGTACAGGGTCAATGACAGCCTCGGCTCACAGAGAGTTCAAGGTCAGCACGAATTACAAGAGACTCTGTGCAAAAGGAAAAGAAAAAACAAACAAACAAAAAGGAAAAAGCTCTGCTAGCTGGTCACGGCAACTCTAGCATTCAGAAGGCCGAGGAAAGCTCAAGAATCCCAGCCAGCCTGAGCGACAGTAGGAGACCCCCCACACATTTGGGAGGGAAGATGGTTCAGCGGGTAAAAGTACTTGCTACACAAGCATCAGGACTTAAGTTCAAATCCCTAGCACTTACATTAAAAAAATAATAATAATTAAGAAAAATAAAACAATGCCTATGTTATTCAGCCAGAGCTGAACCTGGGTCCTCTGCTCAGGGACTCCGGCATGGTTTGTCAGAAAATAGTCGTGAATATCTGACTGGGAGAACTGGTGAAGAGGCTCTCTTCCAGGTGACCAGAGGTCCTAGAGAGAGCATCAAAGATGCCTTGGTAGAGTTGCCCAGAGTGGCAGTGAGCTGAAGTCCAGTAACCCATGCTTAGCAGTTGCCAATGCCAGGCAGCAGCAATAAATAGTCCCTTGGACACAGGACTTGGAATGGTGCCAGTGCCTCTGGAAACAGGTGCAGAACACCAGCACAGAGCTACAGCAGCCTTTTGTTCCCTCTGCACGGAAGCACACAGGTTACCATCCTCCAGAGCCTCCTCACAGAAAGACAAAGGCTTGCCAAGACAGCCCCTCAGGCAGATGAAGCTATCTTTGGAGCACCTGACCATTGTCAAGACCAACCTGACCATTGTCCGCGATGGTGACAGATCCTTGAACCTCATCCGCTGGCCAGCTCAGTCTGCTTCTGTACTGACTGATCTCAAAACCTCACTCTTCAGACTCAACGGGCAAAGAGAAACATATCTGCAAGAGCTCACGCCTCTCTCAGATGAGATGGTCCAACTTGGGAACCTGCCTCCAGGCTCCCACACTGCACTCTGGAAGTCTTCTAGCAGCCAGTTACAGAACATCTCAGTAAGTGACGGGGTTGCCTGTCAACCCTCGGAAACCAAGTACACCACCAGACGTGGTAGTGTGCTTTGTAACCCAAAGCTGGGAAGGCAAAGACAGGAGCCCCTGGAAGTCCCTGGCTAACCTAGCTGGTGAGCTCTAAAGCCAGGAAACCTCATAGCAAAGGAAGCACGCAGCATTCCAGAAGATGAAGCTCACATGTGCATATCTATTTAAAAATTAAAAATAGCAATCTAGGAAAGGGCTGAGAGATGGCACAGGGGATGAAAGTGTTTGCCATACAAGCCTGACAACCTAGGTCTAATCCCTGGAACCCACAGAAACCAGACAGCTTGTTTGTATCAATAATCCCAGCATACCTCCACTGAGATACGGAAACAGATATGGGCTGGAAGCAACTAACCAGACAGAGTATACAGAGCAGCAGAACGAGAGAGGCTCTGCCTCAGCAGGATTCCGTAAGAGCACCAACTCCCAAAGCTGCCTTCTGACCCATGTCCCTGTGGTGACCCCCACCACCATCATCAGAAGTAGTAACAGTAAATATGTAAAATCCAAGAGAGGAGGTCAGAGTTATAAACGAAACTGGGGCCCTAGTAACCATGGCCGTGGAAGCAGTACATGTACATTCGATGTTGGGGGTCGGGGGGTTATTTTGTTTTTCACTTTTTTGCTGGTCTGGCTCAGCTCTGAGATAGTGTCTCAACTATGTAACCTAGGCTGACCTGGTACTCAGAGCTCTACCTGCCTCTGCCTCCTGAGTGCCTGGATTAAATACCTGAGTTTAAGGCTAACTATTTTTATGACTCAGTATTTCTTTCCTTTTTAATTAATTTGTTTTTATTTTATGTGCATTGATGTTTCACCTACATGTATGTCTGTGTGGAGTGTCAGACCTTTGGCATTACAGACAGCTGCGAGCTGCCATGCGGGTGCTGGAAACTGAACCCTGGTCCTCTGGAAGAGCAGTCAGTGCTCTTAACCACTGAGCCATCTCTCCAGTCCATGACTCAGTATTTTTGTATTTCAGGATTTAAGTTTAAATCAGCTGAAAAACAATGTACTCACATGACATCATTTCTCAATCATTCTAGAGAAACAGCTCATAAAGAACAACAAAAATCTCATATCATCCCTTTAATATAAAATAATTGGTTTAGGATATCCTGAAGTTTTTAACATTTACAAGAACATAAACTGTCCTTTAGAACCATGTTAGAATAAACTGTAAGACAAATCAAATTTCCTCTATACAGAGATAGCACAGAAAATGAACATGACAAGTCTTCATTCTCTTTACATTTGTGCTATAGCAAGGCTGCCCTACAGTATCAGCTCTACATTAGAGGTTACTCATCAGGAGTCCATCATAAATAGATAATAGTAACACAAAGGGTATATTTTATTCACAAGGAAACTGAATGTATTATTTATGAACTTTTCAGAACTATCAAGGTCATAGGTGGAGAGGGTTAGAATTTTGATAAATAGTATCATCCTGCCTACATGTAGGTGAGTATTATATCCAAGCATGGGAACACAAAAACTAATTAAAGAAGTTTGGGGGGGGGGGAAGAAGTTTCAGGGAGAGAATGCAGATGTTAACACTTGCCAGGTATGAAAAAAAGAAAAAAAACCAAAAAACGATGAATTCTCACAGGTGTTAACAATGAAGACCCACGTATTTGCCAGGAACGGTGGCATATGCCTTTAATCCCAGCACTCGAGACACAAGCAAGCATAGCTCTATGCGTTCAGGGCTAGCCTTATCTACATAGCTTGTTCCAGGCCAGCCAGGGATACATAATGAGACTCTATCTCAAACTAAACAAACAAGGAACCCGTATTTATTAGGTACTTGGCAATCAGTGTGGCAAAACAGTTGAAGAAACGAGTGCTTGAACTGAACACAAATCCAAGGGGAGCTCCCCCTCGCACAGGCTCTTCCATCCCTCCATGAAAGTGGGAGCTAGTGTTACTGCAACCCACCCTTCTGGGCACACTTCAAGGCAAATGGCCATGTATGTGGTAATCAAAAGCAAAAGCCTTAAATTTTTATATAATTTTTACATGGGCAATTTCCCTAAGAGATCATGAATATGTGTGTGAAAATTTCATTCCAGAAGTATTAATGACTGTAGAACAGTTGAAATTCTAAAACATCAGTAAAATATGTTGTGGAAGGTTTGTGGCTTTAAAAACTCAGTTACGGGGGGGCTGGAGAGATGTCTCAGTGGCTAAGAGCACTGTCTGCTCTCCCAGAGGACCTGGGTTCAGTTTCCAGCACCCACGTGGTGGCTCACAACCATCTGTTATTGTGATCTTATGCCCTCTTCTGGTGTGCAGGTGTACATGCAGATAGAAACAACCAAAATAAATATTTTTAAAACTCAGCTATGTTACGTAAACAGTTTTTGTTTACTCTCACCCCTGAGATTAAACAACTCATGAGCTTTAAATTGTACAGTTTTGCCCACCTCCCACTCCAGCCTACCCAGGATCTGACTCACCTCTTTGCCCCCACCCCCTCCCGAATCCACAGTGTATGCTACTACCTATTGGCTTCTTGGTAGCTATCACATGCATCTACTCACATAACTTTTACTTAGTAACTGTGTCAAAGCAAAAAGGAATGATGTTGGCAAGTTATGGAAGTGGAAGGGAAGCAGTAAAAATGCTTCCATTAGGCAAATTATGCAACTACAGGAAGACATTCTGAGAGCGCTAGAGACTACATCTGCCAGACTATTACATTTAACAATTGTTACAAAACATCATTACTCTGTTTTATGAATAATTGTTGTTATTACCCTCATACTATGTCTAATTTGTACTTTATCACAGGTTCATATGCGTGAGGGAAAAGGCACAGAATACGTGGGATTCAGGATCACCCACAGTTTCAGATCCTTCTGGGGTCTTGGAATGTATCCTCCATGAACAGTGACCTGCAGTGCCTAACAAATACTATCTACATTAATTCAAGATGAAGCCTGAATGTGAACACAACGAATTCTACCAACCAAAATGGAATAAGTATTTTCTATACTAAACTGTCATGAATGAAATAAATTCCATTTTTTTTTACCACATTAGTAAAATCATGGTAACAGAATCTTCTGAATCAAAGTGAAAAACTATTCCAAACTCAGGAACGCAATGGCAAAGATTTTCAAACACTCGCAAGTTAAATGTAGGTACAAGTAGAATAGCAAACCATCAGAACTGTTTTATCTCAGATATAAAGCTGTCTAACATTAGAAAATCCATTAGTGGGCTGAGAGATGGCTCAGAGGTTAAGAACACTCACTGTTCTTCCAAAGGCTCTGAGTTCAATTCCCAGCAACCACATGGTGGTTCATAACCATCTATAGTAAGATCTGGTGTGTAGGCAGAATGTTGTATAAATAGTAAATAAATCTTAAAAAAGAAAAGAAAAGAAAATCTGTTAGTATAATTCATTTTGTTGAACAATTTTAAAATATGTGAGATAGCTCCAAAAATTACAAAGGAAAAGCAATTAAGGAAATCTCTTTTAAAAAAAAATTACAGGTAGGCAGTGGTGGCTCAATGCCTTTAATCCCAGCATGTGACAGGCAGAGGCAGGTGGATCTCTGAGTTCGGAGTTCAGAGTTCGGAGTTCAAGGCCAGCCTAGTCTACAGGGCAAGTTTCAGGACAGTTAAGGCTACACAGAGAAACCCTGCCTCTAAATAAACAAACAAACAAACAAACAAAGAGGACTACCAAATAGAATGATTCACATGCCTGAAACTGGCAAATGTAATGAATAGTAAAAGAACTAAGAGAACAAATATACCCCAAAAGAAATCAAAACTGAATTTACATGAGAGGAAAAAAAGGCCATAAACAGCCCGTCCCCAAGAAAGTGGAAAACGGAAGGGGTGTGGGGGAGCCATATCTTGATGTACACGCAAGCTGAGCCTCCACTCTGCACCACTAGAAGTCGTATTTCCAAGTGATCTCAGATCAGAGCATTGCTAGCTGGTAACAGCAGAATAAATCAACACTTAAATATACGGCACTTGGAAGGCTGAGGCAAGAGAATCAGCAGTTCTACGATAATCCACCATGGCTGGCTGAAAACTACAAATACAGTGACAGCTGGGATGGGACATTGATAGAGGGCTTGCCTAGCATGCGTGAGACCCTTGGTTTCAATTCCAGAACTGCAAAACAAACACAACAACAGCTAACACACACATGCATACAGATAGTTACATATAAAATTTATATAAAATGATGCATTTCTGCATTTTGTTTTCCATGGGCAATAAAAATTGTATCTAAAATTATTAAATAAATATTGTAGAAAAATGATATAGTGGGTAAAAAAAACGTGTGTTCACCCTAACTTTTATCTGAATGAGTAAATAATCAAAAATTGCCAAGAAAAGCTCCAAAGAATGACTGATGAAGTGGCTCTTTAAACCCTAAAATGTTACAAAACCAAGGAAACTATAAGTGAAACTATGCAGTGTCACTACGGAACCATCAACTGAATGGCTAATCACCGCATGATACAAAACAATAGCTGGCCATCTGATTCCTTACACCAAATAGAACCTCACAGTGAACACTACAAAATAAGCAGGCAGAACATAAACCTGGATGCCCCAAAGACAAACACTGAAAATTCAGTCACACAATTTGAAAGTGTCTCCAAGGAGGGCATGGTGGCACATGCCTTTGATCCCAGCACTCAGGGAGGCAAAGGTAGGCGTTTCACTATGAGTTTGAGGCCAGCCTGGTCCAGGACAGCCAAGGCTACACAGGAAACCGTGTCTCAAAAAAAAAAAAAAAAAAAAAGGCAAACGAAAATGCTTCCACATGCCAACATGTCTAAGTTAACAACAAACTGAACAAACTGATAGTAGAGTCTGCTGTGCTTGCTGCACTCAGCCATGGTCAATCTGTGCAGACAAACAGATCCCACATCCACTGAAGCACAGTGCTGTAAGAATCTCACACCCCAACTGCCTGAACTTCCTGGAGAAGAGCCTGGTACTGCATTAAAATGTTTATGTGCACACATTCTTTGACACAGAAATGCCTCACAAAGACACGCATATGAGTATGCCCAGACAAGCACTGCACAAGAGTCAAAAACAGTTCACCAGCGAGCACTCGTGTGCCGACACATGAAAGGGGTGCGGCTGGAGGCTCGTTTGACTCCTGCACTTTCATTTTTTAAATATTTCTATTTTATTATTTATACAGTGTTCTGTCTGCATGTGTGCCTGCACCCCAGAAAGGTCCACCAGATCTCATTATAGATGGTTGTGAGCCACCATGTGGGTGTCAGGAATTGAACTCAGGACCTCTGGAAGAGTAGCCTGTGCTCATAACCACTGAGCCAGCTCTCAGACAGCCCATGACTCTACTCCTGTATTTTTAAACCAGCCTAGACAACCTAGTAAGGGCACATTTCAACAAACAAAAGATGAAAATAATGACATAATTAGTTTAGCTTTTTAATTTTTTAATGTATGTTTGTTTTGCCTTTATGTATGTATGTTCACCATGTGTATGCCTAGTGCTCATGGAGTTGTAAGTGTGCATGAGAACCTCTAGATCTGCAGTACACACAGTTGTGAGCCACCATGTGGGGTACCAGGAAGATAACCCAGAGGCTCTACAGTGCAGCTAGTGCTAAGGGCTGAGCCATCTCTCCAGTCCCGACACAGCAATCTATAAAAATCAGTTACGAAAAGGAAGCTTGGGGCTGAAGGATGGTAAAGCGAGAATACTGGCCTTGCAGAGGACCCGAGTTCAATTCCCAGATCAAACAGCCCACAACTACCTGTGTAACTCCAGATCCTAGAGATAGGAAACCCTCTTCTGCATATAGCCCACACACAGGCACATACATATAATTGAAAATAAATTTTTTGTTTGTTTGTTTTTAAGGAAGCCTAAGAGGCTGGAGAGATGGCTCAGAAGGTAAGTTCTCTTGCAGAGATCCAGAGTTCAGTTTCCTTCCAGTGTCTCACTATGCAGTCCTGGCTGACCTAGAACTCATCCAAATCAGTTTTATCTGTGGCCTTCTTCATGACTATATTCTCCCCAAACAGTGTTTGTCCTTGGTAATTTCTAAGCATTTTACTCCCCAAACTACAACTACTCTCTATTTCTTCCCCAAACTCCAAGTCTGTACATCTCCTGGACATTCTATCAATATTTCGGATCAACATGTCCAACAGCAAACTTGGTACTCTGTCTGCCCTCTGTATCATTTCCAGAACAAGTGTCCTCCAGCATAGCATTACTCAACTGAAAGGGCGCTAACCACATCACCTAGGAAATTCAAACCTCCAGCTGGTGGTGTGGTGCACAACTTCAATCTCAGCACTTAGGAGGCAGAGGCAGATGGACCTCTGAGTTGGAGGCCAACCTACTCTACAGAGTGAGTTTCAGGACAGCCAGGGCCACACAGAGAAACCATCTTGTAAAGACAAAATAAGAAGAAAATTTTAAACTCCTTCGTTAGTTGTACTTTTCCACTGCTCAAGTTCCACCTCCTTTTTCAAACCTCTGAGCAAAAACCCACACTCCCACACCACCAAACCATTAACTGCCCTGCACATGACTACCTCACAAATATTCCCCTTCCCCTCTACAGGATCAGTTCCATCTACCAAAAAAAATTATTTTTAAAGATGAACAGATAAAACTATCATGTACAACATGGTATTCTTGTGTTTATCTCCATACAGATATGTAAATATATAGCTAGATACTGAATTGGCTAAACCTAGGCTTCAGAGTTCATGATCTTACGCATTCAGCATTGTAGTAGCGGGCATCCCACGACCATTCTTAAGTTTTTGGAACATGGTCTCTGGTAGCCGAGGCTCTGCTGTCTGCTATAAAGCCAAAGATGACCTTGAACTTCTGATCTTCTTGCCTCCAGCTCCCAAGTGGCAATTCCAAGTGTGGATCACAACACCCTCCTCCATTTATGTAGTGCTAGGGACAAACCCAGGATTTGTTCATAACAGACAAGCACCCTGCCAAATTAGCTATATTCCCAACCCTCTTTTGACATTTTCCAAGAATACTATATAAAATCATTAACTATAGTCACTCTGCTGGTATGAAAGACCTCACAAAATTCTTCTTGTCTGACTATAATTATGTACCCTTTGACCAGCATCTCAACTCCTCCTTGTTGTAGTGATTTCTGTGCCTGGCAGAGATCTTGTTGCAGTCCAGACTTTGGCACTGTCATTATTACGAAGCATCTCCTGTCCTAGTATTGTTTAAACATTGTTCTCCATCATCGTCTCAATAGTCAAATAAGCTGAACAGCCTATAGCTGGACAGGGGAGAAAGAGGCCCAGAGAAAAAGAAGGGGATCTCAGGTGAGGACTGCAGAAAGCAGCCTTTGGTGACATGGATGAAAGAGGTGGTGCCAGGGTGACAGACAAACGGCAGGTAGGGAGCTACATGGTAGAGCAGGCCAGGCCAATGCTGTCGCGCTAGAACAGCTGAGTATCTGCCCAGCTACGCTGCCTGAAGCTTTCAATAAATATAAAGGTCTCTGTGTTACTACTCAGAGCAAGGGCAGGCATAGAAACCAAACATTTACACCTCTCAGCTAAGCAGCCTCTTCTAAAGTTTATCGTGTATATGTTTGTGCAAAGGCACACACCAAGGCCACAGCACACAGAGGTCAAGACAACTTGTGGAAGTCAGTTCTCTTTCTACAGTATGGGTCCCAGGGTGGAAATCACGCTGTGCGGCTTCACTAGCAGCGCCTTCACCTGCTGAGCCACCTTGCTGCCCTCACGACCATTCCACCCTCTACTTTTAGGAATTCAGCTTTTTAAGAGTCCACAGAAGAGTGAGATCACATGCCTGGATTTCACTTAACATAATGCCAACTTGCTTTATGTCGTCAGAAACGACAGAACTTCCTTGTGAAGACTCAATAGTGTTATTTCAATAGACAAATATGTTTTGTGAGCTGTTGCAATACACAAGGTAATGGAACAAGGTAATGGAACTATCTCTTTCACATACTGATTCCATTTACCTTAGGTACACACACCATACAGTGCTTCTACTTTTAACTTTGTGAGGAACCTACAAGCTGTTTTTCATAATGGCTATAATTAACATTCTCGTCAGTCGTGAATAGGCATTTTCTTTTTTGTTTTGTTGATGTGTTTTGGTTTTTGAGACAGGGTTTCTCTGTGTCGCCTTGGCTTTCCTGGACTCACTTTGTAGACCAGGCTGGCCTCAGACTCAGAGATCTGCCTGCCTCTGCCTCCCACAGCACTGGGATTACAGGCGTGCAACCACCGTGCCCGGCTGGCATTTTTTTTTCATACTCCATCATACTCTACAACCTTTTGTCTTTTTGTGAACTGTCTTCCAAATAAAGTGTTATCTCACTGTAGTTTTTCCTTTGTATTCCTTGATTGGTAATATCGAGAATTTTTTTGTGTCTTGTGTCTTATCAGCCATTTGTCCGTGTTAAGAAAAATCTGTTCATAGCTGGGCAGTGGTGTGCATGCCTTTAATCCTACCACTTTCGGAGTTAGAAGCAAGTGGATCTCTGTGAGGTGTTGCAGGTTGGTCTGATGCTTGTATTTTGATGCTAATTACTGGCCCTCAGGATCTAGTTAGTTACTGCCTGGGTACACCTGTCCTTGTTGTGTTAGGCTGCCTAAGACATACCTGATCGGTTGATTAAAGGCCTAAAACCTAAGCAGGCCAGAATGGGGTAGGCATGGCTAAGGTTCCCCAGCTTTTGAGAAGAGGAGACAGATGAGGAGGGAGAAAGAAGGAGATGCCAAGAAGGGTTAGCATGGAGAAGGAACCACGTGGGATGGGAGGAATGGCTCCAATAATGGCATTGAAAAGCCCAGATAAAGAATACAAGCAAGTATTTATAAGATGATGGATGGAAGGTAGCCCAGATGAGGATGCTTGAGGAGGGTGGTATTGGATAGGGACTGAGATGGATGGTGAGGTTACTGAGAGAGCATAAGAGAAATATCTGACCATCCCAAGGTAAATGAGGCAATTATAAAAATATAAGAGGTGTCTGTCTTATTAATTTTGACAGTGGGTTAAATAATTCCGCCTTGATAATCACAGGGCAAATAAAAAACATATTTAGCCCAACACCAATTGTATTTACAACAGTGAGGCCAGCCTGGTCTACAGAGTGAGTTCCAGGACTACCAGGGCTACACAGAAAAACCCTGTCTCTGGAAGAAAGAAAAAATAAATCTGTTCAGATATTTTAAATTGGGTTGTGTTCTTACTACTGAGTTCCTTATATTTGAGGTTTTTTTGGTTGGTTGGTTTTTTTTTTTTTTTTTTTTTTGGTTGGTTGGTTGGTTTTGGTTTTTCAAGGCAGTTTCTCTGTGTAGCCCTGGCTGTCCTGGAACTCACTCTGTAGATCAGGCTGGCCTTGAACTCAGAGCTCTGCTGCCTCTGCTTTCCCAGGGCTGAAATTAAAGGTGTGCAGCTGCAGCAGCACAGCACAGCTGCTGCCTGGCTACTGTTTTGTTCTGTTTAGTTGTTTTGTCGGTGTGGACATTCTTAACGATGCTAATGGTCCCAACCCATGAACACTGGACATTTGCATGTATTTGTATCCTCTTTCATCAATGTTTCATAACTTTTAGCTTTCAAATAATAATTGTTATTATTACTTTCTATAGCTATTGTAAGTGGAATTTATTTTTTCCAAGACAGAGAGAAGTTAGTACATAAAAACTTTACAAGTTTTTTTTTTAAGATTAAGAAGGTACTGTACTGCTTCTTTCTCCTTCTCATTTGCTGGTTTATTCTGCAGTGCCGGAAGCTGAATCTACAACACCCTTCAAATGCACATGCTGTCACTGACCCGGCTCCCCCCTCACCTCTAGTATGTTGACTGCATATCCTGCAGCTGATCTGTTTGCACTCAGGGTGTGTCGTGTTCAGTTTTCTTAAGTAGAAGTGTGTTAAGTTTCTGTCAATGTGACAGCTATCTGAGAGGAAATGTTTATAGATTGATTTGGGCTCACAGTTTCAGTCCGCGATGCTATGGCAGAATCCTGGTAGGCATGATGGGAAAGAGCCCAACATTTCCTTGCAAAAAGGAATGGGAGGTAACAAATGAAAAAAGAATCTTGAGACATGGTAGAACCTCCACAGGCATGCTCCCAGTAACCTATTTCCTCTATGCCTAATCTCCTACTTCTTCCACCTCCCAATGCCATAACTTATGAACACATCAGTGGAGTAACTGATAAAAGCAAAGCCCTCTCATCCAATTATTTCCTCCAAAGTTCTGTATCTGAATACTGCTATTTTGGGAACTAAATACTCTGCAGCAGTTCTATAGTCAAGTCTGAGAGACAGCTTACCTTTTCAATTTGGATGCTTTTTATTTCTCTTTATTTATTGCTCTGAATAGGATTTGACATTTTATGTCAAAGTGATAATGTGGTCATCTGTGTTTTTTTCCAGTGTCAACATTTCCCCACTCAGGATGTTAGCTGTGGATTTTGTTAAAATTGGTAGCTATTATGTTATGAATTCTATACCTCATTTGTTGAGTTTTTGCCAAGGGATACTGACTTTTGACAAATGCTTTTGCTGAATCTACTAAAATGATCACCTATGGTTTTCTGTTCTCTTGACGTGGTCACCTACATTTCTGTGTTGAACCATCTTTGCACCTCTGAATGAATCCCACCTTGTCATAGTGAATAATCTTTTTTAATGTCACTCAATTTTGCTCGATATTAGCTTACTGAAGATTTCTGCATCTGTATTCAAACATAATAGTTTGGCTTTTTGTCCTGTTTTGTTTCTTAAGACAGGGTCTCACCATATTACCCTTGAATTCACAGGGATCCACCTACCTCTGCCTAAGTGTTGGGATTACGGGTACACAGCACCATGCCAGTTTTTTTCTTGTTATCTGTGTCTGGTTTAGGTATCAGAAACCTCAAAATGAACGTGAAAGGAATCCCTTCCAAATTCTTACAGAGTTTTCCCAGAACTGGTATCAGTCTTTTAGATGCTTGGTAGAAGCTTTAAGTGGAGTCATTAGACCCTGAGCTTTCACTCTATGACAGACTTTTACTGATTCAGTCTTCTTTCTCGTTACTAGACTGCTCACATTTTCTATTTCTCCATAATTCAATCTTGGCAAATTGCATGCATCCATGAACTTATTTCCCTATTTGTCAAATATTCTTCTTAACCCTCAAGAGTCTATGCAAGTACCACTCTCTCCAATATAGAACAGAATATAGTGAGTGCAGAGTCTGGGTTACTTAAGTATCTAGACAGTACAACATGTCTCTGCTATGTATCATCAAAATATCCTGAATGAGAAAGTGTGGCCACGTTAAAACTGCCCAGTTTCATGTCAGTTTCTTTTAAAAAAAAAACATCTATTGTTGACACTTACTCTATGCCAAGCATTACCCTGAAGATGCCACTATCACTCAGACAAAGTGCCTTTTCCTCATGGTGTTTGTATTCACTCACTTTTATGCTCCATTAGAAGCATTTTTGTTACCTCTGCAACACCTATTATCAATAAACTGCTTCTCTAAAAAATTAAAGTACTGGGGTAGGCGCACGCCTTTAATCCTAGCACTGGCTAGCCTATACAGCCCAGGACAAGCAGGACTACAGAGAGATCCTGTGGGGGCGGGGGCAGTGGAGTGCAGTGGCCAGCAAGACACTCTGATGTGTTCTGACTGTCAGTTTAATGACAGTTTAATGACTCTTCCAGGAAAGCACAGAACGAGGCTTCTGAGGAAAGTTTACTCTATATAAAGCAACAGCTCAGCTTCTAAGCTCCAGCACTGATTGTCACAGTACAGGTGACAGCACAAGCCTTTAGACTTACGAGAGTCAGCTACTCTCCAGGGTCCCTTCTGAGGACAGCCGTATGACTTTCCACTGCTTCCCACTGGTTAAGTGTCTAGAGAACACCAAGCTCCAGGTTCCACTAAAAGCCACTACCTAGAAACTGCCTGGAAAAGAGTCTGAAGAGCAGCGAGTCCAGTCATGGGATGGAAGCAGTGGCCCAGTACCGAGAAGGAACACAACATCGCCTTCCCACTGCTTCAGAGAGACGTGCAGAAGAGTGCGGGGGTTTCCTCTGGGTGGTCCTAACACACTAAACCAACAAAACCAAAGCCAGTCAGCTAATTACAGCAGGGCACATTTCACTTTAATTAAAAAACAAAAACCATGAATCCAGTTCAAACCAGGAGGTGGCAAGCTTTCCTCTGCAGAAGGAACAGAACTTAAGACTACCAATTCAGACTACCACTATCTTCTCCCTGGACATCTCAGTGCAAAGCCACTGCTTCACTACCTCACAACTAGAGGGCAGGCTGTGTATCACTCAAACACACCATTACCTGGCACAACTGCACTGCACAAAAATAAACAATAAAAGTTTACAGACACCCTTATCAAGATTAAACTCAATTTAATGACTCTACATGAAGAGCACCAGGATGGAGAAATGGCTCGAGTTAAGAGTGCACACTGCTGCAGCACAGAAACTGAACTGGATTCCTCCCCTGGATATTTGGCCTCAGCCCTAGAAGAAGAAACTGTTCATGGCTAGCACCATTATTGTACTATATTCTTTAAGGTTTTCTTTTCTCATAGTAACTCTTTAAACTTTCCTTTTAAACTTTAAAGTAAAGCTGCCTGGTGGTGGCACGCACCTTTAATCCTGCACTCAGAAGGCAGAGGCAGGAGGATCTCTAAGAGTTCAAGGCCAGCGTGATCTACAAAGTGAGTCAGGACAGCCAGGACTGCACAGAAAACCCTGTCTTGAAAAAAAGTAAATAAAACAAAAAAGATCTAGGCATACTAAACAAAAAGTGACTATAAAAACATTGAGAATAGGATTTTTTTTAAAAAAACATGAAATGACTGGGGAGGTCCTCCTAAGCCCAAAACCTTGAGACCAAAAACCTTGAGACCATTACGAAAAGGTCAGATCAGCCAAGCATGGTGGCGCACACCTGAAATCCCAGCACTTGGGAAGCAAAGGCTGCCTGGTCTACAAGGACAAGCCATGGCTACACAGAGAAACCCTGTCTGGAAGGGGGGGGGCTTTTTGCACAATAAACAACAAAAAAAATTTAGTAAGTAACAAACTAAGAGAACAAAATGTCTAATACATAGCAAAAAGCTGCTACACTTTTCAGAGCTCCTCTAAATTAACAAGAAAAGAGAGCTGAGGCTATGGCTCAGTTAGTAAAAGTGTTTGCCATATACACCAAAGGACCTGAGTGCAGATACCATCACCCACACAAAAAGCAAGACAGAGACACGCATCTGTAAGCCCAGCCCCTGGGGGACAAAGACAGGAGGATCTCTATGGCGGGCTGACCAGCAAGTCTACCCAGTCAGTATGTGCCAGGTTCAGCAAGAGATCCTGTCTCATAAAATACAGTGGAGAAAGATAAAAGACGACAATGTCAGTCTTTAGCCTCCACACTTATGTGTACTCGCACCCGCAGATACAAACATGTACAAACACATATGTGTACACACATGCCCGCAGATAAACACATACAAACACATACAAACACACAGGAAAAGATAATCAACAAGGAAAATTCAATGGGAGAAAATGATATAAAAATCAATTCACAAAAGGAATCTAGCCAATTACAGCCAGACAGACGGCTCAGTGAATGAAGCGGCCAGCCATCCAAGCCTAGTGAGTGAGCTGAATTTGACCCTTGCAGAGGTAGAAAAAGAAACCCGCCTCTCACAACTGTCCTTTGTGCCATATGCACACATACACCCCAAACCACTAAACTGATAATTTAAAAGATTAAGTAATAAAAACATGCCATACTGAAAATAATATAATCAGCAAAGGCCCATAACAGAACACTTGCCTGGTTTACAGAGCTCCACAGCTGTGAAAATGAACAAGTGAAATGAACAACTTTTTTAAAGCCACCATGTCATCTACCTGATGCAAACCCTTCAAAAGGACAAAACTACCCAGGCCAGCCCACCAACACCTCACACCTTCTCACTCAGGGGCTCCTGCCCATGCATCGGACAGAAAGGCCAGCACCGTCTCCTCTAGACGGTCTAACGTGTGCCCCCACAGGTCCTCAGGCAGAGCTTCAGGGCTCCTTGACGCCTCTGTGCTGTCAGACACCCACTCCATCAGCTAGCCCACAGGCTGCACGTCAGCCCAGACTCCAGCACTTCTTCCTAGATTCAGGCCTCCCTAGAACCCTATTGCCAATGCAGCAACCAGTGGGTTCTGTTTGTGGGTTGTTATTTTTAGTTTTTTGAGGCAGGTTCTCACTGTGTAGTGCAGGCTGGCCTCAAATTTTGTATAATCTTCTGCTTCAGCCTCCTAGGATTACAGGTTGAGCCATCATGCCTAGCATCTTTTTTGTTATGTCTGATCATATCACTTTTGCTTAAAACCTTTTCAGGGATTTCCCATGTGAAATGGACTAATTCATTTGTTCATCTTTACAGAGCAGGACCCATAGTGAAAGCCAAGCTTTAAAATGTTTCCAGGGCCCTTTTACTACTCTCACCCCTCACTCCTAACATCATCCAATCACAACGGCCTCTTCAAACACGTCAGACATGCCCCCTTCAACGCTTTTGCAAAAATGGGTCCTTATACACTCCTCCTCCAGGAGTCTTCATGGCTAATGCCACTGTACCTTCAGGTCTCTGCAGACTTCATCTGTATCGGAATATCACTATCCTGGCACTTTCACTTAACACCAAACCCAAAGCTAGAGAGGATGGTTACATGTTAAGATCATTTGTACACAGGAGGCAATAGCACATGCCTGTAATCCCAGCACTTGGGAGGCAGAGGCTGGTGGATCTCTGTGAGTTCAAGGCCAGCCTGGTCTAAAACGTGAGTCCAGGATAGCTAAGGCCACACAGAGAAACCATGTCTCAAAAAAAAATAATAATAATAATCACGTCACTCTTGCAGAGGACACAAATTCAATTCCTGGCATCCCTAACCCCATCTGGCCATTCAAACTGTCTGAAACTCCAGCTCTCATGAATCAAACACCTTTCTTCTAGCCCCTGTGGGGACCTCAATCCTTATGTTCCTACCCCACCCACAAACACATATACACCTGAATCCATATGTACCTACCCCACCCAGAAACACATATACACCTAAATCCATATGTACCTACCCCACCCCACACATATACACGTTGTAAGTTATAAAAGTAAATAAACCTAGCGCGTGCTTCCTTGGGCCCTGCTGCTCTTTTGAAGACTCTTATTGGCCAAGAATCTATATAACTTGGGTATGTTTTGTATGTTTTCCCTTCACTAGGGCCAGACTATGTACCTGTCATGGTCACTGATGGATTATAATTACCGAGAAGTGTGTCTGGCAAGTAGTACACATTTGTAATAGTTGAATAAATGGTTTTACACCCGTCTGTGGAATAATCTAATTAATGACTAAATGACTACCTAGGAACAAAGACTGGGTCTGGGATTTGGCTTATCTCTGTTCTTCTTAGAGACTAACAGAGGGTTTGGCACAGTCCAGGCACCAAAGTGTTAATTAAAAAAATACCTCAGGCATGATGGGAATGGCTTAACGCCAGCACTTGGGATATGAGACAGGACTAGTGGCAGCTTAGGTAAACCAGAGCCACACAGCAAAGAGTGTCAGAGAAGGGGGAGAGGGGTGGGCAGACAGAGAGACAGAGACAGGCTGACAGACAGAAGCAACAAAATAGCTTTTTAAAAATCTATCAGAAGACAAATTTAAAACTAAGCCATCCAGAGCTTTTAATGGGGAACTCTACCTTCTGATATAGCTTGGCAGGTATGTAAGCTGATACTTTTTACTTTTTTAAGCTTAAGCCAGCAACATCTTTAACATTTAAATCCCTCAGAATGGGCCCTTTAACTCAGCAGTTTCATAGATACAAAAACAAGAGCACTGGTGGTACAGGCCTGCAACGTCAGCTACTAAGGAGGCTGAGGCAAGAGGATCTTAAGTTCAAGGCCTGTCTGTGCTTGAGGGAGCTCTTGTCTCAAAACCAGAGAGACAGCTCAGTAGAAGAGTGCTTGCTTAGCATGCACAAGGGCCTGAGTTCAAATCCCAGTAGAAAAAAATAACTACAAGTACATCATTTTAGCACTGCTTGTAAAGTGAAGAGATAAGCAACCTACATGCCCATCAATGGAAACACAGCCAGGAAGGGTGTCTCATACCTATAACCCAAAACACCAGAGGATAAAGCAGGAAATCATCATGAACAGGAGGCCAGATGGACTAGAATGAGACCCTGTATCAATAATAAAAATTTAAAAAGGGACTGAGAGATTGGCTTGGTGGCTAAGAGCACGGACTGCTCTTCCAAAGGAAGAGCATTCACAAGGATGGTTCACAACCATCTGTAATCCAATTCCAAGGATCCAATCCTTTCTTCTGGCATCTAAATACAGGTACAAAGGAAGAACAAACACGCAGACAAAATACACATACACATAGTAACAATCGTTAAAGGTGAAGAAAACCAGGCAAATATCCCATGCATGTCACGACGTGATGGAACAGTCTTTTCCTAAGAAAGAGGTGATCCTTCTGATCTAGTGAGCAAACCACGGGGCCTGCACCACACGTTCTGTGTTTGAATCCTGGCTCTCTAATTTACTGTAACTCCAGGCATGTTCAATTTCTCTACATTTCTGTCTTTTCATCAAAAACTAGGACTAGTACTACTATTATGCCAGCACACCGCTCACTGTGAACAACTCCTGATAGCACCTGCAATGCTCATGGCATGTCACACAGCCATATAACCACTCACACACACAGGGACGGTCACTAACACTGAAGAGCGACAGGAAAGCTCTGGGACTAGGGATGTAATCCCGTCTACCTCAGTGACTAAAGGGAACGTGTCTATGTAACTAAGAAGAAAAAGCACAACAGAAGTCTCACCTCCAAGAAATGGGGAAAATATACTTCTACTTCTTACACTTTTTTTTCCTAATATATAATGCATTAGTGGGGTGCTAGAGAGATGGTTTGGCTGTTAAAAGCACTGGCTGCTCTTCCAGAGAACCTGAGTTCAATCCCACAACCATCTGTAACTCCATTCCCACAAGACCCCAACACCTATTCTGGCTCCCAAGGAGACCAGACATACACATGGTGTACAAACACATGTGTGTGCAAACACCCTTACACATAAAAATAAATGTAAAACTAAAATAAAAGCAGCAGTGGGGTGCTTTGCAACGTTTTCAAACTATCGTATATAATAAAATGTATAAATGAAGCAAAACACATCTATATTCTCAAATATTTATCATTTCTTTATGGGAAAACATTCAAAATCCTTTCTCCTAACATTCAATTTTATGTCTGTGAGTGCTCCGTCTCCCTATATATATGTCTGCATGACAGAAGAGGGCATCACACCCCAGTATAGAAGGTCATGAGCCTCCATGTGGATGCTGGGAATTGAACTCAGGTCCTCTGGAAGAACAACCAGTGTTCTTAACCACTGAGCCATCTCTCTAGCCTCACATATATTTTTTTAATGGAGGGATTATACAAAAACAAATACATACATACATAATACATACATACACAAACACAAAAATAAATGTAATTTTTAAATTTAATTTTAATGAAGTAAAATCAGAACAAACGCTTCTAAGATATAGTTTAGTTTAAACTGAGAATTTTTACACTTGATTTTGAATCCTCAATAGAAAATAATTTGATCAACTGACATTTGTCTATTAAGAAACAATTAAGAAATCAAAACTTGGGCTGGAGAGATGGCTCAGTGGTTAAGAGCACTGGCTGCTCTTCCAAAGGACCCGGGTTCAATTCCCAGCACCCACATGGCAGCTCACAACTGTCTGTAATGCCAATTCTAAAGAATTTGAAACCTTCACACTATTGCACATAAAATAAAATTAAATGAATTAAAAAAAAAAAAAAAAGAAACCAAAACTTTCAAAAATTACGAAATAAGAAAAACTTTAAATGGCTACATCTCCTCTTGGCAATCACACACAAATTTACCCTTAATATACCATATTCTCAGGAAAAACAAAGAAAGGACGTCAGAAAGAAAAAGCCTCTGCTGGCGCTCAGGGAGGCAGTTGGAGGCCGCCCTGGTCTACAAAACAAGGCCAGGAAAACCAAAATATAAAAAATAAAGAAAAAGAAAACTCTCTCAGCCATGGCTTCTGAAATGACGGGAAAACAGACTAAGTAGTTATGCTTGTCAGTTTGATGCAAAGGAATTCTGCGATAATTTTTTTTTTTAACTCAGCAGGACTAAGAAATTCAAGTGTGTTTTTAATTAAAGTTATCGCTATAAACTCAACTAGAGAAAAAAAATTAATTCCCCAAGATGAACTTCCAAGCAGACACTGACAAAGAACTCAAACATACCAAATTCTCCTTTAGTGAACCAACCTTTGCTCATTTACATTAACTTATAATAATAAAAAAAATCCCATAGTCTAAAGATTTGAAGAAGAGGAAATAAACCTGCACCGAGCACAGCAAAAGTAAGAGATTCCTCAGAGCTAATGTTTTCCTCGCTTCTGTGAAGCGCTTAGTCACGTCTGCCGATTCGCAGGGAGAGCATTTCAGACTTGAAAGCGGCAAACTCCTGTCACCTGAGTTGTCCACGGCCAGCAAAGGCAGCAGCAGCCAGCCAAGCACACCCACCAGAGCCTTCTCTGTTCCGCCTCTGTTTGCAGTAACAAGGAAGGTTTGTGGAGTTTCCCTCGCTGACACCAAACACTAAAGGTGAGAATTAAAAGGTCCAAAACCCATCCCTTCCCTTCTCTTCTACTGCAATAGAAACAGCAAGTTAAAAGTCTAGGCTGGACGTTACCCCCTTAGGCAACTAACAAAACCCAAAGCCGAGGCTAACAGGCTTTAAGAGCATACTTCCCGGAGAGCAGCAGGGGCCTTAAAATCTGATAACATTGTTTCCAGTTCGCCCTCCGCGAGAACAGTAAGGTTTTCACAAAATGTTATTTCAAGAGCAGGGTAATCTTGGAAAAGGCCAAGTAAAGTGCCCGTGCCAACCACCATATCCCAGCACCCTACTCAGCCGTGGAGATGCTAAGCACAAAGGTCGACTATAGAGACACCTGAAAACGTTCTCCACCAGATACAGTAAGAGCCTGTCAAGGACCCAGCACGTTCTTTGCAAACATAACTGCAGGTGGGGGGAAAAATCTAAAACAATGCGGTCAAAGCTCTGAGGCGGAGAGCAGCTGGCTGAAAGGTCACGAAGGGCTCTCACAACCATCACGGCTTATTTACGACGAGGCCTTCTTTTCCTTCCAAAATCAAAATGCGAGCGCTCTTAGGACAGCGCGGCTTGCACCTGTTAAGTCTCGGCTACTGGGGAGGCTGAGGCAGGAGGACGGCTTGACAGGCGGAACGGAGAGGAAGACCGACGGCTCGACCTCGGCTCTCGCAAGCACCCTTTCCACTCCCAGCACTCTGCAAAGCTCCCTTTCCGCGTGGACGCTGCCATCTTTATCGCACGGCCCGCGGCTGGCCCCTCTTTCTGGATAAGAGGCCGGGACCTGACGCCCGGGCAGCGTCGGGCAGCCAGGCCCCGGGAGGCCGGGAGACGCGCGCGGATTCACCGCGGGGCCAGGCTGCCGCTCCGGGCACGCCGCGGGGTCGCCCCGACCCGGGTCCCTGCCCGAGCCCAGGGCAGAGCGCGGGGGCGGCGGGGGCGGGGCGGGCGCGGCCGAGCGAGCGCTCGCTCTCCCGTAACGAACGCGGCTCGCGTGCTCGGCGCCCA
>NW_026596152.1:210216-255342 GCF_907164565.1 Psammomys obesus
GCCTCGGGGAGCGGGGACGGCGGGCGGGCGGCGTCCCGGGCCGCCGCGGGCTCAGCTGGCGGAGCAGGCGTCGACCGAGCCGCGGCCGCCGCCGCCCAGGGAGGAGCCGCTAGGCCCGGAGCCGCCGGCGCCGCCACAGCCTCGGGCAGAGACGGACCGGAGCGCCGACCTCCGCCTCCTCATCCTGACAGCGGGAAACACGCAGTGCGCAGGCGCGGGGGCGGGCCGGCACGTGACGCCGCCCGGGGGCGGGGCCTCGCGGGAGGAGGGGGCGCCCGCCTGAGCGCCGCGGGAGCGGCCGCCGCCCGCCTCGCTGAGTGACCTTGCCGGGCCGTAACCTCGGAACCTGCGTCAGGACAGTGGCTAAGAGACGTCAAGTGAGGCCGCAAGACAGGAGGAGCTGTTCCGCGCACCCCTTGGCCGGTGTACGCGCACGTGCCCGGAGACCCAGCCCGCCGGGAGGGGGGGAAGCTCTGCCCCGTCCCTGGGCAAGACCCTAGGCTCCCGGCCTGGAAGATTCCTCCCAGCCCGGCTCAGAACTTGCTGCCTCCCTAGGGCAAGGAGTCTGCACAGCCGGGCCCTGCCGGACCAGGTCCCCGGCCCTCCTGTGAGCCCAGAATTCCCTCCCCGGGTGGCTGAGGCTATGGTCTCTCCTCCTTCTGTAAGACACGGGGTGCCAAAGGGCGAGGTGGCACAGCGCTTAGACATTTGAGCTGCTGTGTGTGCTCACAGGCGAGGAAAGGGGGAAGACCATCTGTGGGCCAGCAGCCAGGCCAGAGCCTGGTTCCGCTCGCGTACCCCAAAGCCCAGAAACCTGCGCTCTTCTGTTCCTTCCTCCTGCCCTCTGGGATTTCACCTTGAGCAGGCAAGCGCTGCACCGCTCGGCTACAGCCGCGGCTCTTGTTCTAGTTCTGAAACACCGCTTCCCGAAATGGCCCAGGTTGGCCTTGAGCTTGTAACCTGCCAGCTGGGATTTGAGGGCTGGACCACCAGGTCTTACTCTTTTTTTTCTTCTGTTCTTTATTTTGATTCTAAGAATTCAAAGTTCAAGTCTGCCCCAGCGTCATTGCAAATGCTGCATTCAATGATGCATCTTAGTCAAGTAGAAGACTAGAAAGTTTCAGGGTTTGTTGGAATGCTCTACAATTCTAAATTCGGGCCGTCATCTATGCTTTTGCCTCAGAGTTTATATGCAGACTTTTGTTGTTGCAGTTGTTTTTGGTTTTGTTTAGAGACAGGGTTTCTCTGTGTAGACCTGGCTGCCTTGGACTCCCTTTGTAGACCAGGCTGATCTACAAACTCACAGAGATCCGCCTGCATATGCCTCCCTGAGTTCTGGGATCACAAGCTTTCGTGCCCAGCCTTATATCGGGACTTTTAAGCAATTAACATCCCGGATGACTGGTATGCCTCTGACAGAGCAAACAAGGCCTGTCTCCGCCCACCCCTCATATCTGGCCTTCCTGGGTGAGCAAAGCCTCGCTCAGCAGGAGACCTTTGGCCCCACAGAGCACCTCACTAATCTGTCCTGCTGCAACGACTCCGGGGCCATAAAGATAGCAGATGCTCATGTCCTCCACAGACGGGGCTCTTCCCAGGGAGTGAGGAGCATATTTATCACCATCGGTGATCAGGGCTGCAGCCGCTCAGAAGTGATCAGACACCCACAGCCTCTGTGTCAAAGTGGAAAAGACAATGCTGAAATAAGCGAGGAGAATCAAGAGTGACATACATTTTCATCTTTTCTTTTTAAAGACAGGTTCTCTTGTAGCCCAAGCTAGCCTTGAACTCACTAGATAGCTTATGCTGGCCTTGAACTCCTGATCCTGCTGCCTCCCAAATGCTGGGATTGCAAATCCAGGGCTTCGTGCCTTCTAAGCAAGCACACTACCAACTGTGCTGTGCCCTAGTCCCATTTTCATATGTTTCATGTAAACCCTAAGACCCAGAACCAGATGCCACTCCTAGCTGTACACTGGGGAAAACTAACATATACTCAAAGCCTTGATTAGCTACAGAAGTTGTAATTCTTTTTTTTTTCAGAAGTTGTAATCCTTGTTATCTGAAGAAAAGTAAGAAATTAAGCATGAAATGATTACTTGTCAGTACATTGCATGTGAACCCAATTAGACATCCACAGGAGTGTTCCCAGCAGTATATTTCATTACAGGTGGCCCACATGCTCACCAACTCGGGTGATCTTGTTTTCTCTTGGTTGGCTTTGTGGGGTGGTGTTTTTTGTTTTGTTTGTTTTCGTTTTTGTTGTTTTGGTTTTCGTTTTACCAGACAGGGTTTCTCTGTGTAGCCCTGGCCGTCTTGTACTCACTCTGTGGACCAGGCTGGCCTCAAACTCACAGAGATCCGCCTGTCTCTGCCTCCCTGAGTTGTGGAATTACAGGTGTGCGCCACTGTGCCTGGCTTGGTTTTCATTTTGATATGGCAAAACCGTATCCCAAGCTGGCGTGAGACATCAGCAGTCCTCCTGCCTCAGCCCCTTACAGGTGTACACCAGCACATCTGACTTTGAATTTCTGTATGTGTGATGTATTTGTGTATATCTGTTCACGTGCTTACAGGTCTACCGGTGTACATAGGAAGGTCAGGACTCCACTCAAGTCCCTTTCTCAGTTTCTCCCCACCTTATCTTTAACAGAATATCTTTTATTCTTTGAAAATGTCACATATGTAAACAATGCATCTTGATGACACACACCTCTCGCTTCCCACTTCCCACTCATGCCCTGTCCATCCCCTCCACACTTTGTGTCATCTCTCCTCTTTTTTCTTTCCTTTTTAGTTTATTTTATGTGTATAAATAGGCACCAAGCGTGTGCCCAGTTGTTAACGATAGTTGTGAGCTATCGTGTGGGTGCTGGGAATTAAAACGTTGAGCCCAGATCCCCTACAAGAGCAGCAAGCAGCAAGTACTCCTAACCGCTGAGCCCTATCTCCAGCCCGTGCCCGCCCCTCCTGCTGGCGTGATGGAGCTCCTGAGTGCAGTGGCCATGGCCCTGCGCAGCACAGCGCTGCTCAGCGCTTCTGCTCAGCCCCTGGCTCTTACACTCTTTCTGCCCCTTCTTCCTAGGTGTCCCTTAGCCTTTCGGGTTGGGGGGCAGCGGGAGTGAGACAGGCCCCATTGAGGGCCGAGCACTCAGCAATCACTTACTCTCAGCACTTTGGCCAGTTACGAGTTTCTGCACTCGTTGCCGCCCACTGCAGAGAGCTCCTCCGGCCAAAGCTGGCGTATTGCGGTCTACATGTGTAAGCGGAAGTGTTTAGGAGGCCGTTCGACCACAGTGGCCGCTCAGCAAACAGCAGTATGGCTCTTGACCTCCTACGCTATGGGCTCTCACACGGGTTTACATACCAGGCGTGAAGAGTCTGCTGTGGAGCGGGCCTCAGACCCAGTCCAGAAGTGTTGGTCATCCTCATGAACTTCTACTGTGGTTCCAGCAGTGGGCACATTTTGGCCGTCTGGTCGATGCTCCAGCCTACATGGTTCACTGCTGAGCACTTCTCTCCCCCAGTGGACTGCCACAGTACTTTCTGACCCCGTGACAGCAGCAAGGGAGTTGGCAGGCAGCTCCACACTGATGTCTGGAACCAAAGGCCAGCCTTCTCCTCTGAGACGAGACCTGTCACTGAATCTTAAGTACATTAACACACGTAGACCAGCTATCCAGCAAGGTCAGGGAAATGCCTACCTCTGCCCCAGAGCTGGGAGGGCGGCTACACACTTTACACAGTTTCTGCAGATCTGAACTCGGGTCCTCATGCTTACATGGCAAGAACTTTAATGCCTGAACCATCTTCCTGGCCGGGAGTGTGTGTGCCCGCGTGTGCGTGCACACGTGAAGGCCAGAGGACATCAGGCACCCTCCCCTGTGACGTTCTGCCTTATTCCCTCAAGACAGTCCCTCACAGAATTCTCCCTTTTTGATCTGCACTGGCAGCCATCACACTCAGAGAGCCTCCTGCCTCCCACAACTCCTCAGCACTGGAGTTACAGGCACATGTGGCACACCCAGCTTCTCACATGGGTGTGCAGATCTGAGCTCTGGTCCTCAGGCTTGGGGAGCAAGTGCTCTTCCCTCTGGACCCCAGTTATTTAATCAAGTAAGCAACCGTCACATAGTCATCACATATGGCTTTCACAGTCTCACCATGTAACACAAAACGGCCTTGAATTTCGCTGTGTAACCCACTTCTCTCAAATGCTCCAGCCTTCCAAGAGGACAGGCACATGCCTGCCACAAACACTTTTCTTTTTAAAGATTTATTTACTTACTTACTTATAGAGCATTCTGCCTGCATGTGTGCTTGCACACCAGAAGGGGGCACCAGATCTTATCACAGATGGTTGTGAGCCACCATGCAGTTGCCGGGACTTGAACTTGCAGTCTTTGGACGAACAGCCAGTGCTCTTAACCTCTGAGCCATCTCTCCCATCCACAAGCATACTTCTGACAGAAAAAATTATAAAATCTTCTGATTCAGCTTACATAAAGTTCCAAAATAGGAAAAGTAAAGACTGTGAATAAGTGAGCTGCAAAGATGGAAGAGAGTATCAAAGAAAGGCAACTGCAAACACAGCTCGGCTGAGGGGCGGGTGGCATGACCCTGGATCTCCCTAAGAGCCTTTCCAGGGCGCTGGCAACGCTGTCATCCCCATCCACTTACGTGACACCTTCAACCAACTGCTTGTCAAAAATACCTGAATTAAAACTCGCCTGTTCCGTGTGCTGGCCTTTCTCCTGTCATCACCCCCAACGACAGGGTATGAAGACTTCACAGGAACTGTAGGTAGCTTAGAGGTTACTTGGGGCAGCGGTCCCCAGCCTCCCTGATGTCGCAGCCCTCTAACACGGTTCCTCACGTGTGGTGGCCCCCAACCATAGGGTTATCTCATCGCTACTTCATAACTGTAGTTTGCCAGTTAGGAATCATAAATACCTGGAATGCAGGACATCTGATACGTGACCACTGTGGAAGGGTCATCCGACCACCACAGCGGCCTCGGCCCACAGTTGGGAACCGCCGACCTAGAGCGTACAGGAGAGCCGGGCTGGCCCTGCATCAGCCCCAGCACTGGAAGGCCTGAAGCCGTAGACTTGCCACAAGTCGGAGGCCGTCCTGGGCAGACGGTGAGCTCCAGGCTGACCTGAGCTACATCGTGAGCCTGTTTATTTTAATCCCAAGCGATCCAGAGGCAGTGTGTAGGTCCCGTACAAGTACGGTGTGCATCATTCTTCATTCTGACAAATACCCGAGAGAAACGAAAGGAGGTATTTCTGCAGCTTGAGGAGGCTGTGGAACCTTCGGGAAGCGTGTCACGGAGGGTGGGATCTGAGGGCTCCCCAGGTGGCTCTCTCTGCTGTTGGTGGTTGAAGATGGGATATTTCAGTCGCCTGCTCCCGTGCCACTCCCACACTGTGAAGCCCACCTCTGTCTGGAACTGTCAGCCAAAATAAACGTTATTTCAGAAGTCTCCTCTGGTCACGGTGGTTTAGCACAGACACGAGGAGAAACTGATATAGACGGGGCTCTTTGCCAGTTACAAGCTTAGAATGAGGACATTTGAGCTGGTCCAGTAGCACGTGCCTATAATCCCAGCCACTCTAGGGGCCAGGCAAAAGGGTTTAGACATTCTGGAAGCTAGGTTAGTAGTTTCTCAAAATGTTAAGCCAAATGATTCATTAATTGTGATATATTTTTTCTAGCAATCGTCCACAGATATACCCAAGTGAAATGAAAACGTGCCGGGGCCAGAAGCGCTGTCTCAGCAATCAAAAGCACTTGTTGCTCTTGCGAAGGAGCACTCTAACACCAACACTCACAGGACGTGCTCCTGCTGCACCCCAGCTGACGCTGTTCATCAGTCTTGTGTCTCGGTGACAAAATGTTCGAGAAAAGTCTTGAAGGGGGAAAGGTTTGCTTTGGTTTAACGGTCTGAGAACATTCAACCACACTGAGGACGGACTCCAGGGCTCTGCACACACAAGGGTTCTGCCACTGAGTCACACTTCCAATACTGCAGAACAGACGTTTTTAATTTAATAAGGTCCAACATATTGTCTTAGTTACATTTCCATCGCTGAGATCAGCCAGGCGGCAGATCAGCCAGGTGGCACATCAGCCAGGTGGCACATGCCTTTAGGCATGCAGATCCCTGTTAGTCTGAGGCCAGCCTGGGATACAGAGTTAGTTCCAGGACAGCCAGGACTGCACCAGGAAACCCTAAAACCTTGTCTTGGGGGAAAAACAAAACAACATGATCAAGGCAACTCAAAGCATTTGTTTTGGGCTTATAGTTTCAGAGGGTTAGAATCCCTGAGAGTGGGGCAGCACCTGAGAGACATCTAAAGCAGGAAACGGTGCCCTGGGGATGCTGGGCGGCTTTTGAAACCTTTGAGGGACGCACCTCCTCCAACAAGGCCATGCCTCCTAACCTTCTCAAACAGTTCCACCAACTGAGGCCCAAGTACTCAAACGCCAAGCCACCTCCTGTGCACGTTTTCTTCTGTCTCTTATCATATTAACGTGTGTCTAAGAAAACATTGGCTGGAGTATAGCAGTGCACACCTGAGATCCCAGCCCCTGAGAGACTGAATCAAGAGGACTGAATTCCACGATATTTGAGCTGAGAGAGAGAGAGAGAGCGCTGATTGATTCTAGGTTGTGGCTATCTTTTCTTCTAAGAGTTCAATAGTTTCTTTAGGTCTTTGACCCTGTTTCCAATGGTTTTTATCTTTGATGTGAGGTGAAAGTCCAACTTCATTCTGCAACACATGCACATTGATTTCCCTGACGCTGTTTGTTAAAGAGACAGTGCCTTTCCCTAGTGGACTGTATCAATATCCATGTCGGAAGTTGTTGCTGGGCACAGTAGCTCATGCCTTTAAACCCAGCACTGGGGAGTCAGAGGCAGTCAAATCTCTGTGAGTTCCAGGATAGCCAGGGTTACACAGAGAAACCCTATCTCAAAAAACAAAACAAAACAGAAAAATCAGTTGACCATAATGTAGAGGTTTGGAGACCTCATGTCCAGTCTACTGATTTTGATAATGAACCTTATGCTCACTCTACAGTCTGACTACAGTAACTGCAGGGAGCCTGTCTGTCTGTGTGAGGAGGAGCATGCAGTAAGCATAGTAAGACGTCGAGAGTCACTGATTGCTCAAGAGCTGTTCACCTTGCTCTCTCCCCAGGTGGGGTAGACAGGTGAGCCACTGAACTCAGGGACCCTCCGCTTCTACCTCCTCATCGCTGGGATTACAATGCTGTGTCTCCCTGCACCCTCAGTCCCCCTGGCTGGAATGCAGACACGCCCTTTAATACCAAACTATGTAGTCAGTCTGTAGAAGGAAGCACCATGTTTTAAAGTGATGTCTAGCTGAGAGGCAGACAAAGTGATGAATCAGAGAAAGATTTGACAGAGAGGATATTCCCAACTCTCACCAGAGGAGAGAGGAAAAAGATTATTTAGGAAAACAGCAAAGAGGGGAAAAAGGAAGGAGGCAGTTTTACCAGGACAGTTGTACAGAGACAGGTTGCAGAGAGAGAACAAGCCAGCCAAAGGTAAAGACAGAAAGAGCCAGAGAATGAGAAGGAGCCAGAAGACTAGAACATATTGCCAAAGTCAGTATGAGGCCAACCAAAGCAACTTAGTCAGAAGCTAAGAGAAGCCAGATTGAATCAGAAAGCTTGGAGAGAACTTTTGAGCCAGAACAGCTGAGTTGAACCAGCCAGCAATAATTCAGAAGGAGCTAGAAAGGGTGAGCTCATTCAGCAGTGAGTCTCAAAGACTGAAAACATCCCAGGCCTAGGCCTAGGTTAGCAGAAGGGGCAGTAATCCTCCAAGATGACAATTAAATCAGGCGAATAAAAGTTACTTTTACATCTCTCAGCCTGCTTTGTATCGAGTTTTGGTTTTGTTTCATTTTGTTTTTTGAGACAGGGTCTCACTATGTAGCCCTGACTGGCTTGGAAATCTGCCTGCCTCTGCCTCTGGAATGCTGGGCTTGAAGGTATATACAGCCACGCCTGGTCCTTATCTTACTGGTAATCTTGTTTTGTAAGCCATCATTCTCACACCTATACCTCTCAGAAGTGGTTTCTCTTCAGTTTTCTGACGTTTTTATTTTGTAAGTTTTTTGGTTTGGTTTGGTTTGGTTTGGTTTTTGGCTTTTCAAGACAGGGTCTCTCTGTGTAGCCCTGGCTGTCCTGGAACTCCCTCTGTAGACCAGGCTGGCCTCGAACTCACAAAGATCCTCCTGCTTCTGTGTCCTAAGTGCAGGAACTAAAGGCGTGTGCCACCGCCACCACCTGGCTTGATAATGACTTTTTACGTGTGATGTTTTGGGGTCTGCAGGGATGGTTCAGTGGTTAGGATTGTTCGCTGCTCTTACAGAGGAGCTGGTTTCAGTTCCCTGAGCCCACCTAGGCTCACAACTGTCTGTGCTCCAGTTCCAGGGGATCCGACGTGGGGTCTGGGAAACATGTGGTACACACCTTTAATCCCAGCACATGGGGGCAGAGGAAGGTGGATCTGTGAGTTTGAGGCCAGCCTGGTCTACACAGCAAGTTCCAGGACAGCCAGGGCTACACAGAGAAACCCAGTCTCAAAAACACACACAAAAGAATTGTTTTTAATTGTGTCATGGACGTGAGCCTGCTTGAGTATATGTGTAGCACGTATGTGTGCAGGGCCTGTGGAAGACAAAAGAGGGTATCGGACCCTCTAAACAGGCGTTGCAGACGGCTGTGAGTCACCATGTGGGTGCTGGGAACTGAAGCCAGGGCCCCTGCAAGAGCAGCATTGGTCAGTGACCTTTAATACAGTTCCTCATGCTCTGGTGACCCAGCCATAAAATCACTTTGACTGCTACTTCACAGCTGTAATTCTGTCACTGTTAGGAATCGTAATGAACGTGTATTTCCCGATGGTCCTAGGCCATCCCTGTGAAAGGGTCTTTCAACCCCCAGAGTGGTCAAGGCCCACAGGCTGAGAACCACTGACTAAGCCTTCTTTCCAGCCCCACTGGGCACAGCCCTAATGTCTGGTTTAACATGTTTCATAGAGCCAGAACTTGGGCTGCTGAGCCAGCCTGGCATATGCAGTGAGACCATATAAATACAGTAACACAGCCCTGATGGGGCACGACCTACCTTCAAGCTGCCCGGGGAAGCTGAATCAATAGGTTGACGCTCTTCTGCTACATAGTGAATTCCGGGAAAGCCTGGGCTACATGAGATTCTGTCTCAAAAACCCAAACTAAAAATATTAGATAACAATAAAGTAAGAATAAAACTCTTCATAAGTCCAATTCCTTAGACGTGGCTTTTATTCACTGTCTTTGCCCCTTGTGTGGACCCTTATGTTGTTTGTCTGTTTGTTTGTTTGTTTGTTTTGTTTTTGGTGTGTCTCATTTTCAGTTGGAATTTGTTTGTTTGTTTGTTTGTTTGTTTGTTTGTTTTTGGGGCAGGGTTTCTCTGTGTAGCCCTGACCATTCTGAAACTTTGTAACTTTGTAGACCAGACTGTCTTCAAACTCAGGGATCTTCCTCTACCTTCTAGTGCTGAGATTGAAGGAGTGTGCCAGGACCCCTGGCTGAAACTTGGCAACTCTGACACTCAATTTCCCCTATCCTCTCCCTATTCAACGTGGCTGTTTCATTTTGCCTATTTAAGGAGTGTCCTGGACTAACTCTGCGATGAGCCTGCTGAACTGGCTCAAAGGCCAGCTAGTGATAGGATCCTGCTCTCCTTACACACCCAGCACCACCAAGACTAACCTTCTCGACTAGGGCCACCCTTCCAATGCTCCAACGCTGTTCACAACTTTGCCTGGAACCGTTTCCTCCCGGTGAGAAGCCTAAGGTCAGTGGGAGCAGGCCTCTCAGGTCCTCTCAGGCACGCACAACAGAGGACCTGCACCCTTCTAGAATCCAAACGCAAACCGGCAGTGATCAAATCCCTTCAGGATCCTACTGCGAACCCCAAACTGTGAACTGTAAGCCCCTGCTTCATGTTGGTGTGGCTCGGCCCTACCACACACCTTTAATCGCAGAGCTTTCTGTACACAGGACTTAACAAAGTTAACTAGGCCAAGAGCAGAGCAGGAAACCAGCTGACCGGAGTTAAAGAGCAGGAGGAACTCTGAGTTGAGGGCCATTTAAGACACCATGGAGAAGAAGAAAGAACTTTTAGCTCAAGCTGTGACTTCAGCTCCTCAGCTCCCTGGCTTTGGGGGCTTTCTGGGCTCTGAGCTAGCATGCCTTCGGCCATGGGTTTTTTGCCCTTTTCTCCCCGGGCTGTCAGCTGAGCTAGTGAGCCTTCTGGGTTTTTTCCATCTGGAGCAGAACTCAGAAGGAAGGTCAGCTGGGCGCTTTCTCTGCCTTTCTGAGCTGGCAGCTTTTCACCCCAGCATCTGGCTCCTGAGTCTTTATTGGTAAAATACTACAGTTGGGATTTTCATTTTTGTATGTAACAACGCCTTCACCGGCTTTTTTTCTTTTCTTTCCCCCCCCCTTTTTTTTCTTTTTTCAAGACAGGGTTCCTCTGTGTAGCCTGGGCTGTCCTGGACTCGCTTTGTAGACCAGGCTGGCCTCGAACTCACAGCCTGCCTCTGCCTCCCTGAGTGCTGGGATTAAAGGAGTGCACCACCGAGCCAGGCCCTTCCCCAGCCTTTCAAGTCCATACCGGATAGGCTACTGTGAAACAAACACTCCTTATCCTCCACAAGCCCCGGGGTAGCACGGTTTGTGTTGCGGAACTCTTAGCCAGTTCAAATAGACAAAGAAGTGGAGACAAGACTGCAGGACATTTCAGACCTAATCTCTCGGAGGGGAGGGCGGGGATTCATAGCTCCCATCCTCCGCAGCGGGCCTGGCCTTCAGGATCTACACAGTGGAACTGTTGGAAGGAGATGGGATGAGGCAGCGGCTCCTCAGCACAAAGCCAGTCGGCCATTCCTCCTTTTGCTTTTTATTCCTATAAGGCAGAGCCGGGTGAGAGAGGCGACAGAGGAACGGCTGGCTGGCTAGGGCACCTCGGATCTCCCTTACGTAAGGGTTTGAGAGGGATTTGGTTGCCATGCCAACTAAAACTAGTCTGTTTAGGAAACGTCGCTCTCAGCTCTGGAGTCCAGAGGGTTCTTTTGAAAGATCGGATATCTCTCTTGTTAGCTTGCTCCAAACAATGGTCCCTGAAGCTCCTCCCCTTCAGCTCTGAGCCTCTGGTCTACCGGGCTCACAGGTGTGATCAGACAGTTGAGTTCTCCCTGTTCTCCCCAACATAAACCATTAAATGTTGCTCTTGGTATTTTTTGGTAACTATTTTTTCAGGGGCGAAGGACCAAACCCAGGACCCTGTGCTCGCCAGGCAAGTGCCCAACCCCCCAGACCTCACCAAACGCACACTGATAGCATTCTGGCCCGGGTAACGCTTGGCAGGGCCTCCTTCGCGCTGTAGAAAGCTTAGCAGCATCTCCGGCCTCTGCCCAGTCGACGCGGGCGCCACGGCCCCAGCTGTGATGTCTGAGAAAAGTCTTCAGACTCTGCCATGTCCAGAGGGGCAAACTCACACAATCAAATGCCACTGATGTCCACACATGCCCCAGGAGATGGGTCGCTGGTTTTTATTACTTCTATTACTGTGCTGCTCACAGTATGGCTGTCGGCGTGTCAGTGTCCACGATGGCAGGGCGAAGGAGATGTGCCAGCTCACACACACCTTCATCTCCACCTGAGAGGGAGACGTTTCTTGCTGTTTTTCAAGACGGTTTTTCGTTGGTTTTTGTTTGTTTTAGCCCTGGCTGTCCTACAACTCACAGTGTAGACCAGGTTAGCCTTGAACTCGGAGCTCCACCTGCCTCCTGAAATCTGGGATTAAAAGCATGTTCTACCACACTGGCTCTGAGAGTCATTTTCAATCCTCAAAGCCTCAGCCCCGAGTTAAACACCCACAAGGCCACACCTCCTAATCCTTCCGAAATACCAGCTGGGGACCAAGTATTTAGATATGGGAGCCTATGGGAGCCATTCTGGTTCAAACCACCACAAGAGAACTCTCAAAAAAGTCAGTGTAGCAAAAGGAAAAAAAAAAAAAAAAGGTCTGGAGAAACAGGGCTTTTTAGTCTGCAGTGAACGGATGGGGACCAAGAACAGTGGAGAAATCTCAGTTAAATTCTGGATTTAAAGGAAAAAAACCTTTTAAAGCTGGAGTTGGCTTTTCCCCTGTAGTCAGATGCAGAAGAAGCTTTGTGGAGACTGTGATAGACTATGGCAACTTCGAGGTTGGACTGAATGCATTTTTACATTATGATCTGGCTACAGGCCTATGGGGGCGGGAGTGATTAATGTGGCAAGTGTTTTCACCCACTGAGCCATGTTGCCAAACTTAAAGAAGAAAAAGTGTGTGTGTGTGTGTGTGTGTGTGTGTGTGTGTATACCTATACATATATATAATAAAATTTATTAACATGGTTATTCTATAACAAACTATTTTGGAAAGATGGAATTATTTTTGTTGTTTGTGTTGTCGTTTTGAGACAGGGTTACTCTATATAGGCCTACTGTCCTGGACTCACTCTGTAGACCAGGCTGGTCTCCAAGTCAAGTATCCACCTGCCTCTGTCTCTGAAGAGCAGGGAATAAAGGCATGTGCCATTACCCTCACTTAGAAACTGAAAAAAATAAAAAGACAGGGTCTCTGTGTAGTCCTGGCTGTCCTGGACTCACTCTGTAGAGCAGGCTGGCCTTGACCTCACAGAGATCCTCCTGCCTCTGCCTCCTGAGTGCTGGGATCACAGGTGTGTGCCATCACACCAGACTGAAACGGAAATTTTTTAACATTTTAAAATTTAAAACTGTCTGGATATCAGATGTTATGAGGTTTTCTTTTCTTTAATTCCTTTCTCTTTGTTGTAGTCCTGGGCACCAACCTTGAGGTTCCTGCACCCTAAGTACTTGCTCTGCCACTGACCTATGCCCTTCCCCCCAACCTCTGTCTTGTTCTCTAATTTCGTAGTTGTGATATAATCATTTAGAAAAAAATTTACTGCAGTTTTGTAATGCACAAACTAAAATTAGGTGTGCAGGACAGAGGAAGAATGGGGAAAAGGAGATTACAGATGCGCCAGTCTTGGGGAAATATTGGGCTTCACTGAGGAGCATGTGGGCTGTTCAGTGTTACTATTCTTCCAGCTTTGGGGTAAGCTTGAAAGTTTTCAAAATAAGTTGAAAATATATAGAAAAAAAAGGAACCAGAAATCACCTAGAAAAAAATATAAATAAAAGAGAGAAGTGGTTAGCCAGAGTTCTCAGGAAGCCAAGTAGATGAAAAAGAAGAGAGAGACAGAGAGAGTAGCCCTGAGGTCATGCGAACCTGTTTCAGAATGGACAGAGCATTCTCAAGCCTCAAATACTAAGAAGTTCAGTAAGATGAAAAGAAAAAAAAAAAAAAAAAAAACAAAACAAAACACCAACTTGCCTTTGGCAAGATGTAGGTCGTTAGTGGACTTGATTGAATAGTGAAACAAGAGCTCAATTGAAGCCATTTAAGGCAAAGTTGGAGGTGAAGACTATGAGAGTCTGAATAGATCATCTGAGTGGCAAAGTTTGTTGGGAAAGAGAACAGTGAGAAGGTGGAAAAGGACACAGGCTCAAAGCAAGCTTTTGTTTTGTTTATGGCTCGTCATGAGATATATTAAGAGATACATTAATTCCAGTAGAATGATCCAGAACAGTGTGAAAGAGATCACAGGCACGGCCAAGTAGGGGAGAGGAGATGAGTTACAGAATGTGAATGGGAGGGTTGTACTGGTGGAAAGAGAAAAGCTTAACCCACCCATTGATTGCATCTGCTTTCTCAGGTACTAAAGCATCATTTGATGGAGGAGAGATGTGGGGATTTGAAAAGAGAGGAAGAAGAAATGCTAGCTCAGAAGATAAAAGAGAATGCCTCTCCCGGAGAGTAGCTAGGCTAGGCTGGCCATGCTGCCAGTTTAGTCCTTCATTTAGTCCTTCATTTATTTATCTATTCATGGCTTTTGAAACAGAGTTTCTCTGTCTATTCCTGGCTGTCCTGGAATCACCCTGCAGACCAGCTGGCCCAGAACTCAGAGATCCATCTGCCTTTACCTTCTGAGTGCTGCCATGACCGCCAGTTGCAAATTTAAGACTGTGTCCATATTCTGAGAGTGAGTGCAGAGAGAATGGTGAGGTCACGTCTTCTTCCACCTTTCACTTTTTAGGGCACAGGGGCAGACCAAGAAGATGGTTGGAAGTAACAAGACACAGGGACTGTTATGTCCCCACCCCTGATACTGAACTATATCCCAAACCCTTATTCCAAGACATGATTTTGTTGGCTACTTGTATCTAGAAACTCTTACACACGGAAGCCACCTTCCAGTATCCCTATATCTGAAACCGCGCCCTAACATAGGACAATCCTCCTCCTAAGGTGAAATCTAAAACTGGGGAGGGTGGCGGCCCAGCAGTTAAGAGCACAGCTCTTGCTGTGGACCACAGTTCAGGTCCCAGCACCCACACTGGGTGGCTCACAACAACTCCAGGAAATCCAATGTCTTCCCCTGGCTTCTGTGAGTGAACGTGTACACGCGTGTGCATGTGCGTGCGAGCACACTAAAACTTACAGGAAAATCTAAAATTGCCATTGCCGGGTATTTACTTCCCAGACTCCTTTGCAGCTAGGACAAGCTCCCCATCCGTCTTAGTCTGTAGATCAGTTTCCATTCAGAACATGGCCGTTCTGACAAGCGATCACATCCAAAGACCTTCGTGGTCTGTGTGATCTGGCTGGAATAACAAACACGCCTTTAATCCAGGAGACAGAGGCCGGCAGAGCTCTGAGTTCAAGGCCAGCCTGGTACAGAGCAAAAGCTGAGGTCCAGTCATGGTGGCACAAGCCTTTAATCCCAGCACTCAGGAGATAGGCTTGCAGATCTCTGAGTCCTAGCCAGGGCTGTTCAGACAGTTCACCTGAGGCCGTGCAGTGGAGCTGAGTTCATAGCGGGTCAGTTCATGGAATTCTGAGGCAGTTTTACCAGGAGAGTTTTACAGCCAGAGGTTGAAGAGAGAACAAGCTAGTCAGAGGGAAAGACAGAACGAGCTGGAGAAGGAGCCAGCAGATTAGAACATATTGCCAAAGTTAGTATGAGGCCAAGAAGGGCAATCCAGTCAGAAGCCAAGAGACAGGCCAGTTTGAATCACTCAGCTTGGAGAGGAGCTTAAGCCAGAACAGCTGAGTTGAACCAGGCAGCAAGAGTTCAGAAGAACTAGAAAGCATGAGCTGATTGAGCAGTCAGTCTCCGAGACTGAACACATTGTAGCCCTAGATCAGATTGTACCAGGCTAGAAGCTGCCAGGACTAGGTTAGCAGGAGGCAGTAAGCCTCCAAGACAATTAGGTGAATAAAAGATACTACTTTAAATCAGTCGCTGTTCTAGTGTTTTCAAGAGACACCATGGCCAAGGCAACTCTTATGAAAGAAGGGATTTAACTGGAGCCTTGTAGTTTCAGAGGTTTGGTGCATTGTCATCGTGGTGCAGAGCATGGCAGCAGGCAGGCAGGCACTGAGCCACATCCTGAGCCACAGGCCGAGAAGAGAGACCCGGCCTGGCTTGGGCCTTTGAAACCTCAAAGCCATTCCCAGTGACATACTTCCTCCAAGAAGACCACACTTCCTGATCCTTATGATCCTTTCAAATAGCGCCACTCACTGGTGACTGAGCATTCAAACATGTAAGCCTATGGGGCCAGTCTTACTCAAACCACCACTCCTCCTATGTACGTCCAGTCACATGCAGTCTCCCTAGTTTTGGATCCAGAGCTAGGAAGTGAGCAGAGGTAGCGGAGCATCCAGGGTGGAGGTCGTGTCAGAGGTCACAACAGGGCCAGCCCTCCCACGGGGTGGCAGCAGAGGTGTGTCACTGGGGCAGCTGCAGGCCACAGGTTAGCCGAGGTTCTTCTGAACCTCAGGGCTGCCTCTCCAGGTCTCCCTGGATTCTTTGGTTCTCTTTGTGTGGGAAACACTTCACTATAAAATAATTCTATAATTATCACCAAAGCACTGAGCTCTTTTCAGAGCATGTGGGCAAATTCAGCTGCCTGCAACAAGGATATTTTGTAGCCTAACTGGATAAATACAAGTTGTCATGATAAATATGTTTTACTAAGTTTCTGATTAACCCACACTTGCGGTTAAAGGCTACATTCCTCTGAGGTTCTGCAACAAAAAGCCTTTTGTGCTTTTGTGCGTGTACTCATAGATGACTATCTCAGGAACCTCTTCACTTCCTTCTCCCTGGGAGACAGAGATGCCAGCAAGTGTAACTGAATCATTACTTAGATCTCTGGTAACACCAGGCTGGCCTACCACAGTGTAGCCTTTCTTTCCTTCCTGCTTTGAACATAGTACATAACAGAACAATGGCATTTACAAGCCATTTTGGCAAAAATAAGCCTTCTTTCCAGTTTCTTACCAAAGAGTGTCACCAATAATAGCTATTGTTTTAACCAAGGCTGGACTTCATTCTTACAGTTCTGAGTTTAGTCTGTGTCTTTTTATTGGAGAGTTGAGTCCATTGATGTTGATAGATAATAGTGACCAATGAATGTTAGCTCCTTTTATTGTGGAGTTGGTGGTGTTACTGTGTTTCATTGCTTGTTTTCTTTTCATTTTTAGTTGTGAAGTTATCTGTATCCTATGTTTTCTTGGGTGTAGTTGTTTTCATTGGATTGGAGTTTTTCCTTCTAGTATCTTCTGTAGGGCTGTGTTGCTATGTAGACATTGTTTAAATTTAGCTTTGTCATGGAATATTTTGTTTTCTCCCTCTATGTTGATTGAAAGCTTTGCTGGGTAGAGTAGTCTGGGTTGGCATCTGTGGTCCCTTACATGACTGCCTGACATCTGTCCAGGCCCTTCTGGCTTTTCATAGTTTCTGATGAGAAGTCCGACGTGATTCTGATAGGTCTACCTTCATATGTTACTTGGCCCTTTTCCCTTGCTGCTTTTAGTATCTTTTCTTTATTCTGTAGATTTAATGTTTTGACTATGATGTGATGTGAAGAGTTTCTTTTCTGGTCTAGTTTATTTGATGTTCTATAGGCCTCTTGTATGTTTATGAACATCTCTTTCTTTAATTTGAGAAAATTTTCTTCTATGATTTTCTTAAAAATATTTTCCGGACATTGGAGCCTGGAATCTTCTTTTTCATATATTCCTATTATTCTTAGATTTTATCTTTTCATGGCATCCTTGAGTTCTTGGATGTTTTGTGTTTGGGACTTTTCCGATTTTACTTTTTCTTTGAGAGATGTATCAATTTCAGCAAGTGTATCTTAAGCACCTGAGATTCTCTCTTCCATCTCTTGTATTCTATTGGTGATGCTTACCTTTGTGGTTCCTAATCTTTTCTCTAAGTTCTCCAGCTCCAGGGTTTTCTTTGTTTGTGTTTTCTTTATTGATTCTAATTCTGTTTTCAGAATTAGGAATGCCTTGCACCATTTCCTTCATTTGTTTGAATGTGGATTCCTGTCTCTCTATGATGGCTTCTTTTTTTTTTTTTTTTTTTTTTGTTCGTTTCCTCTCTATATGCCACAGAGCAGGGGCTTCAATGTTGAGAATGCTGAGAATCTCCATGTTGCTGCAGAACTTGGGGCCTGGTGTTAAGGTCCACTGGGAGTCCAGCCACCACGGCAGAACTAGGAGGCTGCTGGAACAGATTCCTTCTGGAAGGCCCTGGGTTGCGGCAGTTGGCCTGGTGGAGCCACAGACACTGCTATCTGTGCTGGGAGCTGTGGGCACTGTGAGCCAGACTCTGCACTCTGTGGCGGGCGCTGTGGGCCACCTCTTTCGCCTCTGCCTCCACCAAGGTGGGAGAAGGGAGGCTCTCTGGGGGAAAAGGGAGGTCTGTCGTGGGGAAATGCCAGGGGACTGAGTATTCTCCGTCTCAAATCTCAAGCAGGGGGTTCTGTGCTAACAGCTGTGTGCACTTAGGATCGCCGCTGCTGCCTCCGCTGCTGCCTCCGCCCGTTAAAGGGGGGACGCCTGGGAACTGAGTCCCCAGGAGAAGTCTGCGGCTGACCTGTGTCCTATTGGTCTCAGCCCAGGGTTTGTCCCCTTTCTCCCCAGAAGCCTCGACGTCGTTGTTCTGGGATCAGCTGCCCCTCCACTCACCAATTTTGGAGTTTCAGATCCTCTAACTCTCAGATACGGTGCATGCTGGTCTCTGCCATCTTGGATTGCTCCCAGTTCTGAGTTTAAATCTCTCTCTCACTCTCTCTCTGTCTGTCTCTCTGTCTCTCTCTTTGTTTCTCCCTCTGTGTGTGTGTGTGTATGTGGAGCTCAACCTTGGATAGTGTTTATCAGGACCTGTCTGCCTTGGATTTTGTTTTATTTTTAATTTTTTATTCGTCTGCCTTCTCCCTCATCACCTCTCTCATCTTGTTTTGTTTGGCTGGTGGTTTGAGTGCTTTCTCTGAGGCAGGGTCTCTGGGTATGCTGGCATTTACAAACCAGCTCGGCCTGGGACTCACAAAAACCCAGCTACCTTCCGAGCGCTGAGCATTGCTGCCATGCCTGGTTCTCACCTTGTCTTTTGAGGCAGGGTCTCTTGCTGGGACCTAGGACTTGCTGGTTGTGTAAACTGGCTGGCCAGCAAGCCCCACGGACCCTCAGCACTGAGATTAGAAATGTCCACTTGCACATCAGGCTTTTGGTTGCAGACACAGGTCAAGGACTGGCACATTGGTTCTCGCGTTACCAAGGCAACCCTCTCCCTGGCGCTGAGTCTGGAGTTTTAGCACTCACACCAGCACCTCTTCCCCAGTCCTTGACACTTACATTGACGGGGACCTTCTGATGGCGGGCAGGGAGGCAGAATACTGGCCAGCCTTTTCTGTCGCAGCTTGGCTGTTCCCTCCGTGCCGATTTGAACTCCATCCCCCGCCGCAGCCAACACCACACCACCTGACACCGACTCTAACGTTCCGCTGTTTTTCCCTTTGCCCACGGTACACCTGCCCTCGAGACTCAGATCTCCTACATTCCTTTGGTTTTTGCATGCTCTTTTTGTTCGGGGGGGGTGGGGGAGCTCTCTTGGCCATGGAGCCATCGCTCCAGCCAGAGAGGCCTCTCTATGTTGCTCATACTGACCTTGAACTCCTGGCTTCAAGTGATCCTCATGTCTCAGTGTCCTGAGAGGCTGCTGTGGTTGTTTCTGTTGTTAATCAAGTGGGAATGTGAAGTCACACAGCCAATTAGTGACTGCCAAGTCTCTTTTCAAACACTTTGGCAGCAAGACCAAACCCTGCTCAGCCTATTTCACTGTCCTTCTGGCTAATGAAGGAAATAACATGACGGCAAATCACTTAGCCAAAAAAGATAGACCGTCAATTTAGTTCAATGTTAAATTAACAAGCTTTTTAATGTTTTTCTTTTTAACTCTGGAGCTTTAGAAGTAAATTCTGTGAAAGTATTTGTTTTGAGAGTTTATTTATTTATTTTGAGTTTTTCGAGACAGGGTTCCTCTGTGTAGCCCTGGCTGTCCTGGGCTCTTTTTGTAGACCAGGCTGGCCTTGAACTCACAGAGATCCATCTGCCTCTGCCTCCCAGAGAGCTGGCCTTACAGGCAAGTGCCACCACCTTCGCCCAGCTCTTCCGTGTTCTTATTTTATGTGTATGGTGTTTCGCCTGTGTATGTCTGTTAACCACCTGCATGGCCACCCTCAGAGGCCAGAAGAGGGCGACAAATCCCCATTAACTGGTTGCGAGCTGCCCAGGTCTGGGTGCTGGGAACTGAACTCAGGTCCTTTGGAAGAGCAAGAATAACTCTTAACTACTGAGCCATTTCTCCAGCCCTTACCTACACTATTGTAATTGAGATACGTAGTACTTTAAAAGATTTTTAAAGTAGGCTTTATTTTTACAATAGTTTTAGAGTCACAGAAAAAAAAGTGACGGTTGTGTGCCGTCTCATACAGCTCAAAACCAGTTTTTCACACACACGCACGCACGCACACACATATGATTTATTTAATTTATTTAATGAACGTTGGTGTGAAGGTGTCTGACCACTTGGAAATGAAGTTACAGACAGTTGTGAGTTGCCATGTGGGTGCTGAGAGTTGAACCCGGGTCCTCTGGAAGAGCAGACAGTGCTCTTAACCACTGAGCCATCTCTCAAAACCATTTTGTCTATCAGCAATATTGTTTTTTATAAGATGCTTGGGGTTTTGGGTTTGGTTTGGTTTGGTTTAGTTTGGCTTTTTGAGACAGGGTTTCTCTGTGTAGCCCTGGCTATCCTGGACTCACTCTGTAGACCAGGCTGGCCTCAAACTCACAGAGATCCGCCTGCCTCTGCCTCCCACATGCTGGGATCACAGGCGGCTCTCCCTGAACTAACTTTTAAATGGCTGAAGTAAACAAAACAGCATGAGCATACACATGCAGCTGGACACCGGCGTCCCAACACGTGGACCAGATCACTTCGAGGAAAGACAGGTGCACACGGCGTCCCAACAGAAGATGGAGCAGCCCACCCGTGGGTGGGAAAGCAGTGGCAGCCATGATTTCTTTTTGAGGCAGAATCTTTACATTGTCTAACTTCTGGCCTCAAGTAATCCTCCTGCCTCAGCCTCTCGAGTAGCTTAGACTATGACATGTGACATCCCAGGCAGTTTACCACCATAATCTTTGATCGGCATGTTGTGAAGCGCTGTTGTGTGAAGGGCCCAGCGGAACAGATTTTGTGCCCTGGGCGGCGGTGCGGCCTTTAGCCCCGGTGTTGGGGCTCGAGCATAGCTGCGCACTGACGGCTCGGACACCAGACCCGGACAGGTGGACTACGAGCAAAGACACAGAGTGGACTCAGAAGCCAAAGCATGCAGCAGGTCTGTTTTTAAGGCAGCTTTTGATAAGAAAAACTGTGACCGGGTGACCAGGCGTAGGAAGCAAGGGGAGAGTGACATTACATCATTTGATCCAGCCAAACACAGGAAGAATGAACTTTGTTCCAAGTACATTGTATCTTATGGCTAGACAAAGCATTTTAAGCTGACTGGCTGTAACATGACTGGCAGAAAAGCTTAGGAACTTCCAGTTCCCCATGGTTGGGGGGAAAGGGAACACAGCAGGGCCTGTGGTTTTGTTTAAGTAGAACACATATCAGTAATTCAAGCAGAACATTCAACAAGTATTGAATTATAAGTAAAAGGCTATTCAAGCTCACAGGCAGGCAGAGCCTGAGTGCTTGAACTTAATTTCATCTTATGATCAAAATGGAAACTAAAACCAAAATGGCTGTGGTTAGGCTACGCAGAAAGGCCTGGACGTGTCTGTACATGTCTCAATGTTGGTGTGCCTTAACACCGGCATTTGAGAGGCAGACAGATCTCTATGAGTTCGAGGCCAGCCTCATCTGCAGAGCGAGTTCCAGGACAGCCAGGGCCACACAGAGAAACCCTGTCATGAAAAACAAAAACCAAACAAAGAAACAGGTTTTCTTATTATATTATACAATTATCACTGCCACAACCATCACAAAATTGAACACGTGGATCACAGTGATGCACAGATCAAAGATAAATTAATAAAGCCAGGATGAGTGACAAACAAGGAAATGTCAGACCTAAGGCTTCTGTGAAGTCCTGGTGGGAGTCGGTTGTTGGCCACGTTATGAGGTGAATATGGATAGAGAGAGGTTACAAACGGACATCTGAAGTAGGCATCTGCTTCGCATACCCCGGTGTGTGCAGTCTGCTTGAGGAAGATGACGATTGTCAGCTTCTGGACAAACACTGGCATGGGTGGGTACACAGGGTGTTTAGCCCGAAGGTGGCCCTGTGCTCAATCCCCAGCACCAAAAAGGGAGGCAGGCCGTTGCAACCATCTGAGCCCAGAAACGAGTCCAGTGTTTCAGCAAGTTCCTTACCAAACCTCGAGCCGCTCTTGATCTCCCCAGGGCAATGCTGGCCCAGGGCAGGCGGCTCAGCAAACACTCAGCAAGTCCGTGGTGAGATTGATGGCCGAAGGTCTGCACGGCAGGAAGTGCCACCTTGCCCAGCCCCGAGTCCATCTCGCCCTAAGGGACCAACACCGCTTCCTCACACACACTTCTCTGCTAACCGTTCCCACTGACCTGTCAGGACTTATATCCAAGTGGGTTCTCTTCCCCAAAAGCTTCCTCACTCACCCTCTCCCAGATCAGGGGTGAGAGCCCCTTACAGACTTCATGCTTGTGAGCTCTTTCATCTTCTAAAGGCAGGGTGGGTAAGTCAGCAACCCAGGCTCCCACCGCTCTTTGCTTGTGTGAATGAATAAAAGGATGAAGAAATAAATCACGTGGCTTCACACTGTATTTAGATACCAGTTAATGACTGTGATTCAATCAGAGGTTCATTGCAGGTTCCATATTGAACAGAAGAAGCTTTAGAGCGGTGGTCCTCAACCTTCTTGATGCTGTGACCCTTTAATACAGCGCCTCATGCTGTGCTCACCCAAGCATTAATTTTTATTTTTATTTTTTATTTTTTTGCTACTTCAAGACTGTAATTCTGCTGCTGTTGATATTCTTTAAGTATCTGTGCTTTCAGATGGTCTTAGGCAACCTCTGTGACAGGACTGTTCCACTCCCAAAAGGGTCAAAACCCACAGGCTTAGAACTGCTGCCTTAGAGGGAGCCACAGCTTAGGGATTATTTTTTTCCTGAGACATAGTTTCTCTGTGTAGCCCTGGCTGCCCTGGAACTCACAGAGATCCACCTGCTTCTGCCTCCCAAGTGCTGGGATCAAAGGCGTGCACCACCACTGCCCTGATCCAAGACGCTTGGTTTTGCCTCTGGTCTAGACTCCACTCCTCAGTGTGCTCTTTCTCCTCTCTGCTCTCTGACACCCCCACCCACCCTGCTCACTCACTCTCACTCATTTGTACTCTAAGGGCTGCTCCAGTCAGCGACTGTCTGGATTTGCAAGACTGGCAAGGGGCCAAATCCTGGTCTGCCCTAACACCCAGGAAACCAGACAGTCGCCAGGGTTATCTTAGATTTCTGTCATCTGACGGGCTTACAGATTAATCAGGGCACCGAGGCAGCTGCAATCCTCAGCGAGCAAACTGAGGTGTGAGCAGACGTAAGGAACTGGGCAGAATATTGACCCCAGGCTCATTAATCAGGCCCTGAGGGAGAGTCACCTAGAGTTGAGAGCAGACAAATGGACCCCAGTCCAGACACTGGACGCCAGCTCCCAGACGGCGCAACAGAGGCACTGCTGGCATCCGCAGGAAGAGCCCTAGGTCCCTCGGGGTCCTGCCTTGAAGGCCAGGCGGGTCCGGGGGCAGCTCCCGGCCCCTCCCTGCTAGGTGAGCTGGAGCTGAGTGGCCCTGCGGCCGGTGCCAACGCCTGCTGGGTCAGCAAAGAGAAACTACAGAGAAGCAGAAATGTACAATTTTTTTTCAAGCCCCCAAAAAGGAGGTTTATGAAGGGACTGAGCTGAGGGCTAAGCTGGACCACTATGGTTCCCACTGCTTCCTTTCAGCCGTTGGCGCTCTGATAGAACCATGGCCCGCAGAGCCCTCCTCACTCTAAGCCCTCCTCACTCTGACAGAAGATGGCCCATCAGAGCCCTCCTCACTCTTAGCCCTCCTCACTCTGAGGGCTAACCTGCCTCCAGGTTCCAGCCTGTGTTAGCTCCTGGCCTGACCTTCTCCAATGATGGACTGTGATGTGGACGTGTGAGCCAAAAAAACCTTTTCCTCCCGCTCCAAAAAGGAAGAAAGACAAGAAGAAGAGAGTCAGGTGATTCATGAAGTCTGTGATGACACCCGGGTATAGTCACTTTTCTAGGTAGTGTGAAGGCGTGAGGGCTCTGAGCTAGCAAAGAGCTTCAAGCACTGTTGATGCACTCAGACCTGAGGAGATGTTTAGGAGATGAACGTTGCTGGCAGTCTCTGGGCAGAAGCCGCCATGCTACCTTCCACTCCACCGCCTAAAGCACCGGCATCCTCCCCATCCGGGCCAGGCTCCGTGGGAGCTCAGGGCAGAGCTATCTAACACACGGGCCTTTGCCAGGCATCCAACGCCCAGACCACAGCAACAACCCACTCCCCCGTGGGAAAAGAGTTTGCTTACATCCACACATTAATTCCGGTTTTCCTGTCCACAAACATGGACTTGCCTTTAAACCATTATAACAGCCACCTGGTTCCCTCATTGGCTATGAGAATTAAATAATAAATGGGTAGCATTATGAGAGTAATTTTTTTTTTTTTTTGAGATAGGGTCATTAGCTATGAGCTTAGCACTTAATTAAAAACTATCGTTTAACATTAAACACCGATAAAAGTCTGCCATTCCAGCACCGAGACAGAAAGCAACAGGCCCGGCTCCCTCTGGCCTCTCCCGGAGACGAGTCTTTCTGTGTTCTGGTTCCCACAAAGGAACACGGGTGTGTTGGTGAGACAAATTTGGCCCCCATACCTACACATTCACCTTCTAACATCTGGGCTGGTGACGTGGGCACAGGAAAGGTTTCCCTCGCTGTTCGTTGGGGACAAATGAGGCAGTCACTTAGGGGCTCCCAGTCCATCTGAGTGCTTCAGCCTCCCATCTGTTCCCACAGTTCTTTGAAGACCAGGTCTTGTTTTTGTAATTTAAAAAATGATCCAAACACCCAAATGACGAAAGGAAGACAAGTTAAGGCCCTGGAGACCCCACCAGCTCAGAGAGGGCCACTGTTCACTGGCGCACAGGTCTGCGAGATGGTTACACCTGCGGCGTTAGAGGTTTCTGAGTCCCTCCAAGTCTGTGCAGCAGAACGGGGCTCAGCGGCCAGGCGCGCTTACTGCTCTTCCAGAGAGTCAGGGCAGCAAGCCCAGGCCAGGGGTCTCACGGACCCTCACGCTGGCTCCGGGGATCTGCTGCCCTCTGCTGGCCCTCGGGGGTACCTGCCCTCCCAGGCAGGGTCTCACAGACTGATACTCAGACACATAAATGAGACTAAAAAGAAATCTTGTTAAAAAGGTGCTTTGGGAGCCTACCACAGAGGGCCTCTGAAAGACTCTACCCAGCCGTGTATCAAAGCAGATGCTGAGTCTCATAACCAAACTTTGGGCAGAGTGCAGGGAATCATGTGAAAGAAGAGAGAGTTAGTAAAACCTGGAGAGGACAGGACAGGACCTGGAGAGGAGAGCAACAGAACTAAAATATCTGGTCCCAGGGGTCTTTCTGAGACTGATGCTCCAACCAAGGTACATTCATGGGGATAACCTAGAACCCCTGCTCAGATGTAGCCCATGGCAGCTCAGTGCCCAAGTGGCTTTCCTAGTAAGGGAAGCAGGCGCTGCCTCTGACATGAACTCAGTGGGTGACTCTTTGATCACCTCCCCCTGAGGGGGGAGCAGCCTTGCCAGGACACAGAAGAAGACTGCAGCCAGTCCTGAAGAGACCTGATAGGCTAGAGTCAGATGGAAGGGGGGAGGACCTCCCTTATCAGTGGACTTGGGGAGGGGCATGGGAGGAGATGAGGGTGGGAGGATGGGATTTGGAGGGAAGGAGGGAGGGGCTACAGCTGGGATACAAAGTAAATAAACTGTAATTAATATAAAACATTTAATTAAGAATGTGCTTTGGTCCCTTTGTAGGAAGTGAGTATAGAATTGATTTAAATTATTGCTGGCTTAGCATTTTGTAATATGTGGCCGGTGCACTAATTTGTTAACTTTTCACATTGTACATACAATCCCAGACCTCCGGCATTTGGCCCGTTCACTGGGCAGGTTTCTAACCCCGGGTTTGCTGGGCCTAAGATGGATGCATTTTCCTCTGGTGGGCGCTTCTCTGCCACGAGAGAAGAGCATGCTGCCGACGGGAGGCCAACCGCGCAGCACCAGCGGCGCCAGCAATCTCGCATCAGAAGGCACAAAGCCACGGGATGGGGCGTAGGATCCTCGTGGGTGTCACGTAAGGGGACGAGCAGGGTGGCGCGCCGCGGCTGTAATTACACGCAGCGTGCGTTCCTCGCGCGTCCCTCCGCTACGCCCTCGGGGAGGCGGAGCACCGCAGGTGGCCGCCAGGCGGCGCGCTCCCCGCTCCTGGGGCGTCCCGCAGCCTGCCCCGGCCTCCCGCCCTCTGTGGGCCTCCTCTGTGCGGCCCGCCGTCAAGGCGGGGCCGGGCCCGAGGCGAGGAACCGGCAGGTCCGCACGCCCCCGGGTGGGCTGTCCCGGTCAGCCACCGTCTCACGCGGTGGTCTGAACGCCGCACACGCTTTCTCCTAAATAGGTGCCATTTTTATTCCCACGGCCAGGGGCCGGGGAGACAGAAGAGAGGCCTCACGCAGAGTCCCTAGAGCAACTTCTGGGGTTTCGGTCTTCTGCCTCCTAGGGCTGGAACTGTTTCAGCCTGTCGGACACAGTAAGTCTGTAGAGATGGCGATGTCACAGCCGAGGCGGGGGTCTCACTCCACGGCCCCTAGGGACCTTGACCCGGCAGCACTCTGGCCCCAGTGCTGCGGTGACAGGCGCGCACCACCGTGCCAGCTTAGGGCGATTTTTAAGCCACTACATTTCAGATGAGTGGAACAGGGAAGAAAGAGCACAAGCTTTGCACGCGGACAGGTCAGAGCTGAAGGTCACCTCTGCAAAGCTGAGTGTGGTGTGGCCTCCACATCAGTGTTCTAAGACATGAAGGAGATAATCCATGGAGAGAGGTGGAGCCCTGACTGAAGGCCCGGCCCCCAACAGTGGCGGGAAGGCTCGGGAGAGCTGCCGCCTGCGCGTCCCGATAGGAGTGTTTACACCATACACACTAGCAAGAGCTACAGCTGAGTCTCCTGAGCAGGTGAGGGAGCATTTGCCATCATTGTTCCTGGTGGTGCCGTGGCACCCCCTCCCTTGGAGGCCCACCTCCCTCACCATATCTGTACTGGGACTATTCACGGTAAGCAGCTACCTCTACCAGGGTTTCCAGAGGCTCTGAGCGTCAGTGGGAATACCCTGTCACCGGGTAGCAGGCGATGACTCAATTCACTCAATAGAGTCCGCTGGCTGGGCGTGTGGCATGCACGGTAATCCTGGGACTTGGGAAACCGAGGTAAGAGGATCACAAGTTCAAGGCCAGCCTAGGCTACACTCTGAGGTGACGCTGGGACAGCAGTTCCAGGGTCTCAGGAGGTGGGACCCATGCTCCACCACACACATGGCCAGAAATGTTCCATGGAGACTCACCCTGTGGGAACCCCTCACTTACTCACGCTGAGGCTGGTCCTTCTCATATCCCCCTCCTCACCACCATGAGCCTTTGTGGGCCTCTGCTGGAGCCCCGGAGGGCAGTGGGAAGATTAAAAAATAAGTAAAAGTGAGGCTGTAGAGATGGCTCAGAGGTGAAGAGCACTGGCTGCTCTTCCAGAGGTCCTGAGTTCAATTCCCAGCACCACATGGTGGCTCACCGCCATCTATAGTGAGATCTGGTTCCTTCTTCTGGAGTGCAGACAGAACACTGTGTACATAATAAATAAATAAATAAACCTGGGGTAGTTCACTTCACTGGAAAGGGGCTGAATGACATGAGCTGGCCAGAAAGAGGAAGTGTGGTCAGGCTGGTGTTTGCTGTCTCTGAGGGTGAGTGAGGGTACGTGGGCGAGGACAGCCTCTCCCAGCCCAGCTTCCACACCGCCCTCAGTCCACCGCTGTCTCCCCAGCTGCTTGCAGCCTACAGCCTGACAGTCCAAGTAAGTGTTTCGACTTTCCTAAGAACAGTTTCTTGCTTTTTCCACCAGTCTGTCCGTGCTGGTGTCGATGTGTGCCCAAATGAACAACCTCACAGGCACGCTGGGCTGAGGGGCTGAGGCCGTGGTACAATGCCAGGGACAGTGGCCGTGAAGAGTCCACTGTGCCAGTGCTGCTGGGGGTGTCAGCCGTGTGTCTACCTCCCCAGTGCGTGTGCCGGGGATGGCAGCGTTTTCCTCTAAGGATGCTGTGACAGTTGGCAGTGAGAGTGTAAAGGACTTAACTGTCCTAACAAAGGCCGTGAAATCTGGTGTTTGGTGGTTGGTACCCGGTGCTCTCACCTCACTGTGCCTAAACTCAGGCTGCACCTTGGATGAAAGAGAACTAGAACGGCTCCTGGCATCCTCGTCACTTGGTTCTGGTGTCTGGGATCTGCAACGCACCTGCCTGCCTTCAGAAGCCTCGGGACTCAGATGTGTCTGGGTGGTGTGAGGTCTTGGTTGCGCCGATCTGCTTTTGGCCTCTGGAAAATTAATTTTTCTGGAAACCTGGGTTTAGCTTTCACATGTCCTACCCCATGGCCTAGGCACTGGTGCGCACTCTCTCTTTAATCTGACTAAGACTCTTAAAAAGATGTGTTTTTAATGGTGTGTGTGTGTGAGAGAGAGGGAGAAGGAGGGAGGGAGGGAGGAAGAGAGAGAGGGAGGGAGGGAAGGAGAGAGGGAGGGAGGGAGAAAGGGTATGAGTGCAGGAGGAAGCCAAAGGCACTGGGTCCCGTGGAGCTGGAGCTGCAGGCACTAACAGGTACTGAGCCAGGACCTCAGCTCCTCCGAAGAGCAGTGAACACTCTTAGCCATTGACCCCTCTCTGCATCTTCCTCCCTGCTGTGCATTTGCTCTTCTGGCCTCTTCCTCCCCTGGCTTACTACCCTGTGAGTTGTCCAGGATGAACTGGAGGCTGTGTACCTATGCCCACCTGCAGGAGCACCGACGTGACCTTCCCTGCAGGCGCAGTGGCTGCAGCCTTGTGCCAGTACTCAGAAGGCTGGGAAGGAAGAACAGTGAACCCAGAGACTCCAGAGCAGCTTGATAAAAGAGCAAGACCGCCATTTATGACAGAAAAGAGAGCCTGGAGAGAGGGCTCAGCTATTAAGAGCACTGAAGTCCAGCAGCCTTCAATTCTTATTTTTTTAATAGAAAATATTAGCCGGGCATAGTAGCACACGCCTGTGATCCCAGCACTCTGGGAGGCAGAGGCAGGCGGATCTCTGTGAGTTCAAGGCCAGCCTGGTCTACAAAGTGAGTCCAGGACAGCCAGGGCTACACAGAGAAACCCTGTCGGGGGGGGGGGGGCATTTATTTTCTGTGTGTGGATGTTCTTCCTGCATGTGTGTCTGTGTATCACATACATGCCTGGAGGCCAGATGAGGGCATCAGATCCTTGTCTACGGTTACAGAGAGCTGTGAGCCACATGCAGTGCTGGGACTCGAACTTGGGAACCCTCGGAAACAGCAGTGTTCTTGACCACTGAGCCATCTCTCTATGCCTCAGCAATCAGCTTTTAACCCATGTACTATGCTGCAGACCATGTGGGAAGACATTTCTCCAGAAGTTTGCAGGGTGGAGTTCTGGTTCTCCCTCCCTCTCCCCAGCCTCTTCCCTCCTCCCTTCTCCTTGCCTCTGTCTCTCCCCCGCCCCTTTAACCATAGGCAGACATATTCACCAGGCAAGCAACAAGCTGTGACGGCTGAGCATATGCAGATAGAGTTGCGTGCTATGATAAAATAAATCAGGCCCAAGATCAGTGTGCAGCCCGGCTGCAGAAGCTATCACATGGAGAGACACAGGCAGCAGCCTGACCCCGTGGCCAGCTGCCAGCCCAGTCATTGGCCCCAAATGCTGAATTAACACATGCAGGCATCACACTGTCCTGAAGCGAATTCAACTGACACTGAAGACAACATTCAAAATGCTAAGTGCCCTCACCTGGTTAGCTCTTTCGTGGTGCTCTGGTTTGTTTTTCAAGACAGGGTTTCTCTGTGTGACCCTGCCTTCCTCTGCTTCCTGAGTGCTGAGATTAATAGGCCTCACCATCACCGCCCAGCCTGGCGCGGTTTTTTTAATGGAACGCCAAACACCACGTCATCATCGTAGAGGGAGACGGTGGTCGCAGAAGGCAGCATAAGGCTACGATCACAGTGCATTCAGTACTTCAGTGTAGCAGAGTATAAACCTCATTACAGGGCATTCTACTGAAACATCATTTTATAGCCAGGCCTTTAATCCCAGTGCTTGAGAGGCAGAGGCAGGTGATCTCTGTGAGTTCAAGGCCAGCCTGGTCTACAGAGTGAGTTCCAGGACATCCGGAACTCATAAAAAGACCCTGCATAAAAAGAACTGCATAAAAAGACCCTGTCTCAACCCACCCACCCACCCCCCAAAATTATAATTCTGTATGTAAAACAATGTCAGTACATTCATTTACAAGGACCTTGATTAACCCAGTCACGTTAGTAAAATATGGCCTATTATTTGAAAGAGGCGTGGGCTGGGCGTGCTCCATGGAAAAGCACTTGCCTTCGGTGCTCTAGGGCCAAGGCTGAATTCTCAGCGCTGAACAAACAACCACCACAAAGGCCCACAGAGATTCACAAAGGAAACGTCATCCACCAAGAGCCAGAGAACAAACACGTAAATCTGCTTTTCGGAAATGCACTTCTTTCACAACAGGCTAAGCAGGTATAATGTGTATTTAAACAGCAACATATAAACAGAACTGTACTGAAAAGTCATCGGCCTCACACACAGCGTCAACTTGTGTGGGCATCATAGATGCCCCATAGTAACCTGAATTGATGAAGACGGTGTATCCGTCACAGTACATAATGACAAATCACCAAAATTCCCTTGATTGCTGTCCACACCCTTCCCCTGAGCCCTCTCTGGCTCTCCTTCTCCCTAGATCCCCATATTTCTTTATTAAATTCCATGCACGGTTCAGTTATCTTAAGCTCTGAATCTCATCCCTATGCATATTAGACTCCAAATCATTATTTGTGTTTTTTGTGGTTTAAAATCAAGCCAGATATGGTGGCACTGGAGAGATGGGGAGCAGGGGGATTTCTGTGAGTCTGAGGCCAGCCTGATCTACACAGAGAGTTCCGGAACAGCCAGGGCTGCATAGAAAGACCCTGTCTCAAACAAAAATAACAAAACTCAAGTACCGCCACAGCTAAGACCAGCAGCCTTCCCTCCTGCCGGAAGGAGCCGCACTTCCCAGAGCTGGATGGTGACACTCCGGGAGTCCCAGCCTGAGGGCTTCCTCAGCAAACTCTAAAGCCAGATGTTTTAGTTTAAGAACAGCACATTTTAATAACTATCAATAATTTAAGAGGTTGCTGGTAAACAATGGTCCTTCTTTTTACACAAATATAGGAATTATGGTTTGAAGCCCATCTGACAGGATAGCTGAAGTTTTCCTCCAAAAAAGGGTGGTGGGCCCATCTGGAGGCCCTGAGGCCCTCTCAGAACCAGACCGTGGGGTGGAGGGAAGGAGTTGAGGCAGGAGGAGATGTCTGCATCTGTCTCCATGTCCCTCCTTCAAGCCATCAGAATAAAAGGATTTCCCTTAAAAAAACCTTCATGAAAGTGTTGCATGTGGAAAATTAGCATTTTCTCCATTTCATTTCAATTTTACTCTAAACTGTGTATCTTGCATCTACAGGAAGGGCCTCCATTTTTATTGGTTTTTGCATAATATCTAAATAAAAAACACAATGCATGGTATGCAAATGCACCCTCAAGATAGCCTGGGGCTGCTGTCCCCAGGGAGCCAGCCCCCAGGGAGCCGCCGTGTGTGAGCCAGGGCTGTCACCACCTGGAGGCCCACCAGCCAGGCAGCTCAGGACTCTTGAGGATCACTGCTTCAAGCTGACAGTGAGCCCAAGGAGGCCAGGAAGGGGGCAGGGAGTCTTTGGAGGAGTGCCAAGGGAGGCACCCATCAGGATTTGGGGTTGATCTTGGCCATGCTGGGCTGACCTTAGGCCCATATTTCACTCTGCTTCACTGGGAGGAACTACAGAAAGACAGTGAGGGGTCATGTGGCAGCCACAGTGAGCCAAACAGCTAAGAGGGGACAGCAAAACGGCCCTTTGCACAGGAGACAGTGGACTTTCTGGATGCCCTGCCCCGTCCACACTCGGATTTAAGTGGCCATCGAGTACCTACATGGCCGTTCCCAGCACATGACAGCAAGGTGGTCAGATGGAAGCGTGGGCATCCCGACCTTCTCGGTGACCGACCGGCTGCCAGAGAGGACCCAGAGAGAACTCAGGCAGCAACTGTGCATGCTGACGGGCTTTGGTGCCATTGAGATCAGCTCAAGCCCTCCTCGCACGCCCTGACACAGGGCTTCCAGAGCCCTTTCTAGCAAGTGTGCGGACTCACTCAGGAGGACCTCTTTCCTCCTTGTCAGCTCCATGGGTAGGACTGTGCTGCGCTGACTCACGCATGAACCAGTCCCTCTCCTGGTTCGCACACCACCAAAGTGAACCTGCTCAAGAAAGCGCTGGTAGATGCAGAGACCTTCTCAAGACTGGGCAGGAGGCCACCAGGGTGCCGAGCATCTGTGAGCAACCACAGACTGAGGGAGGGCAGCCCTGTCTTTGCCACTGCGTCTCTGACCCCTTCCGATGGCTGCTTCTCCAGGCTGCATACCAGCACCTGATTCCTCCCGTTTCTCATCCTGTCCCTCCAGGCCCCAGCTCTCCATGTCCCCTTTATGACCCAGAGGAACTAACACTCCCCAGTTCTACCGGCCCCTCAGCTGGTGGGTGGGCAATCTGTAGCCTCACCGCAAAGGTTGGCTGCCCTTCCCCGAAGGTAACTACAATTGTAAATAGAGTTTTTTGTTTTGTTTTGTTTTGTTTGCTCTTGATAATGCTCATGTGTGGTGATGCTCTGAGCTCTTCTGAATGCCTCATCTCTTGGAAACGTTCCAGAACCTGTATGGAGACCTTAAGGGTCTTGTTCCAGATTCAGATGCTGGTGCCCAGCAAGATGGGGGAAAGGAGCCCATTCCCTGGGTACCCAGCTTCAAGACACTTCAGTGCTTCACAATCCTGTGAATGTACGTGACTTTCCGTGTTACAAACTGCCAGTCTGCCCTCCCTCCTTCCTCCCTCCTTCCTTCCCTCTTTCATTCTCCTCCTGTCTTCTTTCCTTTCCTCCTGTCTTTTCTTTCCTCTCTCTCTCTCTGTCTCTCTTTATCTTATACTATGTAGTCCTGGCCAGCCTAGAACTTGCTATATTGACTAGGCCTGGAGCTCACAGAGCTTCTGTCTCCCAAGTACTGAGTCATGAATCACCAGTCTCAGGAATCTTGATAAAGAATCAAGTATTGTCACTGGCTCCCCAGAAACGCTTTCTGGAGAAGAGCAAGTTGAGGCTGGGCTGACATCACCCTCCCTCGCCTTCCTCCTTCCTACATTGCTCTCCATCACCCTGTGGAATGTCTTGTCAGTCCTTCCCCCTAAAACCACACAGGATTGCATCAGGCTCATTGAGCTTCCTTAAAAATGCCTTAGGCAACTTGCGGGATGCAGAGCATCCAGGGGCAGCTAGGACACCCCTTCCCCAGCAGCCTCTGCTCCCCGACCTCCTGTCCCGGTGGTGGGTGGCAGATGGAAGGGGGGTGAGGGAAACTAAAGTCATATGTCCTAAACAGGTGGCTTGGGAATATACCACACAGGACAGGAATTTGGGTCCCTCATTCAAATGTTTATACTGTTAACAAAATGGAAGTGTGATTGCTCATTGTACAAAAGCAGAAACTCAGGACAGGGCTGTGGGTGGGAAGGAGGTCAGGTTCATTCAGGGGGCGGTGCCTGGAAGGCGTCCTCCGTGCTTTTCCTTTCTTATCTTTCTCTGGCAACAACACAACCTCCTCGGGCTGGCATCCGTCACTCTCTGAGCAGCTGTGTCTGTTTTCCACAAGTTAAACTTTGCAGTGTTGACTCGCTGTGTGCTGGCTGATGGAGAGAAGGGAAAATAACAAGTGTTGCCTATTCCGGTGCAACCCAAGGCGCCCACATGTTCTGGGGTCTGCAAGTCTAAGTAAAGACTGTTAGGGATTGTCACCTTTCTTATTTGGGGTGCTGGGAATCCATCTCTGAGCGTCCACGTCCGAGGCAGGCAATCTACCGTGCGGCCACATCCTCAGCCCCGGCAGTTATGCTCTATTTTAGACGTAGTTTATGTTTAGAATTGACAGCTCGGGCTAAGGGAAGAAAGCTGAGCTTGTACAGGAAGCAAGGGTCAGTAACTGCAAAGGACGGCTCCAGAGCGTGGCCGTGGTTACCCTCCAGGACGCTGCCCACTGGGGATGTGTGCCCACGCCGGAGAGAACGGCTGCCTTACCTTTTCTTTCCTTTCATCTGCAAACACACGTGGAGCATCCCTGTGCCCCGGCGGCCTGGACACTGGACCGAAGTGGTCAAGGGAGAAGCAGGGCTTTTATTTAGGGTTACAGCCACTTTCAGGCCTGGCGGTTCTATGACTGACTGACAGTTAGCAAACATCGGGTGTCTGGAGGGCCAAACCATAATTGTTTTCCTCATCCTGTTGTAAAGGACACCCGGGTAAACTCCAGATTCTCGATGATTAGCATTGTTAGGGTGTGTGGTTAAAGATTACCAGAGGTGAGTGGTCGAAGCACATTTTTGTGGGTTTTTCTCCTTTTTGAAACTGGAGTTTATGCCCAGGTCATTTACCCTTAAGACAGAGTTTCTCTTTCAGGAATGGGGTTACACAGGCCTCACACAAACAGCGCTGGGCCTTCGACCCCAATCTTCCCTTCTTGAAATTCAGGGTTTCCTTTTCTGTGCGGGCACCCTCCCCTTCCTTATTTCTGTAGCAAACCCTCCTCCCAAGTTCCTCTTCCTTTCCTTTCGGGCATCCTCTCCCCCGCCTCCGCAGACCTGCAGCTCTACAATCTTCGAATCTTCCTGAAGGCTGGATGATTGGGGAGGAAGGGAAGAGGGTTGGGGGCTCTGAACGCCTAAGGAGGGAGGGTTACGCGTTAGGGAGGGACACAGAGCAGGAGGACACGGGCAGCTTCCCAGGTCCACTCATGCAGGAGGACACAGGCAGCTTCCCGGGTCCACTTCATCCCGAGGAACTGTGTCCGTGCCTCCTCCTCATGTCAGCTGTAACTGTCCTTGGAGGACGGCAGACAGCCCGTCCTGGACTTGGTGTGTCTCCCTCCACGTGGAGGCGAGCCATCCTACATGGAGAGGAGGCAGAGCGAAGGCGGCAAGATGTTTGGACGCAGGGGTCTTTGCAGCGCCTGTCGTCCATGACGGCTGCTGCAGGGAGTGGGGACAGGGCTCCCTCAGCAGCACCAGCTAGGAGTCCTACAGACCAGCGGGATGTGGGCTCCTCCCTGGGGCTGGAGAACCTTCTAGGCGGCCTGCTGAAAACGCTGACGCAGCTCCTCACAGCACCCACAAGTCGGAGCTGACAGTGGCATAGGCACACAAGACCTTGTACTCAGGGGCCTCTGAGGACACGACCCAGACCTGGGCTCAGTGGGCAACAGTCAAGGCCAAAGTTAAGATCACACAAACTTGGGTTTGGCTTCTGATTTTTTTTTTTCCACTTACTCGCTCTGCAGTCTTGTTAAGCTCTCCTAGGCCTCCATTTTCTAACCTGTGAAATAGGCTAATAACGATGACTCAGCATGTGGCGCTATTGTGGGGATTAAGCGAGCCGGGACATGGAGAGTAACTAAACTCTCGGAAAGCTAACACACAGTCTTGGTTGCTGTTTTGTTGTCCTTGCTGCTTGTTTTTGAGACCTCACTGTGTAGTCCTGGCTGCTCTGGAACTTGATATGTAAAACAGGCTGGGCTTGAACTCAGAGCTCCACCTGCCTCTGCCTCCCCAGTGCCAGGACCAAGGCCACCACGTCTGTCTACCTATGTGTGGTCTTTTCATAGTGAGGTTCCTCTATGAGCGACCAGCCACCGTGAGACACTGAAGTCTTGCGAATATTGGAAAGTTTTGAGCAATGGTTCTGCTTTCGGTTCTGTTATGAAGAGAAGGAATTTGCCGCTTTCCTGTCAAGGTAGCACAGTGAGCGGCGGACTCTGGTGTCTGAGCTGGAGTCTCAGGGTGCCAACTCGCACGTTTCTTAACCTGAGTTCAGCTTCCTCTTCCGAGAGACAGAAATGCGGTCAACCCTCCACGGCCACAGGGTCTGTATCTGCCGATCTGACCAGCAGAGGATGAAAAAGACTCAAGCACCTGCGCGCTGAACCTGGTCGCTCCTTCTCCCTGCTGTCCCTCAACAACAGACTGTCCATCTAGCACTAATGGCATTCCAGGTGCTGCAAATGACACAGCTGATCATGAAGACAGGCTTGCTCAAGTCACACACGTAACACACACATTTTACATAAGTAACAACTCACACATATTTTATAGAGGTGACAAGGGGCTGTGGGTTTGGGCCGGTTAGGCCAGCATTGGTCCCACATTTCTGCTCTCCCCCATAACTGCTTCTTGGACCCACTTTGCTCCGAGGTCCAGGCCTTATCCCAAGTGTGAGCTACACCTTGAGAGCCTCTCCTGCTTCCTGCCCTGTGATAATGAAGGCTTCTTCTCCATCCGTGTGCCAGTCCCAAGCTGCCTTGCAACAAGATCCTGCTGCTTCATGACCAAGGCGACAAGACCATGTGACTGACTGATCCAGAATGAGGTGTGATCGCCGAGCTTTCCCTCTCCTGCTTCTTGAACTGTCACAAAGATGGAAAAATACAAGCCAGGAAGGCTTGTGGACCTTATTTAATTGAAGTGTCCACTCACTGAGGAGCGAGCATGGAGTCATCTGTGTCATAGCCCTTCCCTTCCTCAAAATGGCGGCATCCCACTCCCCAGAACCTGTGGTTATGTCAGAGTTCATAGTGCTCAGAAATCGGGGCTTCCAATCAGCTGACTGAGATGAGGAAACTGTCCGGAACTGGTGTGCTCTTTAGAGTCCTGTGCACCTTGGGGACAATCAGAGGGGGATATGACAGCAGGGCCACATAACAGGCTGGCTTTGAAGACAGGGAAATGGTCTTAAGCCAAGGACTGCGAGTGACTTCTAACGCCAGAGATAAGAAAACGGGTTCTCTCAGAGAGTGTCTAGAAGGGGCAAGTCCCAGGCCCGCAGCCCTCAGAGGGTGAGACACTGGCTTCTGACCCCCAGAGCTGTAAGACGGCCCTTTAAACTTTTATTTTATGTGTCTATGTGACTGACTGTCAGAACTTACACACACACACACACACACACACACACACACGTGGCTCCCAGCAACCTGCAACCTACACCTTACCTACCACTTGGCCCAGCCTCTGGCCAGAGAGAGATCCGGTGTCTGCACCTTTCCAGGGCCTGCACCTGACCAAGCAGGCCCTGCCCATTCCCCCTCCCATATTCTCCACGTCTCTCCCCAGGACGCCTCTCTTGTCCCGAAGCCCCTTAACCATGGAGCCAGCCTGCTGGTCTCAGGTGACCTCAGACTGGACACGGGCTGTGATCCTCATAGGCTTCCTCTCTCAAGAAGACACACAAAAAAAAAAAAAAAAAAAAAAAAAAACAAAAAAAAAACCTCTTGGAGGCTGGAGACTCGGCTCAGAGGCTAAGAGCACTGTCTGCTCTTCCAAAGGTCCTGGGTTCAATTTCTGGCACCCACATGGTGGCTCAAAGCCATCTATAGTGACCTGACTCCCTCTTCTGGCGTTCAGGTGTACATGCAGATAGAAAACTTACACATAAATAAATCTTTATAATAAAAACTCTCAGCAGTGCATGAGGAAGGGGGTGACTTCAGGGCATTCTCTGTGGTGGGCACTGACCATTTGCTCTGGGGGACTGCCACGGAAATGGCTGAGCTGTAAAAAACACCAGCTGTTCCTCCAGAGGTTCGGGGTTCTGTTCCCAGCACCCACATGGCAGCTCACAACTGTCTGCAACTCCAGTTCCAGGGGATCTGACACTTTCTTCTGGCTCCGTGGACACCAGGAACAAATGTGGCACACAGACATACATGTAGCCAAAACACTCCTGCATGTAAAATAATGTTTCATTAAAAAAAAAAAATCCCACCCCTTCGCAATACTGTTCACGATGAGCAGGCCTCGGCGCCAGAGTGGAATGCTCTATTCAAACCACAGCACCTAGCAAGGTGTTTCTCCTAACCCCACCTTCAACATTAACCAGAACGCTCAAAGCTGTCTCCACAGTGATGAAGAATCTTGCCTCTGCTATGAAGATCTGCAGCTTGCTTTCGGTGGCGCGCCGCCCCTCTGCTGCGTCCGGGCGGTCCACGGCGTGCAGCTGAATCCTCCTGGAGTGAGCGGCAGCAGTGATACCCTGCGGTCCGCTCAGGCTCTGTCTGAGGTGTGGCTGTCTGGTGTCTAAGCAGATGCCACGCTGCGGGCTGGCACTCATGCCTCGTGCCTCCGTCTCTGTTCTTCCTAGGCTTCCACAGTGATGAGTTGGTGGAGGGACAATTTCTGGATCATCTTAGCTGTGGCCATCATCATTGTCTCCTTGGTCCTGGGTCTCATCCTGTACTGTGTCTGCAGGTGGCAGCTGAGACAAGGTAACGATGGCCATCTTACCCTGCCAGGTGCCAGGGAAGGGCAGGTGACGTGGGGACAGCAGGGCTCTGCCTCTCCTGGGTCTGTGGAACGAGCTTAGCAACAGGCACCTTGGGTGTGGTTCCTAGCTGTGCCACTAACTTCTGTCCCTGTGCTCAGTTTCTCATTTACATGGTGAAGGGAGATCAAGTCCAAAGACCTTGCTGGGGGACTTGGGTAAAACAGCAGAGTTGCTGGAGCCCTGTGTCTGCCTGGCGCTGATACAATCTTTTCTGTGGGTCTTGAGAGGGAAGGAGCAGGAGTCTGTAGAAAGTCCGCTGTGGAGCGTGAAAACGCAGATGGCAGCCGTTGCTGGCTGGAGACCCTCTGCAGCCAGGACAAACTGTGGGCCAAAGGTTTTGTGGCTGGGTGGGTGTCCCCTCCCTCCTCCTTGCCTGGCTAGACGGCCAGTTCAGGCTCCCTGTCCCCCATTGCCAGCTAAGTCCCATAGCCAAACATTAGGTGGAGCTTGGGGAGTCTGCAGAGGAGGGGGAGGATCTAAGGACCAGAGCAGTCAGGGACATCACTAGAACAGGGCTCACAGGATCCGCTGACTGGGATTCACGGGGACTCAGAGGGATCAGGGAGCCGGCACGGTCTGACCCAGGATCTCTGCATATGTGTTAGGGTTGTGTGGCTTGGTGTTATCTTAACCGTGGGAGCAGGGCTATCCTGACTCTTCTGCCTGCCCGCGGGGCCCTGTTCACCCTACTGGGCTACCTTGCCCACCACTGACATGGTGATAAGTGCCTGGTCTTATTGTAGCTTGTTATGCCATGTTTGGTTGATGTCATTGAGAGGCCTGCTCTTCTCTGACGGGAGGCAGAGGTGGGGGAGTGGACCTGGGGGAGAGGGGAGGTTGGGGGAGAGATTTGGGGGAGGGGAGGGAGGGGAAACTGCAGTTGGGGTGTAATGTGTGAGAGAATGATGATAATAACAGTAATAATAATCCCACACATGCAGCCCATGATGCATGCTTCACCACCATGACTGCCTGCCCTCTCCAAGGCCTGCTTTCTACTCTTATCTCGTCTTGATGAAGTTTTTGGCCTCAGACAAAGTGACTGCTTAGAGAGTAACACTAACTTTAGATTATCTACAAGTGGATTTTCCAGTTTGCTGTTTATCTCCAGGAACATGCACCCCTCCCCTCCCACACCAGATAGCGCTGTGGTCCCTTGAGGTCCTAGCCCTTTAAAAGACCCTGGGCCAAGCCAGGCGCGTGCCCAGGAGCACCCTGGGCAGTTCACAGTGCGCTTCCTGAGAGCCAAGAATACTGCTCTCCCGGCATCTGCTCTCCTGAGTGCTGCACTGAAACCAAAGTCTCTTTCATTTGGCTCCCACAGAGACAGGGCCTCAGCACCGGAGCTCCAGGCGCTGGCGGCAGAACTGGGATCAGCCCTCAGGTGCGCAGGGTTCCCAGGTTCATCCTCTTTCCCCACTACCCCTTAAGTAATTAATTTTTAATAAAAAAGGAGTATTTATTCTGAACTCCATTACTTTTTAAAAATAATTAATTAATTAATTTTTTTTTGATGTATTTATTTATTTTGTATGAGGGCTCTGTCTGCATGTACACCTGCACGGCAGAAGAGGGCATCAGATTCCAGTACAGGTGGTTGTGAGCCACCATGTGGTTGCTGGGAATTGAACCCAGGACCTCTGGAAGAGCAGCCAGTGCCCTTAACCTCTGAGCCATCTCTCCAGGCCTTTTTTTTTTTTTTGGGGGGGGGGGGGAGGATTCAAGACAGGGTTTGTCCTGGAACTTGCTCTGTGGACCAGGCTGGCCTCAAACTCAGAGCTCCTCCGGCCTCTGCCTTCCAAGTGCTGGAATTAACGGTGTACCGAAACACCACCTGGCGTGTGTGTGTGTGTGTGTGTGTGTGTGTGTGTGTGTGTATGTGTGTGTGTGTGTGTGAGTGTGTGTGTGAGTGTGTGTGTGTGTGAGTGTGTGTGTATGTGTGTGTGTGTGTGAGTGTGTTTGTGTGTGTGTGTGTGTGTGTGAGTGTGTGTGTGTGTGTGCGTTACATATCTTATGTATGTATATATGTTATACGTAATCTTTAGAAGTGTGTTCTGAACCACTGCTCCTCAGTCCTATGGCTGCCTTTTAATTCTTTTCACGTAATTGTTTATTGATGATTGACGGCTGCTGCCCCCCGGGCTCTGTGGCTTCGGCCAGATGCTGGCTCTGTCACTTGCATTCTAGGTGTCCCTACGTCTGTCCCCTCCAGCTCCCCTCCAAATGTCCTGGACTTCTAAATGCTGAAGTCACAACTTTCTCTAATGTGTCTTAAATGAATACGGTTTCCCCCCTTAGGCAAGAAGTGGGAAATCGCCAAGCCCTCAGAACGGAACGAAAGAGAGGAAGAAAAGATGTACGAGTAAGTGGTCATCCCTTCACCCACCAGGCCCTCCCACCGTTGCTCTGGGGTGGCTGTGGCACCGCCTTTCCTACTGAGGTGGACCAGCCAACACCCTCCTTCCATGGGAGGAGGGAGGTCTGGGGCGCTGTGGGTGACCGTGGGTGAGGCGCCTCCGGAGCCCAGCTCCCTGGCTCTGTGTTCCAGGCTCAGCCACAGCTCTCTCCTTTAAGCAGATTACATATACGATCCTCTGAAAAAGTCCTATAAAAGTGTAGCATTTGCTTCCCCCTTTAGAGATTTATATCACACGTATGAGTTTGCCTTCATGCATGTCTGCGCACCATGAGCGTGCCAAGGCCTATCCAGATCTCCTGGAACTGGAGTCGTGGACAGATGTGAGCCACCATGTGGGTTCTGGGAACTGACCCAGGCTCCTCCAGCCCCAGCACTGGCTTTACATTTCGCTTTTTGTTACGTGTTCGGGAGTATTTTTATTGCTGCTTATGTTGACAAGGCCCCAGTGCTACCCTTGGGAGCAAAGACTCAGGAGGGGGACTTAGCTTACCTCATCCACACAATTCTGTTTCTTTCTTGCTTGCTTGCTTTCTCTCTCTTTCTCTCTTTTTTCTTTCTCTCTCCCTCTCTTTCTCTTTTTTCTTTCTTTCTCTCTCTCTCTCTCTCTCTCTCTCTCTCTCTTTCTTTCTGAGGGTTTCTCTGAGTAGCCCCGGCTGTCTTAGAATCACTCTGAAGACCAGGCTGGAGAATGGGCTGGCCCCAAACTCACAGCAATCCCCCTGCCTCAGCCTCCTGAACACTAGGATCAAAGGTGTACCCACCATGCCCAGCACAGCTACAGTTCAGTAGAGCCAAGAATAGATAAAATTGCCAAGGGAGAATCACATGGGTGGGACTCTAGCAGAAACCTGACACACGCCTCCAGCTGGCCTCCCTGGTAGTGCTGAGGACAGATCCCAGCAGCCACCTGTGTCAACACACACACACACACACACACAGAAGGCATCGCCCACACCCAGGAACAGTGACCAGAGCCAGGACTGACTAAGCTACTCCAGTCCCCTCAGGACTCACACTGACACAGCATGACCAGGGCTCGGGCAAACGGAAGCGGGCACCCCTATGAACGATACCCCGAGCAGAGCCATCCAGAGGGCCAAGCCCCAGGCGTAAACACAGTGGTTGTTAGGACCTGCTCAAGGGCCAGCCTTTGCCCATCTGCAGGAAAATCTACGCTCTCCTAAAACGGATTTTACTGGGGTTCAAAGAGGTGAGCAAATGCAACCTCTCCTTGCCCTAGCTGATGTCATTGACGAGTAAGTCAGTCATGGGTCACCGAGCCAGATGGCCAAGGCCTTGCCGTCACAACTGCCTACAGAAGTGTGAGAGTACTACAGAAAAGTGTTCCCAGGAACTGAGCAGGCCCGGGAACCGGTGCCCGGCTCAAGAGTGGGTCTCGTCAGGCCTTTAGCCACAGCACCCGATCCCCACCAGCCGGAAGTTCTGTTATTCTGTGCTTCCCATGACTGGAATAGCACACGCTATCTCATGTCTTTTACACAACTTTTTTCACTACCAGGGCGTCAGCTCCACCCCACGACCTCACAGGTAACATGCCAGGCTCCTCGAGCTAGAACCGCAACTCAGTGTCATTTGTGTGAGATCCATTGAGCGTGGCTGTGGAGTACCCGTTCGGCTTGCCGTAGGACTCCGCTGTGAGGGCGGGCCACGGTACATTTGTCCCTTGTGCTGGGCACTTGGGGGCATGGTGGTGAATTGTCTGTGAGCTCCCGTTACTGCAACAAACGCTGGAGGCGATCAGTTTACACAGACAACGGCTTCTTCTGGCTCACAGTCTGTGACTGGCTGGCCCTGTTGCTCTGTTACGAGCCCCATCAAGGTGGGAGTGTGGGTAGAGCAAAGCTCTCAGTCAGGGACAAGAGCAGGGGTTAGGAAAGCTGGGCGATTGGCAGGGCCCGCCGTCCCCTTGAACACCTGCTTCAGTCACTCGAAGCCTTCCCACTACGCCACAACTCCTGATTTTTCACCGCTTCCCAGCAGGGCCAACCTGGGCCTCTGGGGGCGTGCAGGTCTGTAACTGCAGGGCTGGCGTGAGCAGGCCTGCCTCAGGCCGCTGGACACACCTGCCGTGAATTCACTGCGGCTGGTCACACTGCTGGCGCCTCACCTCAGGAGGGAGCACGGTTGCCTTGCTAACTGAAAGACACCTGGTCTCACACCACAGGAGGTTTTCTGTGCTCTGGTGAGGTAGAGGAAAGACTTTCCTTAGGGTGACGGGATGGAGTGCAGAATCTAGAAAGGGAAGGAAATGCTTCCAACTTGCAGGAATGTAGATTCGAACCTTCAACCCGTTTATTCACCTTGGTCTAACAAAGCAGCTGTGGTCAGCTTGATCCAGGCCAAGCGCTGACCACCCCCCACCTCCCCGTCTCATCTGCCTTCTAGGAATGTTCTTAATTCGTCACCTGATAAGTTACCCGCTCTACCACCCCGGGGCTCGCCTCTTGCGGCAGACCTAGGTAAGCGCATCCTGCCGATCACAGGGTCATTCTGGGGGGACGTGAATGTATGCGCGAATATTGTTTAACGTAAGCAAAAGACTCTAGGTGGATGATGTATCCAGTGTGAGAACTTACAGGTGTGGAGACAAAGGTGTTAGCTGGCTTGGCATCTGGGGAGAGCTCTTTCTGGACTGCAGATTGTGGCTTTTTTAAACTTGTGTGTTCGTGTGTGAACAGATGCCCAAGAGTGAGCGTGCATATGCAAAGGAAAGCTAGAGGACAGCCAGCCACCTTCTTAAAAACAGTCTCTCACCGGCTGGAACTCACCAAGCAGGTGAGGCAGGCTGGCCAGTGAGTCCTAGGGACCTGCCCTGCACTGGGACTACAGACACGCAAGTACATATGTGGCTGTGCATGGATACATAGAGAGATGATAGATGGATAGATGATAGATAGACGATAGATAGATAGATGGATAGATAGATAGATAGATAGATAGATGATTGATAGATAGATAGATGATAGATAGATAGATAGATGATAGATAGATAGATAGATAGATGATAGATAGATAGATAGATGATAGATAGATAGATGATAGATAGATAGATGATAGATAGATAGATAGATGATACATAGATGATAGATAGATAGATAGATAGATAGATAGATAGATAGATAGATGATACATAGATGATAGATAGATAGATAGATAGATAGATAGATAGATAGATAGATGATTGATAGATAGATAGATAGATGATAGATGACAAACAGATGATAAATAGATAGATGACAAACAGATGATAGGTAGATGACAAACAGATGATAGACAGATGACAGACAGATGATAGCTAGATAGAAGACAAACAGATGATAGACAGATGACAGACAGATAGATGATAAATATGGGTTCTTGGAGTCAAACTTGGGGTCCTCATGCGTGCAAGGCAAGTGCTTTGCAGACTAAACGGTTTCCACAGCCCCTGTTTTTTGTTTTTGTTTCTGTTTTTTTGAGGCACAGTCTCAGGTAGCCCAGGTTGGCCTTGAACCCTTAATCCTCCTGCCTTTCCCAAGCGCTATGATTTCAGTGAGCACTGCCTGATGCTCGCTGGTCCCCTGACTGGCCCTGTTAGACATGAACTCGTTTAAACCTTCAGAGCTCCAGGAAACTGGTGGCTGCCGTTGCTCTTTCACCTGCTGACAACACTGAGGCCCAAAGACATGATGCAATTTACCCACGAGCACAGACTACTGGAGTCTGAACATGAGCTCGTTTTTACAGGGAATGAAATGGCTTTTCAACTTTTTGTTTTGGAGAATATAAGATTATTGTTACAAGTATAGCTAAGCTACTCGTCCTGTTCCTATGACAAAATACCTTTTTTTAAAAAAGCTCATTTTGTGTGTGTTTTTGGTGGCTGAGTGTCCAAACAGTGCAGTACCAGAAGCTACAGCCTGTGATATGATGCCAGCCTGGGCCCATGTGGCAGCAGGAAATCAGAGCTTAGGGCTTCGTGGCAGGACAAAGGGAGGAGCCACGCTGCCCCTCACTCATCTCTTAAAGGCCTGCCACCTTTCCCCCTTATGTTCGTGTGTGGCTGAGTGTCTGCCCACGTGACTTGCATGTGTACACCTGTCCAGAGTCGGGAAGAGGGAAGCAGGTCCCTGGAGCTGGAGTGGGAGTTGGTGATGAGCTGCAGGAAACGGCTGCTGGGAGCTGAACTCAGACCCTCTGCAGAGCAGTAGAACTCCTACCTGCTGAGCCGCCCACCCGACACACACACACACACA
>NW_026596152.1:255442-255729 GCF_907164565.1 Psammomys obesus
ACACACATACACATACACACACACACATACACACACATACACATATACACACACACACATACACACACATACACATATACACACATACACACACACACACAGACATACACACACACATACATATATACACAGACACACGTATGCATACACATATATACATACACATACACACACACATACACACAGACACACACACATACACACATACATATATACACATACACACAGACACACAGACATACACACACACATACACACAGACACACACACATACACATACACACACA
>NW_026596152.1:256129-279456 GCF_907164565.1 Psammomys obesus
ACACACATACATATATACACATACACACACACATACACACATACATACACACACAGACATACACACATACATATATACACATACACACACATACACACATATATATACACACACACACATATACACACATACACACACACATGTATATGTATGTATATGTATGTACACACACAGACACACGTATGCATACACACATACACATACACACACACACATATACACACACATATACACACACAGGCACACACAGGCACGCATGCCTTTTTGTGTTACCACACTGGCAACCAAGCTTCCTGCAGGTGACCCTTGGGAGAGTCACTCTTCAGTCACAGACATCAGCAGCCACTCTTGTTCCATTCCGCAGAGATTCTATCTTTGGACTCGCCCACCCACCCTCCCACTCACCCTCCCGTTTCCTTCCTTCTTAGCCGGCAGATTTGCATGTGAGCCGTGGCGAGGTCCTGGGAGCACGCTGGGCAGTGGGGCGGGAGGAGGGCGCCACCGAGCCCATCAGGTCCTGTGGAGTGCTTCCTAAGTGTCTCCCGTGAAATGGGGTCTTACAGCAGAGAGGTGGGGGCCGCAAAATTTGCCATTCATGAACCAGGCGATGCTGAGACGTGGGTCATGTCTGTGAGTGGGCAACCGCCCCTCCAGGAAATGGGGAGACCCGAGACAGGCTCAGAGCTCATGAGCCACTCAGGCAACACTACACCAACAGAGCAGCCTCGTGTGACGGCCTTTTCTGTGCTCTAGCCCCGAGGGAAGCGCCAAGCCAGCCACTGGCGTGGTACGCGTCCGTGAAGAAGATTAGAAACAAGAAGGCCACCTCAGGGTCCGGCGAGCCAGAAAACGACTACGATGATGTTGAGATCCCGACGAGCGCTGGAAACCAGCACGCCAAAAAACCCGCACCTTCTTGGCAGGCCGCCACGGGCTTACACAGCTTGTTTTAGAATGGTCTGGGTGGTTGGACACAGCACGTCTCTAACCCTAGAGGAAGCCGCCACAGCCGTGTGAGAGCTACAGCAGATGACAGGACAGCCTGATGTGACCGGAGCTCCAGATGTTCCCGATGCCCCTGATGCTCCAGCTGTTCCTGACGTCTCCTGACACCCCAGAAGCTCTGCTCTGTGACTATGGGGGTCCAGCCTTTGCACTTCTGTGGAGGTTTCCTTAGTGCGGCCCACGGGGCCTGTGAGAATCCACTCTTCCCCTCTCGTTCCTGTGGTGACTGCGGCTCTGTGGCAAAGGGTCTCAGCCCTCCTCACCCTAACCCTTCAGTGCAGTTCACCATGTGGTGACCCCAGCCATGTTGCCAGGTCGTGACTGTAACCGGCTACTGCTGTAAACTGTAAATATTTGATGTGCAGGATGTCTGGTAGCTGGCTCTAAGGGCGCTCACCCACTCCTGGGGATCTTAAGTCTTGGTATTTGTGTGGAGTCTCCCAGCTCCCATCCCCGAGTCGGCTTGTCATTACGGTGAGGGCTCTTGGATTCGCAGGACACCACACTCTGGGCGTCTATGAGGGAGGAATCACCTTCTGTTCTCTTCAGGCTGCCCTCCCCCACCCCGTGCATTTATAGAATGGGGAGCAAACCCACCAAAGAGAATCAAGAGCTTTTACAACTGTGTTTCCTGTGCTCTGGGTGCTCTTTTTAACCGACAAAGGGCAGAGGTGGCCTCTGCCTCCCGCCTCCATCTCTCTTCTGCAGGGAGTGTGCCGACAGCACCAGGAACCGTCTCCGGCCAGCACCGGCCGGCACCGGCCGGCAGCGGCATCTCTAAGATGAGAATCAGGGCTTGGCATCCCTTCTTCGGCTCCCATTATTCAATGTTTTGGTAGCCGCGGCCAACTCTCCTGTCTGTCTTTCCTGGGGCGCTGTTACCACTTATCTCCTGCTAAGCATTCCTGGGTGCTGTCACCAGCACTCACGGGGCGGAACTCTGCCTGCAACTTCCAACCTCGGGCTCCAGGTCAGCCCTCTTTCCAGGTTCAGGCTGCCAAGCCTGTCGGACACCTCCACCTGGTTATCCCGCAGGAAGGGACCCCCAAGCATCCTGTGCCGAGGGCAGAAGTTAGCACCCTCTCACGCTATTGCCCGTGTTCCCCAGCACCTGGGCCTGCCTGATCCGCTCAGGCTCCATCACTCCAAGGTCAGCCACGGCCAGCACTTCCCAGAGAGAACTTTAAGAACCTTAACCAGTGTCCTGCTTCCAGAACCTCACACTCCAACAACGCTGATGCTGATCGTAGCCGGGGATTTTCTAAAGGGAGCGATGGACACTCTCTCCCACTGTGTAACCCTCCCCTCGTCTTCCCTACGAGCCCCATCTGTGCTGCCCTTACAATGGGCCTCTTTGCCCCTCACTCTGACGCTGCTCTCTGCCTAGCCTTGAGGCTATCTGGGCGTCTTTTAAAACTGAGGCTGAAGTATCCATGCCCATAGAGAACAAGCTTTTCTCTTCACACGGATGGCACTCTGCAGGCACCCAAGGTGGCCTGAGCTGTGCCTCAAGCCGTGGCTTGACCCACCCCACGGTTGGGCAACCAAAGAGCCCTGAGGCGACGCCAGCATCCCACGCTCAGGGCTAGCATTCTGGACTGGGAAGGACCCCAAGATGGCTTCGTTGTTTCCTTTGTCTTGCGGTGTAGCATCAACAGTCCCCGTTCACCTCTTCGGGGCCAAACAGTCTTTTTCATTCTTTGCAATATGGCCAGGCTGAGAATGTTCTGGATTTTTAGGTTCTGCTTTGGTTTCTTGGGGTTTTTTTTTTCCCCCACATTGTCTACAGGCAGTCAAGACAGAATGCCAAACTCAGAGAACCTTCCTCACCATCTGCCAAGCCGCCTTGTCATTGTTCAGAACCTCAGGACTAAACCTCCTGCCACCTTGAAAGGAGGCTCCCTTTTCCTTGGGTTCAGTCACTGGGTTCCCTGCTCCCAGCCCACCAGGACGGTCCTGACGGTCCGGCTTCCACCCGAGTGCTGTTCCAGCCTCTCATGTGATCTCCGAGAAGACCGGAGGATTCTCTGTAACTCCTCGCTTCTGAGTCCTTACAAGAACTCCCTTCAGGGTCTGTGAACAGTAATTCAGTTTTTGTCCAACTTTCATTTCAAAACACTTCCACATCCCTTGGTATTTCCTAAGAGCAGAGCACATCATTTCTTGGCACCACTTACTGTCCAAGTCATCAGGCAGCCGTGAGAAGGGAACTGAGACGGACGTGTGACTCCAGCTCCCACCGCTATAACAAAATACCTGGGCTTAATCACTTGTCAACATAAAGGGTTATTTTGGTTCTCCGGTCAGCGGAGGTCCCAGTTCACGGATGGTTTGACCCCGTTGCTTTAGATCTGTGGGAAAGTGAGCTCACGTTATAGCAGGAGGGGCATGAAGCAGAGTCATGCCCTTCATGGCCAAGAGGCAAAGAAAAAACAGGGGCCAGGGTCTTGCTAACCCATTTGAGGACACCAACCCCCATGTAGCCCCCCAACTTAGAGACCACATCCCTCCCAAAAGCACTGCTCTAGGGACAAAGCCTGTAATACACAGACCTTCGGGGACACTCGAGATCCAAAGTATTTAGATAATTTAGAAACAACAGAAATCTATCGCTCAAGATTGTGGAGAGGGAGCGATAGAAGAGCGATCCAAGAGCAAGGTGCATCCGACTCAGCGTGTGAGAGCTGCGTCACGGTGCCTGCCTGCCCCCACATGCTGGGCGTGGAGGGAGGGCAGCTTTCTGGGACTTCTATTGTAAGGGCATCAATCCCACTTATGAGACCGTAGCCCCTGTATCTTAACAGGGCCATGTGTGTGTGGGGGGGGGGGGGAGGGGTATTTCAATATATGAGATCTTGGGGATACAAACTGTAAAAGGGGCACAGTGAAACCTCTGAACTAGACCATTCTGCAGGTAGAACTCAAGCTGCAGGGGTTCGAGAGCAAAGTCTTGTTTGTCTTAAGGGGACAGGCAGCCTGGGAGGGGAGTTGCAGGATGCAGAACAGCCTGGGCCTCAGCTGGGCGTCCTTGATCTGCACCAGGCCGGGGTAGTCAACCTTGGGATGGATAAGGGAAGTCGTGGCTTCCCCGTAAAGCTTAGGCTTGTTTTCCCACAACAACCCCTTGTTTACCCAGAGTGCTTATGTTGTCTCCTGCACCGCCGTTTGGGGCTTTGGACTCACAAACACTGAGACACATGCTATGAGAGAAATGGGGCGGATTTGGCATGTCCTGCCTTTCTGGCTGGGGGTGAGCTTTGCCATCAAAGAGATGGGAGCTAGAGCCGCAGAGAGGCCTGCGGCCATCTCACTGGTCACCACTTCCACAAACGCCCTGTCACCAGTTGCTGTGTTTTGGCCACAGTCGTGGGGGAATTAGACTGAGAAATGGCTCCTGCGTGCCATTCACCGTCTCACAGGCTTCTTGTTAATCCCGATGTTCGTAAACATTTCCACAATTTTGAGCCCCGTTTGAAGCAGGATGGGCTTTGGTCAGGACCGCTCCCTCGAATTCCCAGCTGAGTGGCGATGAGGCCTGTGCTGTTCGGCGTTGTGTTTCCCCACGTGGCTTGGTCATCGTTTTCCAAGAGCTACAAGCGTCCCAGGAAGTCCCCGGTCCTTGGGCGGGTGGGCCTCACAGGCAACCCCGATCTCTGGAAACTACCCGCAGCTCCCCAACATCAAGTCAGTTCTAGGGTTCTTGCTCTCTCTTCCTTCTGCGGGGCCTGTTTCCCTTAGAGCCGGGGGCGCCCCTTCCCCCGAGGGTCACCCTGCGGCTCAGCATCCCCTTGCACCTGCAGAGCGTGATCACCGTCCTGCAGCTGCGCCGTCTTCCCCTCAGGCCCCAGCCTCCTGGGAGTCTGGGTGTCAGTGTTTGTGCGAAACAAGCGTTCAAAAATTGTGGGTGCTTCCATCATAACCCGCCCTGTCTCCTCCTCAGCACATGTGTGTGCTCTGCCTTGGTTCAGTGGCCAAATGAAATTTCACCGAATTCACACCTGGTTGCTGAAATAGCCAGGTGCATGCTGACTGCAGCCACATTTCATTTTCCTAAAGCAGATTGAAGAAAACCCTCTGTGCAAAACCACTGTGAAAAAACAAGCCGTTCATAATGCTGCCGCTTGGTCCAATTGCCGCAAAACTCAGTCATTGGTATAGATTTAGCTCATCGATAAAACTCTTAAAATTAGGTTTTTGCTTGTTTGCTTTATGTGTGAGTGCTCTAATGTGCCCTTGAACGCCTCAACAGGAGCTCAGATCCCTTGACATGTCATGAGCCACCATGTGGATGCTGGGATTTGAACTCAGGTCCTCTGGAAGAGCAGCCGGTGCTCTTAACTGCTAAGCCACCTCTCCAGCCCCACATTGATAAAATTTAATATCACTAAAAGTTTAGGTCGTATACACTATCAATTTAGGTCTTTTTTAACCTTTATTTGTGTGACGCGTGCGGGTGTGTGCACCGTACACTTGCAGGGCCACAGAGGCCAGAAGATCGTCCTGTGGGGTAGGGGTTCTGGATGGTTGTGGCCGCTGGGTCCAAACCTGGGTCCTCTTCACCGCTGACCCATCTCCCAGCCCCCATCACACTCTAAGGAAATTACTGCGGTCCTGTTTGTCTGCAAACGTGATGACTGGATTTCTAGGTCTCGTTTCGAGATTGCGTTCCTCAGACTTTGTTGCCGTCCCATTACCCATCTTCCGTATTTCCCTCACTGGAAATGAAGACCGAACCTAGCAATGGTGGCACACATCTTTGATCCCAGCACTTGCGAGGCAGAGGCAGGCAGATCTCTGAGTTCAAGGCCAGCCTGGTCTACAGAGTGAGTCCAGGACAGCCAGGGCTACACAGGGAAACCCTGTCTCAAAAAACAAGATCAAAAACAAAACAAACAAAAAATATAAATGTAGTCTGGCAAGATGGCTGAGACAGCGAAGGGTGTGATCCCTGAGCCCCCGCGGTGGAGGAGGAAAACTGACTCCCTGGAAACCACCCTCTGCTGTCTATACACACGTGCACACTGCAAGTAAACCGTAATAACAATCTATTTTCCAAAACGAAAGATAAGTGTCACTGTGTGTGGTAATTATTCCAACCCTCTCTCCCTGTAGCTACGCAGAGAACACCCAGAGCGCCCTCTGTCTGCAGTCGCCTGTCACAACAGCGTCACGGAAGCCCCGCTGTGCATTCACACCGAGTGGAAATAACCTGCCGTCGTTATGGGAACTGTTTTGGTCGTGTGACCTAGATCACGTTTTAGGAACCTGTAATCGAGGTTCGAGGACGCCTCAAGATGTCCCTCGTGTCGTTTGCCATGAGAAAGGGGACCCCACAGATCTGTCAGCAACAAGGGATGGGCTCGCGTGCGCGCGCGCGCGTGATATGCTCAGAGTTTTCCTGAAAGGGGGGAGAAAGGCAGCAGGAGAACTTGAAACCTGCCATTGAAAGATCCCCGGAGGGTATCTTCCGTCTGAGAGACCCCCTCCCAAGGAACAACGAGGCCATTCGGATGCAAACAGCAAGAGGCTTTTATTTTGATATACGGGTACCTGGGGCAGCAAGGTCATTCGGATGACTTTGCGCGCCCCCTGGGTGGAAAGCTGGGGTTTTTATAGGGTTTTAGAGCAGAAGCGTGGGTACAGAAGCGAGAGGCATGGTTACAGGGGGCTGATTGGTACGTTTACATGAGACCACGGTTTGCGTCAAAGTTTGGCAGAGACACCAAGATTCCAGGAACTGGGTGGTCGAAACAGTCATGATGACCCCTTGACGTGGCCCGCCACCTGTTGTTTTCCTTAGGACCCTTATCTTAATTGGAACAGTCTCACAGATATCCATGAGGGTGATTAACACAAACTGTTTTTAGTTCGACTGGGGCAGCCTGACCGCAGATATCCCAAATAGATGACACAGCTGGGTTTCTTAGTAATTTTTCCAGTTTCCCATTTAGCCTTCAGAGTTTTACAAAACAGTGGTGTCCCACAAAATGGCGTTAGCTATGTTTAACTTAGGGTGAGGCAGGGGTCTTTCACCATCTTAATCTAACTCCTTGGCCTTCCACAGACAGAGACCGTTGGTCCACGAGGCAGAAAACAGAGAACAGGTCTGCACTGCTACAGAGCTGCGCGCAGTGTGTCGTGTTTGGTCGCCTGCGCATGTTGGTGTTGGAGGCCGGAGGTCGGCGTCAGGCGCCTTCCGATACCGTGTTCCACTTTAGTGTTTGAGACAGGGTCTTTCACTGGCCTAGGGCTTGCTGGCCAGTGAGCCCTGGCGGTCACCGTCTCTGCCCTCCAAGGCTGGGGTTACGGAGGGGCAACACTGTCCCTGGAGTTTTGAGCGGCTCTGAGGACACAAACTCAGCTCCTCATTTTCACATTTTATCCACTGAACCCTGCAATCAGCCCCGTCTCCCCCTCTCGCCTCTTCAGGAGACAGACTCTCTCTCTGGTAATCCAGGCCAGTCTCGCCTCTTCAGGAGACAGACTCTCTGGTAATCCAGGCCAGTCTCGCCTCTTTAGGAGACAGACTCTCTGGTAATCCAGGCCAGTCTCAAACCCACTCAGCTCCAGGTTGCTCTCAGACTTTTCCTGCCTCAGTCTCCCAGGTGCTGCGCACACGGGCATAGGCTGCCACACCTGGCTGGGGACTTTTTAAATTTTATTTTCTCAAATAAAGGTGTAGTTACGATGTCTTGACCTGACACTACAGTTTGAAGCCTCAGGTTGCAAACACTGCCACCTGTAGGTGACTCCGCATCTCCACGCTGTGGACAGGGACCCTGTCTCAAACAAGCAAAGTCTTTTGTAGAAAATTGTGTAAACGAAGCACAAATTAAATTCATGTTTAGACTTCATTTACATCACAAGACACCTCTTTAAGCTTGCTGGCTAGTTTGAGTCATCAGAGAAGACGAAACCTCAGCTGAGAGCTGGTAGAACGGACCCCACAATTATTCTGACTTCATGGCCCACGATCCACGAGTCAAGAATGGCTTCCCTGGGGAGATGAGTAGCTGCCCGCTCCTCATAAAATCCCAACGACAAACCAGAGCATGAGTCCACCAGAGTTCACCTTGGGTGAACTCTTGAGTTGGGTTTGTTGTTTTGTTTTTATGTAGAGGAATTTTGATTCAGAACATGGCAGCTCTGGCAGGAGAGCACATACGAAGACCTTCTAGGTCTGTGTGATCTAGCTGGAATACAAACACTCCTTTAATCCAGGAGACAAAGGCCAGCAGATCAAGGCCAGCCTGGTACAGAGCAGGTTTCAGGTAAAGAAAAGCTTAGATTCAGGTGTGGTAGTACACCCCTTTAATCCCAAACAATGAAGTTTGGAAAGTTAGTTTGTAGAAAGAAGCATCCATGTTTGAAAGTGATGTCTAAATGAGTGGCAGAAACAGTGATGAATCAGGGAAAGGCTGACAGAATGGGATACGCCCAGCTTTCAGGAGGAGAGGAAAGGGAAGCTTCTTAAGGGGCAATGAGAGAGAGAGAGAAAGAGAGAGAGGAAGCTGTTTTACTGGGACAGGAATAGAGAGACAGGTTGCAGAGAGAACTCAGGTGAAGACCAAATGAACCAGAGAATGAGAAGGACCCAGGAGATTAGAACAGATTGCTGGTGATAATTTGAGGTCAAGCAGAGCAATTCCGGGTCTGAGAGAGAAGCCAGGTTGACTAGGTGAGCTGGGAGAGGAGAGTGAGCCAGAACAGCTGAGTTGAACCAGCCAGCCCAGAGCTCAGTAGGAACAAGGAAGGGTGAGCTTATCCGGCAGGAAGTCGCAGAGACAGAAAACGGTCTCGGCCTAGGTTAGAGTGCACCCAGGACTAGGCCTAGGTTAGCAGACAGAAACAGCCTCGAGACAACACTGAATCGGCCAAATGAAGTTCATATGCCGTTTGCGGATTGATTTAGTTATGTTTATGAATATTTACCAGCATTCCTTTATGTACACATCTTTGCCCTGTGCCCTGGACGTCAGAAGGGGCATTGGGTGCCCTGGAACTGTCGTTACAGACGACTGTGTGCTCCCATGTGGGCGCTGGACCTGGACCTGGTCCTCTGCCAGAGCAGCCAGCGTTTAGCCTGCTGGGGCATTTCCCTGGCCTCGGAACCAACGAGCTTACTGAGCACGTGTATGGAGCATAGGGCAGCAGAGAGAAGTCCTCAGCCAGCATGGGCAACAGCTTCTCCACAGCCACAGCTGAAGCCCCTCTTCCTTGACGCTCCCCACACCCACTTATAGACTCTATCCATGATGCCAAGGCTGCGTGCAATCAGAGCAAAACCCAGTAAGCCTGGCTAGGAGCAGCTGGACCCTCAGCTGGGCTCCAGGGGCCTTCTCCACCCAGCAACAAGCCTGGAGCGCTTGCAAACTGGCACAGCTGGTCTAAGAAAGAAGGTGGCTGTTTTGCTCAGAGAATAGCTTTCTGCAACAACTCTCCCAGCACACATAGACACACTATACATTCACAAACATACACACAAGCACACACAGACACACTCACAGATGATGTCATGGAAGGGAATGCTATCTCAGATCTAACGGTGAGAATTAACATGGTTCTCAGCAGATGTACCTGCTACCTTGAGACAAAATTCAATACTTTGTGCAGTGGGAACTTTAGGAGACAGACTAGAGCCAAAGCACTCTGCGTGGTGATATTTGTGGGGCGAGTTAGAGTGGCACCTGACATTTAACATTGTGTTAGTGTTAATATATATATTATATTAACATTATATGTTAATATGTTGTATATATACTATAGTTTGTGCTGGTCCCAGGGGTGGGACGTGGGGCTGACTCAGATGGTCACAGCAGCAGACTGTGTGCCTCATGCGAGCTCTGAGAGGGGCTCTTTCCCAGCTGCAGAGAGTTTAAATCTGAGGACTCTGGAGAGAGACTAAATGCCAGAGCCCAGAGAGTGTTGGGGAGCTCTGAGAACGAACAAGGCTGCTGCTTCCCCCTGCGGCTCCTGGTTGCTGTTGTGAGACGAGAAGTTGGGGATCTCCTGAAACGAGGATTGCACTGGCTCCAAGGAACCTGGGGACCCTGACCAGCAGGAAGCAGCAGAGAGAACTGCGGCCCCTCTCCCACTAACCCTTTCTCCTCCTACTTGGTGCTGGGGTGTGGGAAGGGACTAGAATGGAGTAGGGAGAAAAAGATATAAAAAGTAAATAAAAGAGTTTTAAAGCCTAACAGCACACAAGCGTAAGGAACTCCCACAGTGATCCGTGAAGTATGTACCAGATCTCTCGACGTTCGGATTTCACACCCGGGGTCCCTGGTGTAAGGAACTGTCACTATTGTCACTTTACAGGGGACACAGCAGGCTTGACGGAATAGTTGTTTTTCCAAAGACACACACTCCATAAGCGGTGGGCAAGGACACTGTCTTTCTGAGTGCATGACTTTTGCACTTTCAACATTAATGTGGGTGGTGAGCAAGCGTGCAGAGGAAGTCAGAGGATAGCTGAAGGAGCTGGTTCTCTCCAAGTGGGTTCTGGGAATCAAACTCAGGGCATTAGCCTTGGCGGCAGCAGCAGCTTTACCTACTGAGCCATGGGCACCCCACCCACACTGAACTCAGACTTTTTAAATATCACACTCTCCTTGTCTCCATATCATAAGCCTCTGCCAGGGCATAACCAACAGAAAGTAATCAGAACAGAAGGAAAACACTTAAAACAAGAGAAGGAAAACACGAAATGTCTTAGGCAGACGGTGGACTGCCTGCTGAACCCTCCAGTCACGGTGGGGCTCTGGGCCGGTCTCAGCTTTGAAGCCAGCACCAGTGTTGTTTCTCTCCCAGAAAACCCTCTGCCTACCCATCTGACAGAAGATTAATACCTAGAATACACACACACCAACACCTCATAAAAGTAAATAATGTATCAAAAAAACCTAAGTAATGTATCAGTCAGTAGACGGGCCAATGAAATGAACAGCCAGTTCTAGAAAGATGAAGCCCAAATGGCCAACAGACATGGACAAGGTTCAACCTCATCAGCCATCAGAGAAATGCCAGTCCAAGCTACAATGAGATTCTGTCTCACCACAGTGGAAATGACAGTAAGAAATAGCAGCAGCCGGGGGAGGTGGCAAATGGCTGTGATCCCAGCACCTGGGTGGCAGAGGCTCTGTGTGAGCTCGAGGCCAGCCTGGCCTACAGGGCGAGTCCAGGATAGCCAGGGCTAGACAGAGAAACCCTGTCTCAAAATCCCAAAAATTAATATTTAAAAGTGAATAAAAGAAAAGAAAGCGGCAGAAGATCGGGTAGAGAGTTGGCCTGGTGGCTGAGAGTTCCTGCTGCTCTTTTTCCTTTCAATGTTTAATTTGCCGATCTGCACCTACATTTCATGTCAGAATGAGGGCACCAGATCACCATAGAGTGTGCGCCGCCGTGCTGGGACGTGAACTCGGGTCCTCTGGAGGAGCAGCCAGCCCTCCTAACCTCTGAGCCACCTCTCCAGCCAGCTCCTGCCGCTCTGCAGAGGACTCCGGGCCTCCTCCCAGGGTGCAGGTCAGGTGGCTCGGGGGACACCTCCGGTCTCTGAGGGCGGCTGCACTCGAGCGCCACACATCCACAGAGCTGAAAAGAAAACCCCAGATGCAGACACGGAAAGGCCACTGCCGAGCCAACACCTGAAGTCAGCGTGGACCCCGTGCGCACACTGAAGACACAGGACCGCGGGGCCCAGCTGCAGCGTCCTGGACGCTAACCCACAGCCCCCTCGGCGGGGCCGCTTACTCCTGTGTCTGTGCGAACACGACTGACTCCGCTGTGAAATCAACTTCGGCGGCTCTGAACAGAGAAACGGATGGAAGCGGATCGCGCAGTGCGTGTTTATCGTTTAAACAAATGTAAGCCGCCTCAGAAAGGCAAGCCTCACATCTTTCCATGAAGTGGATTTCACACAGATGTTAAGAAAACCCGCGTAAGGACAGAGTGTAAGGAGCAGCAGGGGAAGGGAAGGCGCCGCGCTGCTCTGCCCGCGTCCCTGTGGACGCTAGAGGGCGCCCGCCACCGGCCAGCTGGGGGAACGGGGTGCGCGCCCCGCGCCCGCGCCCATCACCCGGCACCCCGAGCCCCGCTAGGGGTCGGAGAGAGGCACCGCCCTCGACCTGGAGAACGCGCTGAGCGGGTCGCCGGGGTGGCGGGGTCTGAGCGGTACCGCCAAGGATGCGCAAAGCCAGTTCCTGGTGGAGGCTGGGCGGCCTGCCAGGCGCTGCGCGGCGCAGGTTCGGGCCTCAGCCTCACCCCCTCGGGCTGACCTGAGCGGGACCTTCGCCGGGACGGAGGGGCTCGCTGCGCCCCGCGGCCCCCCTCCGCCTTCCTCTGCCGCCGGCTCCCGGCCAGCAGCACGGGCGAACCCCGCGCTCTGCTCTCCGCCGCGCGGGCTGGGACCGGGAGCCTCTGCGGGGAGCTGCGGGAGTCACAGCCCTGCGCACGGGCACGGGGGATCCAGCCAGGGCGGCCGCCGTGGTCTCTCGTGCTTTCCGCGCCGGCGTCTTTCAGAGGCGAGCCCGAGGCTACAGCCTGGCCCGCGGAGTTTGCAGGTTCTGAGCTACGCGGATCAGCTGTGGCCGGTGGCCGGGCCGTCTCCCGACGCTGGGTCCTGACTCTTGTGGGTTAAAAAACTTATTTTTTAATGGACATTCTATGTGTGAGGGTCTTGGAGACAGAGACAGGGAGCCGCCATATGGTGCTGGGAACTGAACCCCCGGCCTCTGGGAGAGCAGCCACTTCTCCTAACCTGAGCGTCTCCCCGCCCCCCTCCAGCTGACGTCTCAGGGCGGTAAGGCAACCGTCTACAGCTCTGCTGTTTCAGTGGCTCGGCTCCCGGACGGCCCCACACCTAAACCAGGAACCTCTGGGCTGGAGAGCCCACCAGCTGAGGGCGCTGCCCTCGCCCGCAAGCACCAGCCCCCCAGGTAACAACCGCTGGTAGTTCCAGTTCCCAGAGCTCCCACCCTCCCAACCCCCACACGTGCAAGCACTGGAAAGAGAACACCTTATTAAAGAGAAAGACTCAGGAAGCAACGCAGAGGAGTGAACAGCAAGGTCACACGCGAGCAGCGGGGCAGAGAGGTGAAGCAAGGTGGGAGTGGCCCCGGTAGAGTCGCAGAGACCATGAGCAAACACATCGAAGATTAGAGCACACAGGAAAGGGTGTCGGGGACTGCAGAGACATAATCTGTTTGCTCAGATGCTGGGGAATGGAGAGGACAAGGCTGGCACCTTCAGGGGCCTTAACCGGGGCTGGAGGGCCTGACGTCTACTCTGTTTCTTGAGAGGAGTCTGGAGTCAGTTCCTGACCTGTCTTTGGCAGGATTGTCCTTCCATAGAATCCTGACTGCTGGCCACAGCCACAGGGGATGGCTGACACCCAGGGAAGCTGAGGGGGAGAGAGCCAGATGAGGAGGTTTCCTGAAGCGCCCACGTGACACAAGGATGGACGGGAGCTTAGAGGACACACAGGCGAAGACTACAGCTTCCTCCACGTGACAGAAGGATGGACGGGGAGGTCGGAGGACACACAGCCAACTGCTCCGACTACAGCTTCCTCCCGGCAACACTCCAGATGAAACCTCGGCCTTCATCCTCTTCCAGGCTTGTGAAGCACAAAAGCTTGCACCACTGCTCAAGTGACGGTCAGGGGCCTTTTCTTTGGCTGAGCAGCGATGGTCTAAGGAACCTGGAGCACTGAGCATGGAGCCCACTGGTGCTTGCCTACCACGCACGCACGCCAAAGCCCTGAGCTGGATTTCCAGCTGGCACACGCTGGGGTGTAGTGGCTTGTGACTGGGAGTGGGGGCAGGAGGCACGTGTTCAAGGTCGTTCCCAGCCACAACTGGAGTTCATGGTCAGTCTCGGCTATTTGAGATGCGTATTTTAAGAAATAAATAATAAAGGAAAGAAAGTGCCTATGTGTGAGCTGGAGGGAAGGACTGGTTATCTGGGAAAACCAACAAGAACCCAAACTGACCGAGTCCTGAAGCAGGCCAGGCGTGCTGGATGGAATACCTTTCATCCCAGCACGGGGAGACACCTGGAGCTCTGAGAGCAGGGTCAGCCTGGTCCACAGAGCCTGTCTCAAACAGAACAAGGGGCTTCTGAGAGTACAATCTGAAGGGGGGCTCAGTGTGGACCTCACAGGGCACGCTCGACTTCAGGGAGGTCTCATCGGCCTCGAGTGTGTAAGACTCCTTTGGGGAGCTGAGGCGTGCTGACGTGTAGCTTGTGTTTTGGAGCAGGGAGTCTCTGGGCACCCGGGCTGTCCTGGACTCTGCAGTCCAGGCTGGCAGGGAACCCGACTGGAAGTAAAATAAGGAGCCTAAAACCAGACGTTAAGGTGGGGTGGACACAGCTCACTCAGAGCCCGAGCAAACGACAGCCAGGAGCGAGAGCACTCACTGCGCCTGTACCCGGGGGCCAGCAGCCTCTCCGGCGGGGCTCTGCCGCAGCGGGCGCAGCTACTGGCAATGCCGTGGCCTGCGGCGAGCCGCTGTCTTCAGAGCTGCTGCCACGGTCCCGAACACGCCTGCTCTGCAGAGCTGGCCCACCTTCGCAGAGACAGGGCTAAATTCTCCACATTCCAATCTGGGTAGTGCACTAAGAGGCAGTGTGCAGGGGTCTGAGAGTAAGCGGAAGATCTGCCCACCCACAGCACAGCGGCTCCCAGAGCAGCCCTGGACTCGGCTCCAGACCTCACAGGGGCAGGAAACCACCTACACGCCTGCGTGCCCACTCCTCTCTTTAAAGAATGGGACCAAAATGTCTCCACTCCGTAATCCACCAAAAGCCACTCAACTGAACGCCGAACACCACAACTTCTGAAATGTAAGCTGTACTTAAAGCTATTTTCAGAAGGTGTGCCCACATCCCAGAGCCACCGTGGGAGTGAATGCAAGCTGACAGGACAGCCTGGAACACAGTTAATAAGAAATACTGATGATCAAAAGCCTGGCGTGCAGGCAGGGTTGGTAATCCCGAGCACTGCCGGTCTGCCTGGGCTACAATGAGTGAGGCCAGCCTGGACAGCTCTCTGAAGGCAGGCCAGGCAGCTTGAGTGGGGAGTCCTTGGCTGGTGTACCCCGTGCCTACAGTGGTTAAACACTGAAAAAGGGTAGTGGTTAGTCTATGTTCCTAAAGGCTGGCTGAAACTTGAATCACTTCATTGAGCAGCCCTGACCCTGCAGATGAGGAAGCTGGAGGCCGGGATCTGAAGGGCCTTCCTGGAGGGTGGCTCTCTGCGGGAGCCTGGGCTCTGTGCCCACTGCCCACTTCAAACGTGGGAACATGGGGAGAACACGGAAGACATGCAGAGGTGAAGAGTCCTGTGACCAGCAGACAAGCCAAGACAACTGTCCCCTCTCCACCTACAACCCTGTGCCTGGCTGGGTGGGGCCCGGCCAGGCCTGGTGGTTGGGCGATCCAGCTCATCACCTCGGCCAGTGTCTGCAGAGAGGCCACACAGGCCGGCTCACCACATCCTGCCGGCAGCAGGGCAGGAACGGGGACCCAGCGCCCGGCCCTGCAGCGTGCAGCTGAGGAGCCTCTCCCAGGCCTATGCCTGCCCCTCAATGGTCTGTCCCTCTTCCCCGAGGTTCAGGCTTTCGCTCGCTGTCGCTGTCCTGTGAACTGCTTCCTTCTCACGGAACCCCTTCAGACACACACTGACATGAAAAGACACAAGCCTCCCGCTGTCAGCACGCTGCCACATTCATTAGGGCTGGAAAATCTGAGGCTTAGAAAGAGGAGGAGGAGGGGGCTTCCTACAGCGCCCCAAGCATGGGCGGCAGGCAGGAGCCCAGGCCACGATGCCCAGCATGGTGGGGACCGTGTGGATCCTATCCCCACTTTTCACAGAAAAACAACTTAGGCCACACGTGTGCACACCCCTGTGGAGAGGAGGAGGAAGGAAAGGACAGAGAAACAGGCCTGAAACACTCCTGTGATTTAATTCGTGCACTGACACTCAGTAAGCGCTCCATAGCCGGCGCCAGCACGCCGGCCACCCTCCCGAAAAGCTCGAGCAGAGGGCGTGAGCAGCCTGGCACCCCTCACTCCGAGCAGTGGGCGCTCTGGTGGCGGAGGAGGTGCGAGCTGCGGGTGAAGGTCTTGCGGCACCGCTGGCACTCGTAGGGCTTCTCCCCGGTGTGGCTCCTGCGGTGGACGGCGAGCTGCGAGTGCTGGGTGAACGACCTCTCGCACTCGCCACACTCGTACGGCTTCTCCCCCACGTGAACCTTCTGGTGAAGCAGCAGCTCGGAGGTGTCCCAGAAGGTCCTTGCGCAGGCGTCGCACTGATGGGGCCTCTCTCCGGCGTGGACCCTCTGGTGGACGATGAGGTGGGAGGTCCGCCGGAAGGCCTTGCCGCACTCGAAGCACTCGTAGGGCCTCTCCCCGGTGTGGATCCTCTGGTGCCGCAGGAGCTCCGAGTTGCCCCGGAAGGCCTTGCCGCACTCGAAGCACTCGTAGGGCCTCTCCCCGGTGTGGATCCTCTGGTGCCGCAGGAGCTCCGAGTTGCTCCGGAAGGCCTTCCCGCACTCCCTGCAGGCGTAGGGCTTCTCCCCGGTGTGGATCCTGGTGTGCCTGACGACCTCTGAGTTCTGCCCGAAGCCCTTCCCGCACTGGCCGCACCGGTAGGGCCTCTCCCCGGTGTGGATCCTCTGGTGTCGGATGAGGCTGGATCTGTGCTTGAAGGCCTTGCCGCACTCGCCGCATTCGCCGCACTCGCGGTACCTCTCCTCCGTGTGGATCCTCTGGTGGTGGATGAGCTGCGAGCTGACGCGGAAGGTCTTGCCGCACTCGCCGCAGGCGTACGGCCTCTCCCCGGTGTGCACGCGCTGGTGCAGCATCAGGGCCGAGTTCTGGCTGAAGGCCTTCCCGCAGTCGGGGCAGCTGTACGGCCGCTCCCCGGTGTGCACCCTGTGGTGGTGGACCAGGTGTGAGCTCTGGATGAAGGCCTTCCCGCACTCGCTACAGGCGAAGGGCTTCTCCCCGGCGTGGATCCTCTGGTGCCTCCGGAGGCTGGAGTTGGTTCCGAAAGTCTTTCCACACTCCTTGCACTCGAAGGGCTTTTCTCCACTGTGCACCCTCATGTGCTGGATGAGATGCGAGTTGTGGTTAAAGGCCTTCCCACATTCTTTACATGTGTGGGGCCTTTCTCCCCCAGGCGGCCCCTGCGCTTTAGCGAGCTTTAGCTCGCCCCCGGCCGCAGGGCTCTCCGCTGAGGCAGCTCCCGGGCACATGACCACGCTTGGCTCAGGACCCGAGCCTCTGGCACGCGCACTCTGCTTCTGGCCTCTCTCACCTAAGGATGGCTCCCTGGGGACAATCAAGCCTGATCCGAGCTCTTTCTCCTGGGGACACATCTGCTCTGTAATCCCTCCCGAGGACCCGCTCGAACGGCCTTCTGACACGTCTCCTTCAGTTGCTCCACGGTCACGGCCTCTGTACACCGCCTGTGCAAGCTTTCCTGTCAGCCCAGGCGGCGAAGACTCTTCACAGGCTTCTTCCTTGGGAAGCAGCTCCGTCTCCTCAGTCCCCATATCACTACCTGAAACAAGAGAGGGTGAGCACGTGAAGTTGCTGTGTCCCCGCTAAGTGATGCTACGGTGGGATACAGGGCCTTGATAGCTCTGTTGGGGCTCAAAGGCTGACAGGCTGCTGCCCGTGTGGTGGACGTGCTGAAGAGCTGAGCCTGGCTTAGGAGCAAGAAAAACCATCAGAGGCAGAGTGTTAGACAGGAAGAGTACGGTACAGAGATACTGGCAAAAGCTATGACACTGTGTCCCCAACAGTGAGGGTGGGGACACTCAAACGGTAAAGAAGCAGAGATGTCAATGAAAGACTCCCGGTAGAGTCTCTCTAGACGGGGAGACCCCGCTTCCCAAGGAACAGCGAAACCAGCCTTCGGATGCAAGCCGCAAGAGGTTTATTTTGATACACGGGTACCCGGGGTGACAAAGCCTTTCGGGAAGACTTGCGCCCTCTGGGTGGAAAGCTGGGTTTTTATAGGGTTTTAGAGCAGAAGCGCGGGTACAGAAGCGAGAAGCATGGTTACAGGGAGCTGACTGGTACATTTACATGAGACCACAATTTGAGTCAGAGTTTGGCAGGGACACCAGGATACCAGGAACTGGGTGGTCGAGACGGTCATGATGACCCCTTAACTTGGCCCGCCACATGTTGTTTTTCTTAGGACCCTTATCTCAACTGGAACAGTCTCACAGATATCCCATGAGGGTGATTAACACAAGTTGTTTTTAGCTCGACTGGGGCAGCCTGACCGCAGATATGACACAGCTGGGTTTCTCAGTAATTTTCCAGTTCCCCACCTAGCCTACAGAGTTTCTCAAAACAGTGGTGTCCCACAAAATGGCGTTAGCTATGTTTAACTTAGGGTGAGGCGGGGGTCTTTCAGTCAACGGCACATGGAAAAAGGGTCAGGACAAAGCAGTGAAAAGGTAACAGAAATAGTGTTTGAGATGAGACAGCCACACAGCATTTAGCAGGAGGACCTGGTCTCGGTTCAGCTCTGTATCACTAAGCAGCACGGTGCTGTGCATTTGAGTGGTAATTACTTTGCCTCCTGAGGTCTGCTGGCTGTCGTACACACCCAGCAAGGGCAGAGTGGGGGGGGGGGGGGTATGGCCAAAGCTCTGAGCTTTGAGAGAAGGACCACAGGAAGGGAGAGACGGGAGAAAGAAGGAAGCAGAGCCCCGTGGGCCGCACATGGGCCGGGAGGAGGAGCTCTGAGAATGCCGTGGAGAGGCCCCAATGGAAAGCATGTGCAAGTGTTTATGGGGCTATTCGACGGGAAGTAGCCCAGACAAGAGCAGTTAAAGCAAGCGTCCTGGGCTGCGGCGCTGAGAGGTAAGGAGGTAGCTTAGGGGTTAGTATCTGCCCAGCCCCCCCCCCCCCCCCCCCCGGCGAAACAAGGCTTATTTAATACAGCAGTTGTCTGTGTCTTTTACTGTTTCATACTGGTTACATAAAACCACCATAAAAATTACAGGCTTTTAATAATTAACATTATTAGCCATTTTTATTTACAATTACCCAGCAGGCCTGCAGAGCAGGGTGAGTGTAGAGGAATTACCTCCTCAGGGGGCTGACAGGACCTAGCTGCAGTCAGCACAGCCTCTTTCACCTGGACGTGGTGAGGGGCAGTTTGCTCTACAGCACAGGATCTGCCCTATGGAGAGAGCCAGCTTAGGATGGGCTCCACACTGCTTGCCAGCTGAGCCAAGGCCAGGCTGTTGTCATTTGGAACTCACTCTGTGGCAGACAGTGGATTTCCAGGCCTGCTGCATTAGTTGGAAGTAGACTTGACTTCATATAATAACGTATGGATATTTTTTGAGACAGAGTCTATGTCCAGGGTCAAACTCAGGGTTTTCCTACTTCTGCCTTAGAGTACTGGGATTACAGATGTGCAACACTGTGCCTGAATAGAATTTATTTTTGAAACAAGGTCTCTCTACGTAGTCCTGGTTGGCTGTCTTGGAACTCCCTGTGGAGATGAGGCTGACCTTGAATTCTGAGCCCCTGCCTTCTGAGTGATAAGATTAGAGATAAGTGCCAGAATGCCTGGAAATATAAGTTTTTAAAGAACCACAATGTCTTAACCAAGACACTGTCTTATTTCTGTAGTGTTTAAAAGGGGCTGGCATTCTGGGCTGGCACAACAGGGAAGTCGGGGCCCCTGGCTGAGAGCGATCACTGGTAATGCTCCAGCCCTACGCTCTCTCCAGGAACAGTAATTTCCCAATCATTCCACGCACTTTCCTTTGCGTGTCACTATTTCACTACTGAGTGTCTGGTCAAAAGGCTAAATGTGTAAAGAAAACCGAAGAACACACGCAAACACTAACTAAATCTAAAGGTGGGCAATGAGCAGGTATGAACTTCACCTTTTACAAAAGCAGACAGATCTCTGCATTCTGAGTTCAAGCCAGCCTGGTCTACAGAGTTCCAGGACAGCCAGGGCTACACAGGGAAACTCTATCTCAAAAAAAAAAAACAAAAACAAACAAAAAAGGACTTTTTTTGTTTGTGGTGATGGTACACACCTGTAATCCCAGCACTTAAGGAGGCAGGCAGGGATCTCTGTGAGTTCAAGGCCAGCCTCCTCACAGAGCAAGTTCCAAGACAAACAAACAAAACAAAATGGCCAGTGGTGGCACACATCTCTAGTCCCAGCACTCAGGGGGCAGAGGCAGGTGGATCTCTGAGAGTCTGAGGTCATCCTGGTCTACAGAGTGAGTTCCAGGACAACCAAGGATATGCACAAAGAAATCTTGTCTCAAACAAACAAACAAACAAACAAAAATCTTTACCCCCACCCCCCCAAAAAAAAAGCAGTGGAATGATCTGAGGCTGAGGAGTGGTGCGGCGTCTGTCCCCACAAGAGTGTCAGGCAGTGCTCACCAGGGGCACTTCAGCCCTGAGCTGGAGAACAGTGACCGGGCTGGTGCAGTCATTAGACCAGAGGGGATGGGTCCCAGACAGCAGTGCTACTGGGAAGAAAGGGAAGTAGGCTGCAGGAGTGTTTACAGGGTCGAATTCTGTAACACTCAGTGGCTGATAATACAGTGTGAACTAGAGCTGAGCTGGAGAGCCGGCTCAGTGGTTAGGAGCACTGGCTGCTGTTCTTGCAAAGGCCCGGGTTCAGCTCCCAGCACCCCAGGATGGCGCTCAGCCATCTGTGACTGCAGTTCCAGCGTGTCTGATCACCCTTTCTCTGGTCCCCTTGGGCACAGGCACTCATACTTGTGAAGAAGAGGGGTGGAGGTCAGAGGACCCTCCATTTGGGGCGGGGCTGAGAGAGCACCTACACTGCCGTAGGGAGGCCACTGTAAGCGAAGTGTAGCCGAGGGACTGTCTGCGGTTCTGAGATCTCCAAGGAGGGTCAGTGTTCACACTCATCTAATAGCTTAAATCAGTCAAGACCAACACACCTTTGAGAGAACACAGTGTGAGAACTGTCAGAGCCTGAGGACAGAAATCTAGAATCCAGCTTTAATGGTAAAAGCAGCTATCATCAATTCCAGCTCCCCACCCTTCAGCACCTTTCTTTCTCCACCCTCGCTCTGGCCAACAACATTAGTCTGTATGACATACAATGGCCCCTGGCTTCCAGCTGCTCCTACCAATGAGGAGCCGGGAGAGAGGGCGGAGGGGGTTTATGTTCCTGGTTCCTTCCTGGGACGCTGCCTTGGGCGCTGGTGTCCCAGTTAACTGACTTTTAATTAAGTCTCTCAAGGGGTCTAGTCTACCCAATTCCTCACACTTTGTCCTGTCACATCCAATTAACCTCTTGGCAGCTAAATCTTCCTCAAATTAAGCTACCTGAGTAGGTTATATTTTTCTTCCTCATCCTCTGAGAATGAAGGGGTAGGTGGGAAAGAGAAATCTGCCACCATGCAAAAAGAAACGCTTCAGGAAGATCCCCAACAATAGTGCTTCGGAAGAACCAAAGCGGTGGCAGGAACTGAAAGGCATCCGGTGTTGCCAGGTGGCAAATGCCAGGAAACCCGGTTCCTCTGAAAGCCGAGGTAGGAAAACTGTGAACTGGAGGTTAGCCTGGGCAACTTAACAGACCCATGCCCTCATTTCAAACACCCCAACTGGGATGCAGCCAGGGTCACAATGAAAGACTCCCGGTAGAGTCTCTCTAGACGGGGAGACCCCACTTCCCAAGGAACAGCGAAACCAGCCTTCGGATGCAAGCCGCAAGAGGTTTATTTTGATACACGGGTACCCGGGGCGACAAAGCCTTTCGGAAGACTTGCGCCCTCTGGGTGGAAAGCTGGGTTTTTATAGGGTTTTAGAGCAGAAGCGCGGGTACAGAACTAACAGTGGATCTAATTGTCTTTTCTCTAGCTGTAAAGCTGTCGTAAGCTTAGCATAGCCATCAAGGTGTTCAGAGACCTGAGAAGGATAAGTTATGAGCTAAATAAATATACCAATCTATGTGTCAATCAAAATGACAGAGATGACTACTTAGTCCATCACCTAGGCAGTGTCCCTCGCTCCTGTCTCTCACGGCATCCTGAACAGAGGCTGTCCAGCCAGGCACAGAAGTTGAGAGACTGCTTTTACTGCTTCTGTGGAAAGAGGAACAGAAGAGACTGACCTCACCTTGCCTCTCACAATGTGAGACAATGGCTCCTCAGATGTCCCCGGCTTTGTCCACAGCTTAGGCTGGGCCCTAGCAATGGGCCAGTTGAGGCAATATTGCCCAGTGGTTAGCATACCACAATCCAGAGTCGCAGTCATCTGTCGTTGTGCCCAAATCTTCTCAGAGACCTTGGGGGAGCTACTGCCAGGATTTTAGGACTTTCTGTCACAATAAGCTTACACAGTTAAAATGCCATATTCATCAGATCTCTGACAAGCCTGAGGGCCAGCATATCTGAGTTACTCTTTGTCTATCTGTTCTAAACTGTGTAAAAGAAAAACTAAACAAAGACACTAGGTATAGCCAACTGCAGTTGTTAGTATAACTTTAAATCTGCTCTTTCTGAACTAAAATTAAAGCAAATCTTTTAATCAGACATAGTTCATAGAGAGCCTAGCAAATCTTGCTGCTCCTACCACTTGCATTAAAATTGAACAGTAAAAAGCTTTGCATTTAGCACTAATCAGATGACTGAACATAACTGAGATACCTGAACAAAAATGATCACAAACTCATGGCTCCACCCTCTTTCTCTCTGGACTAGCATGGCGGCTGACCACGTGTAACTGAACTCAGCTGGAAGCCCTAAACAGATATGGCAGCAAAAATACAGCTTCACGTGCTCTCTATCCCTGAAGATCATGGCGGCTAGCCACGTGTTAGGCTACCACAGGCTGCGACTGACAATACCAAACATAGCCATTAGGTGCTGATGATGATACAGCAAACATTGTGGAGCATTTACAATCCCCCATAACCAACATTTTTAACTTAGTGATTAAATAAGTTTTAGAACCAACTGCATAACATTACAGTACAGAACAATTTTAAACTGTATGAATTATTCTAGCCATACCAAACCTATCAGCCAGAATTTTTTTTCCTTAAAAGAACATAAGAAAACATTTTGTAATGAGGAATCACCAGCCTTTTAAATGAACTATAACATATTTAAAATACAGTTTTTTTCTCAAATCATATTAACTCTCTGGCTTTTTATAATACATCTACTAACCTTCTGCAACATCCTATATACCTTTAGGTTCCTAGCTTTCTTTTTCTGGCTTAACCAGACATTTTTACTTTTTTTTTTTTTTTTTTTTTTTTTTTTTTTTTTTTTTTTTTTTTT
>NW_026596152.1:279556-285606 GCF_907164565.1 Psammomys obesus
ACAAACAAACAGCTCTCCATAAGATACATTTTAAAAACTGCAATTTTTTTTTCAATTAGCACAAACCATACGGCTGGGTTTTATTTAATAAAATTGATAAAATAAATATCAAAGTATTTTTATTTTCCCCCAAAGGATCGAGAAACTTTTAAATTTTGTCAGATTATCCAAGATCATTGTCATACCCAAATGCCTGATAAACTTTAAATATTTTATAGCCTTAAACATTTAAACAATTTTTAAAACTCGTCCCTGCAATATCAAAGCAAAGTATTTTTTCAGGAGTGAATTCACAAAGCATAACCATAATTTTAAAGTCAAAACCAGATAAAAGTTTAAACCAGATTTTAAGACCAAAATTTATCAGTGAAAACAACCCAATCTTCAGAACCAATATTAACTTAGAACAAGACTTTCTTCTTATCTTAAAAGGAAATAAAATCATTTTGACTCAGAGATTTTGCAACCTTTGTTCTTTTCCTGAGCCACACCATTTGGCAATTTACATTGTTGTTATTTAAACATATGTATTCATAGACCCTACAAACACATAGGCACATATACGTGTTTTAAACAAGGATTTGAATTTAACCTTAAAACATACCCAATTATTTTTGATCATATCAACCATTTAAGACCAATTGAAAACAATCATATAATGGCCATATATTTCCTAAATTACTGTTTGATCTGTAAGTTGCAAGCCCCCTAGGTGGGAGGAGGGAAGAGAGGAGCAAGAGGGTGTGGTGAGCTCCTGCCGCTCCCTTCCCTGCTGAGCTGGCATGAAGGCAAGGGGGAGGAGTTTTTCCTCACTCTCGGCAGCCAGAGCAGCTCCTGTCCTGGAGCAGCTACGGTGACAATCCCCGCCTAGCCTTGTATAAGGACTTCCACCTAGCAAGCCCACGAGCCTTGCCTGCTCCCTTGGCTCCCTGTGAGCTTCACTCTAGCTTACCTCCCCCGCGGGTCCTGAACCTGCTTCCTGGCCGGGCCTCTCCCCTCCCCCACGCTCTTTAGCTGTCTATCGCAACAAGGGGCCACATCAAGCCCGTGTCCTGCTGGGTGTGCATTGTTGTTTCACAGACCTTTAAGTGCCTGAGCACCGCCTGCCCAAGCTCCGGCCCCAGCTCCACATGTCTCCCCAGCCACCCGAAAGCATTCCCTCCTCGGCTCCCTCAGGAGGGAGAGCACACTGCTTGGTGTCCTGCCATGCAGCCGTGTGCACTCCCGGGCCGAGAACTAGTTCTAATTTTAACTGTCCTCTGTCTGAATTTTCATCAGTCTAAGTCTACAAAGAAACAGACACAGAAAAATACATACATACATAAGAAAACACTTATTACACTTGCTACAAAAATTAGACAGACAGAACACGACACAAGCCGCGCGGCACGAGAGCGACGCAAAACTGAAAGCAAAACTTCAGATGGAGACTGCGCTGGAGGTCCGGTTCCTGCATCTCCCAGATGAAACACGTAGCCCTCGAACAGGGGTGAAGCCCCGAAAAGTCCGGGTCAGGCCGTGTTTCCACTTTTACGAGGGACTCGAACCCTTGGGAGGGACTCGAACCCTCACAACAAACGGGAGCCAAAACCTAGCCCCCTCTCAGACCCCCTGAGACGTCTGCCGGGGGTGCAGAAGAGAAGTCCGAGCCCGTCGGCTCCTTCTGGCTTCCGCCCTAATACGGATGACTTGGCCAAGCCTCAGATTCGGATGCAAACACTTAAGACAGAGACCAACTGACACACAGACAAACAAGTTCTGCCGGCAATCTTACCTCCCGAATTTGGGTCGGTGGTCCCTGGGTAGGGGTCTCAAATCTCGGTGGGACCTCCAAATGAAAGACTCCCAGTAGAGTCTCTCTAGACGGGGAGACCCCGCTTCCCAAGGAACAGCGAAACCAGCCTTCGGATGCAAGCCGCAAGAGGTTTATTTTGATACACGGGTACCCGGGGTGACAAAGCCTTCCGGAAGACTTGCGCCCTCTGGGTGGAAAGCTGGGTTTTTATAGGGTTTTAGAGCAGAAGCGCAGGTACAGAAGCGAGAAGCATGGTTACAGGGAGCTGATTGGTACATTTAAATGAGACCACAATTTGAGTCAGAGTTTGGCAGAAATACCAGGAACTGGGTGGTCGAGACGGTCATGATGACCCCTTAACTTGGCCCGCCACATGTTGTTTTTCTTAGGACCCTTATCTCAACTGGAACAGTCTCACAGATATCCCATGAGGGTGATTAACACAAGCTGTTTTTAGCTCAACTGGGGCAGCCTGACCGCAGATATGACACAGCTGGGTTTCTCAGTAATTTTCCAGTTCCCCACCTAGCCTACAGAGTTTCTCAACACAGTGGTGTCTCACAAAATGGCGTTTAGCTATGTTTAACTTAGGGTGAGGCAGGGGTCTTTCAACAGCAGCCAGGGTCACAACATTCCCCAGCACACAGGCCCCAGTGTGGACTCAACGCTCAGAACCCCAAGACGAAAATCAACACCAAAGTTTAACGTTGAGGAGCTGTCCACGGGGACGGGAGGGGCCACAGATGGGACAGGGGGAGTGACAAGGACAGAGACACTAATGCGTGGGTTTTGTAACACGTGGGTGTCACACGACCACTGATGTTCCCTGCTGACAGAGATGTGAACATGTTCCCATTAGAGGGGGTGGAACAAGCAGAGGGACAGGGCTTAAAGAGTACAAAACTCCAGAAGCCTGAAGACTAGAGTCCACGAGGTGGGAGAGACCAGATGAGTCACGTGAGCAGAGAAAAGCGGCTGAAGGTGACTGGTGCTGCCCCTTCTCCACCCAGCCTGCTCAGCCACGCGCTGGTGACCAGCATGCCCTGCCCTGGGGACACGCCAGCCCGGACATCTCTGGAACACTGAAGCTGGGAGGCTCTTTTTTGGCCCCGCAAACTGAGCTGGAAGCCCCCAGAGTCTTTTCTTAGCTCATGGAGCAAGGAAAGAGGCCAAAGCTAGAGCTCTCCTTTTCCGGGGAATCAGCTGTTACCTGTATAACTGTAAGGGTACCAGACGGAATTGTGGCAGTCTTTTTTTGAGACAGTGTCTCCCTATGTAACTCTGGCTGGCCTAAAGCTCACTATGCAGACCATGTTGGCTTCAGACTTACAAAGATCCACCTGCCTCTGCCTTCCAAGTATTGGGATTAAGGTATGTCATCAGGCCCTGTTTACTTTTTATCTTATTTTGAGACACTAAGTTTCCCAAGCCGGCCTCCAGCTCACAGTCCTGCTGCTCTAGGCTCCAGAGCACCTGGGATTACAGACACGCAGTATCATGCCCGGCTCAACATCTCCTAGATTTTCTTTGTTTTGAACAAAATCAGCGCTTGGAAAATCTACATTTGTATAACAATATATGGAAAATCACCTGATCATAGTAAAACAAGACAGAATGAAAGTTAGTTATGAGAGCAGGATGTGGTGCCCAAGTCTGTAATCCTACAGCTCAGGAGGCCAAGGCAGGAAGAGCATCACAAATCTGAAGCTAGCCTTGGCTACAGAGACCCTATCACCAACAAGCAAAGCTAACAAAGGGGAGGACCTCACAGGCAGTCTTCCACATTCTTATTTTTACTTTGAATTCTGCCAGTGACATAATAATGTTGTTTGTAGGTGACCTCTCACACAGAAACCAGAGCCAGTCTCCACTCATTCTCTCAGAGACAAAAGCCACACAAGAAGCCTCATTCTCATACACTCCCAGAGTCTAAGTAAATGCATGTTCCCACGCACCATTTCCTATCTTCGTGACTCACTTCTCCTTACTACGGCTACGCTGAGCTATCCCTGAAGATGGGGGCTCCCACCTGAGGAGGCTGAACACAGCTGGCTGTCATGTTGAGGGATGGCAGGGTCCTCAACCCTCAACGCTGCAGACCTGGACTTGTCTTTACAAGGCACACTAGGAGAAAAGTCTCAGCAACCTCATTCAGAAAGCCCCGACGCACAGACGCACACACCTGTTAATGAAGTGACTAATCAAAACAGCACGTTTTGAAGCCGGGTGAGCTGAATTCCATTACTCATCTGGCTCCAGGACAACCTCCTGCAGTTGTCACCAACATCTGCAAGAGGACGCCCTGGTCCTCTGAAGCCAGCTCTCACTAGCCCGTCTCACCTCCTCTTCTAAACTACAGTTGCCATGCTGCTTCCTGTTTGCTGCTCTTCAAGGCCTTCAGAACGAATACCCCATCTAGCTCACAATGCTCCCATGATTAGGCCTGTTTCCTTTACCACATCCTACCTCACATTCTCCACAAACAGCTGGCAGCTGCAGATGTGCTCAGTGTCCCGCCGTCCAAACACTCTCCATTCTTTAAAGCTTTTCTGCCTCTGAAAACAAATTATCCTCGTTTCCCGGAAGACCGCTGCCAGCCTGTGCATCCTGGAGACGCAGCCAAGGTAACGTGCAATCCCTCCGTTTCCTCCCTCATCTGCAGGCTCTAACAGACGTCGCTGCTGCTACTTCTTCACCACCTTCTGTTTTGTTTCTGTTTTGAAACAGGGTTTCTCTGTGTAGCCCTGGGTGTCCTAGACTTGCTTTGCACACCAGACCAGGCTGGCCTCAAAATCGCAGAGCTCTAGCTGCCTCTGCCTCCAAGGCTGGGATTACAGGGCTGTAGCACCGTCAGGGGTGGATGTTACTTCTTCGCACCGCCATTATCCGCCGTGTTAGCGTCTCCACCTTCCCAGTGCTTCAACCCTTCAACACCCATGCTGTGGTGGCCCCCAACCACAATTATTTCCTTGCTACTTCGTAACTATTAATTTTGCTGTTATGAATCATAATGCAGATAACCGTTTTCCAATGGCTGTAGGTCCTTCTAAAAGGGACATTCAGTTCCCAAAGGAGCCGAAAGGCAGGGGCTGAGGACCACTGCTGGGACTCTCAGTGCAGGGCACATTTCTGATATTTGGTAAATATTATGTGAAATTTTGTGTGCTGTCTGGGTAACAAGTCTGCAGGGTTGTTTTTGTTTTAGAAGGTTCCATTCACCTTTGTACCTAAAGAGACCAAAGTGGTCTCTTTACTCACATATAACTGGTATATGTTTACTCACATATAACTGGTATCAATTATTTATAAAAATAAAGTCTTAACCCAGCATGGTGGTACATACCTTTAATCCCAGGACTTGGGAGACAGAAGCAGTGGGTATCTGAGAGGCTGAGGTCAACCTGGTCAAACAGTGTGTTCCAGACTAGCCAGAGATACACAGTGTGACCCTATCTCAAAAAATTAAACTAAATCGGGCATGGTGGTGCACACCTTCAATCCCAGCGCGCAGGGAGGCAGAGGCAGGAGGATCGATATGAGTTCGTGGCCAGCCTGGTCTAGAAGAGTCCAGGAAGCCAAGACTACAGTGAGAAGCCCTGAGTTGAAACCGAAACGGGGGGGGGGGGGGGGGGGCAGAATCAAACTAAAACAAAATAAAAAGTTTCTTCTCCCAAGACACTATACTTCCTCCTCAGGCACCCAGGATCAAGGGAACTCCATTAATCCTGTGCTCAATTCGGCTCCCTCATTATTAATATTACTTTAATTGTGTGTTGATGTGTGCTGCTGCTTTCGCACTTGAGTGCAGCTGCCCGAGGGAGCCACGCCCCAGAGCTGTAGTTACAGACAGTATGAGGAGCCTGAGTGAGTTCTGGGAACCAAACCCGGGTCCTCTGGAAGAGCAGCAAGTACTCTTAGCCGCGGAGCCCTTCAACCCCAGTCTTTAACACTCATACACCAATATCCTGCCTGCCGTTCGTCTAGCGGCATACTCAGTGGAGTACCGCGGAGAGAGAACAGGAAAACAGGCCCAGGTCTTAGGCGTGGACCCTGCTCCTCAGCTTCCCCGGCCGACAAGGCCTGGATGCCGCACCGGGACGCGTCCCCGCACGGCCCAGGCTCCACCCTCTCCTCTCCGAGGGCAGGTGCGTAACCCCCGCCCCGGGGCCACCGAGTCCAAGGTCAGACGCAGACCCAGGTCGGGGGCGGGCCTACACTCGGGACCGCGCCTCGAGGCTGCGAGGCCCGCGCCCTC
>NW_026596152.1:285706-303347 GCF_907164565.1 Psammomys obesus
CCCCCCCCCCCCCCCCCCGGCCGCACCAGAGAGGCCTCACCGCTGGCGGCCGCCGCCCACGCTCGCTCCGCCGGGCCCGGGCGCTGCGCCGCCGCAGCCGCCGTCCGGTGTCCCGGGCGGCGGGGCCCGGCCACTTCCGGTGCCGGCGGCGCCGCGGCCAACCGGCGCGAGGAGCAGGTGGCGGGCGGGCGGGCGCCGGCTCTCCTGCGCGGCTCTCGCCCTAACTCACCCCATCCTCGCCCGGCCGGCCAGACCGCTCCGCTCGCCGGGGTGTCTCAGGGCGCCCCCCGTGCCCGTGCCCGGAAGTCCTCCGGGAGTCCTAGAACGGCCCCGGGGACGCACTTCCGCCCCGCCGTAGCCGCTCTGCGCGCCCCTGGCGTCTCTGTGCGCTGGGAACCTTGCGGCTGCGCTTCTCTTTGCGTGGGCGCGGGTTGAGCGTGTGCCGTCTCGCCTCCCCTTTCCGAGACTCTTGTCAACTCGGCCGTTAGATTTAGGGCGCGCTTGTTGTCTTCTAGGAGCCGGGGCGGGGGTCTGAGGTCAGGGAAGGCTTCAGGGAGTGATGCTGGGACAGTCTCAAGCTTGAGTGTGACTTCCCTCGCGTGTTCAGGCAAAGGGAACTGTATCCTTTGGCCTCGAATACATTTGCTCTTCTCTTGCCTCAGAACTTGGGTGAATGTGAAAGACCCCCGAGGGGTATCTTCCGTCAGGGAGACCCCCCTCCCAAGGATCAGCGAGACCAGTTGTTCGGCTGCAAACAGCAAGAGGCTTTATTCAGTACAGGGGTACCCGGGGCGACAAAGCCTTTCGGAAGACTTGCGCCCTCTGGGTGGAAAGCTGGGTTTTTATAGGGTTTTAGAGCAGAAGCGCGGGTACAGAAGCGAGAAGCATGGTTACAGGGAGCTGATTGGTACATTTACATGAGACCACAATTTGAGTCAGAGTTTGGCAGGGACACCAGGATACCAGGAACTGGGTGGTCGAAACGGTCATGATGACCCCTTAACTTGGCCCGCCATATGTTGTTTTCCTTAGGACTCCTATCTCAGCTAGAACAGTCCCACAGATATCCCATGAGGGTGATTAACACAAGTTGTTTTTAGCTCAACTGGGGCAGCCTGACCACAGATATCCCAAGTGGGCGACACAGCTGGGTTTCTCAGTAATTTTCCAGTTCCCCACCTAGCCTACAGAGTTTCTCAACACAATGGTGTACCACAAAATGGCGTTAGCTATGTTTAACTTAGGGTGAGGCGGGGGGGTCTTTCAAATGTGGTAATCCTCCTGCCTCGGCCTTCCAAGTGCTGGAATGAGCAACTACGGGCGTGGGTGTGTGGTGGTGTGGGGTGGTGGTGGCGATTTTGAAGCAGCGACCTATTCTGTAGCTCAGACTGGCCTAGAATTAACTATGCATTAATAATTCGGGCTGGCCTTGAATTTGAGGGAATGCTCCAGCCTCAGCCTCCCTGGTGCTGGGCTTCGAGGCCTAAAACGATAGACCTGTGCTGTTCCGAATAAAAATGGCCCCCATAGGCCCACAGGGAGTGGCACTATGTCGTAGGTGGCCTTGGAGGAAATGTGTCACTGGGGGTGGGCTTTGAGGTCTTTTATACTCAACATCAATAAACAAAATGAAAATAACGCCTTTTTTTTTTTTTTAAGGCAGAAGGAGTAACTAGTTTTGAGTAACTAGTTCTGAGGTCAGGGCTGGGGAGATGGCTCACGGAGTGAAAGTGCCTGCCGTGCAATGGGAGGACCTGAGTTAGAATTCCCATGAGCAAGCGTGATTCCAGCCCCAACAGAGCACACACGAGCATTCCCAAAGGGAGGGATGGGGGCACAGTGGACGCCAACTTCTCTAGCTCTGTCCCTGGCAGACACAGGCTGCTCTGCCCTCCAGCTGCGCAGCCCTCCAGCTGCCCTCATCTGCCAGGTTCTGTTCTCCACGCAGCTCTCCGTGAGGACTCTTGCGGTGTGGTCTCCCTAAGCCTCGTGGTGCCTCCTGTACAGTCCAGCTTTCACTGCCACAGCTTCATCCCGCAGACTTAGGGCCTCCGCACAGGCACCACCCATCTCTCTGAAGCCATGGAGGAAGGCCCGTGACTGCTGCAATCTTCCAAAGCTAGCACCATGTGGACCACAGCCAGGTTCAGCTTCGGTGGACTGTGCCTCCCCTGAATCAAATTTGCAGCAGCTTTTGTCTCCTGTTCCTTTCTAGGAGAAGAAAAAGCCTCAGATCTTTGCCTTCCACAAGTTGACTGGAAGGAGTCTTACCCTGAGAGCCCCCTTCCCTTTGTCCCAGGCTGATCAGGCCTCCCCTTCATCTCATCATCTCTCAGCACCAGATTTGGCTGTAGCCTTAAGTTTCCTGGTACTACCCCTCCCCTTCAGATTGTACTTTTCTTAAGTTTCTTTCTGCCTCACTTGCTGTTTCTCATTGGAGGCCGTCGTAAGAGTGATTTCTAGCCACATGATAGAATCTGTAATCTGCTGCCTTGAGACCTCTGCCAAAGAAACGAGTCCTTTACCTTCCCACTTAGCCTTAGGCAAGTTCCCAGAACCTGAGCAGAAAGCAGCCATGTTATTTTTTACCAAAAATATCACAACAGTCTCTAGCTCATTTGCTTAACATTGCTCTTCACTGAACCCTCTTGAGCTGCCACGGTCTGAAAAGCTTTCAGCATTACTGTCTTCCAGGCTCCCACGAGGATGGCCCATTACCTTCTGTTCAAAACGGTCTGCTGCCTTTCTAACCCAAAGTCCCAAAGTCTTCCGCATTTCTCAAAAACAAAGCAAACGAACAAAACCGGCATGATTGGGCCTGCAATAGCCTGATCCAACTGCATACTGGAATCACCTAGTCTCATGCACCCTAGGCAGGCCTTGAACTCATAACTCTCCTGCCACTACCTCCCAATGCTGGGATTCTAAGCTGGTACCACCATGCCTGGATTCACCTGGACATCTTTAAAGGCTTCTGCTGGAATGACGAGAGGATGCTGTTCTTCCAGGCAGGTCCGTTCTGAGAGTGACGAGGGGCTGCACACGGAGGATTCATCCTCCTGCCGCCTCACTCATTTCATCTTCTCAGTAGATTGTGGCATCACTGAGAAGTCTGTAAATAAAGTTGTTTCCATTTCTTTATACATTTTGTTGTTTTCTCTTTTATTATTTTTTAAAGATTTACTATATATATATATATATATATATATATATATATATGAGTGCTCTATCTGCATGTGCACCTGCACGCCAGAAGAGGGCATCAGATCATGTTATAGATGGTTGTGAGCCACCATGTGGTTGCCAGGAATTGAACTCAGGACCTCTTGAAGAACAGCCAGTGTTCTTCACTACTGAGCCATCTCTCCAGCCCTGTTGTTTTCTCTTAACTAATAGGAAAATGTGCCATTGGACAGTGGTGGTGCACACCTGTGGTCCCAGCACTTGGGAGGTGGAGGCAGGGGGATGGCTGTGAGTGTGAGGCCAGTCTGGTCTACAGAGTAAGCCCAGGCAGCCAGGTATCAGGGTTGGATGCCAGGTATCACCAGACTGTCTCATCCTGCCGTCTGCCCAAGTACTGGCATGGAGACTTTTTATTAATATACAAACTTGGCCCTGGCTTAGGCTTGCTCCCAGCTCATATGACTTAAATTGACCTGTTTATTCTAGTCTACCTTCTGCCACATGGCTCATTACCGCTCTGTGGTACCGGCACCAGTTTCTTCCTCTGGCTGGTGAATCACCAGCGTCTGATTCTTTCCTGAGCTCCTATTCTGCCTGTCCTCTCCTGCTTTGCTCTAGGCCACTCAGCAATTTACTAAACCAATCAGAAGGCAACGAAGATGTTAGCAAAACAGGGAGACAGGTGATGCTTCATAAGAATAACAGCACCAAAGTCTGGCCTGTCCTCAGCTCTCTGCTCTACAGAGAGCAACGCTTATTAATACAAAGGCAACCTATACACAGTGCACAGGAGATTGTCCCAACAGCCAGGGCTACAGAAACTCTCAAAAAAAAAAAAAGAAAGAAAAGAAAAAAGAGAGAAAGGAAGGAAGAAAAATGAAAGGAAGAAAAGGAGGGAGGGAGGAAGAAAGAAAGGATTAAAAGCCAAAGTCAGGCTTTAGGGCCTGGGTTTCTAGTAATTTCTGCAGAAGTTGATCCAAGTCTGGACACAGGTTGGCTTTTGTTTCTTTTTAACTTTAAAGATGACTCTGACGCACAGCCAGGACTGAAAGTCAATAAACATTGTTCAGTTGTTCTCAGCAAAATGTGACCCCTGAACCAGCAATGTTAATGCCCCTTGGGAATTTTCTAGAAAAGCAAATTCTCAGGCCCCACCTACATGCTGAATCAGAACCTTCAGGATCAAAACACGGCCATCTGTGTGCCCTGCATGCCAAGCCCTTCAGTATTCACACCTTGCCCGCTAAAGTTTCATTTGCTCATTCCTGCTATTTGAGTTAGAAAAAATCAGGATGCATTATTTCTCCCTGGCTAGTCCCACCCACCAGCTGCTTTATTATCCGAATCAAGGTAGGAGCTGCGTGGAGCAGGCTCCTCAGGGGAAGGTGAGCACACAGTTCCTGTCTCTGTCACTGTGATGAGGACGTGGTTAAGTGGCCGAGGGCTTCTGTGCCCCAGTCTACAGACAGTATAGAAGCAGAGAGAAAACAGTGGAATGGAAAGAAGCCCCTCACCCTGGCGTCGAGTGGCCTTTCCTGATGAATGAGAGTCAAGAAAGGTCAACACAACTCAGAAAGTCAAAGTTGCCATGGAGACAGTTTCCTAAGGACACCTCAAGCAAGAAGGTTAAGAAGAACAAAAGAGCAGGAGAGATGGCTCAATGCTGCTGAGCACAAGCTGCCCTTGCAGAAGACCCGAGTTTGGTTCCCAGCACCCACATCAGTGACCTGTAACCCCAGCTCCAGGGGACTGACACCACCTCTGGCCTCTGTGGCCACTGCACACCTGTGCACAAACTCACACTCAGATACACACCTATAAAAGTGAGATTTTAGTGGGTTGGAGAGACAGCTCTGCAGACAAGAGCTTGCTACTCTTGCAGAGGACCTGGTTGGTTCCCAGCATCTGATGGTTCACAACTGTCCCCAGCTCCAGCCCCAGAGACTCCAGCAACCTCGCTGGCCTCTCTAGGCGATGCACAAACAGGGTATTCTTAACAAACACACAAGCAAAACACGAATACACAATTAAGAAATAGGGGCTGGAGAGGCATCTCAGCAGTCAATAGCACTGGTTGCTTTTCCAGAGGTCCTGGGGTTCGATTCCCGGGGCCCAAAGCACAACCCAGAGCCATCCCTCCGTTACTCCAGTTCCAGGGGATCCAACAGCTTCTTCTGGCCTCTTCAGGCACAGGGCACACATGTGGCACTAACATTCAGGCAAAACACCCACACACATAAAATTAAATAGTGTGAACATAAAAACCAGATAACAAAGGCTTATTTGGGGCCATAATGTTTGATAGTTTGAGTTTACTGAATTCAGCACTCCTTTCATTCCTAAATCTAATCAATACACCTCATAAAACCTCCTTCACTTACAGTAGGAAATTCTTTAAGAAAACAAATGAACCAGAGCATATATTTTACCTAACCCTTAAAATATTTATTTTTACTGTTGTCAGATTCTGTGTATGTGAGCATATGTGTCTGTATGTGCATGCACACGTGAGCACAGTGCCTGTGGGGGGGCAGAGCTGGAGCTGGAGCTACAGCACCTAGTTCTTAAACTTTACTTAAATCTTGTAAGCTTTGCTTAATGGTTAAGCCTTATTTGCCAGGAGTGGTGGTGCACGGCTTTAATTCCAGCACTCGGGAGATAGAGGTAGGAGGATGGCTTGAGTTTGAGGCTAGCCTGGTCTACACAGGAGCTCCAGGACAGGGCTACCCCTCTTTGCACATTATGCCCTTGGCAGAGTGTGGCTGCGGAAGCCGAGGGAGCAGAGCTGTGGCTGTGACGACTCCTGTGCGCGGCTCTCCCTTGAGAAGCCTCAGGGCTGAGCACTGTCCGTTGCCATCATAGCCACTTCCATCACTGTGATAAGACACCACGGCCAAACGCATCGTGGGGAGGACAGTTTACGTGGCTCACTCATCTCAAGGGCAGGCCGCAGTGAAGGAAGTCAGCGCAGGAAGCCAGAGGCTTGTGGACTCACCTACACAACCCAGGACTCCCGGGTGGGCCGGCCGGCACCACCCACAGTGAGCTGGGTCCTCCTATACCAATCACCAACCAAGAAGCTGCCCCCACACCTGCCTACAGGCCGGCGGAGGCGGTCTCTCAACTGAAGTTTCCTCCCAGTTCAGAAGTCACATTGGCTGTCACATCGACAGAGACAGTACCTGATCACGTCTGAACAGAAGGCCTTCCCTTCCTTTTACACTGCATCTTCTGGCTGCTGACGTCACAGGCCTGGCTGAACCCAAGGGACACGACGGGGGGGAGGGGGAGGGACACCGCAGGCTGTTGTCTCCTTGCCACTGCTGACACTAACAGACTCAGGGCTTCCAGCAAAGTGAATTTATAAGTAAGCGTGAGCAGTTTTGCTTTTGAAAAAATATAAAACCATAGAAAATGTTGAGCACGCTTCTGGATTCTCAGAGGACAGGTACAAAAAAAAGTCACTGCTTTGCTCTTCCCTTCCCTGCTTACTTGTGAAATGTGTGGGATTCGGACTGAAGGCCTGGCTGCCTGTCTTGGTTTTCAGAGCAGAGCCACGCAGCCTGGCGGAGAGCGCCTGGTCCCGCCAGCAGCCGACAGTGCAGTTAGAGCTGTGGGACGCCACACCGGCCCCCTCCTCTGATTAGTTCACAACTGATTCCCAGTTAGGGCTGTTCTTATCTTCAGTCGTGTGTGGGCCCCTCCCCAGAGCTCCCGAACTGCTGGTATTTCCGTCAGTGGCCCTGGGGCAGGTCTGGACGCCCTCGAGGCTCTGGTTGTTTGCCACCTCTTCTCCCACAGGCAGGTATGCGGCACAGCCAGGAGATGATGTAACAGAAGGATTAGGCAGCGCTCCCCTGCTGCCAGCTGCCCTCCTGCTCCACTACCTGTATGCTGTCCCCAAGCTCCAACTTCCTCCTGTCAGCAATGCTGACCTCAGATTGTCCTCCACTCCAAGGTCATGTGGTGTGAACCTGCCTGAGGGGACGAGAGCATCTCCTGAGGGCAGATAGCAGCCAGGCTATCTCCTTCAGGCAGCTCCCCTTCAGCACCCCTCGATGTAATTTTTCTCCCAGAATCCTCAGGGGCACCAGCAGGGTTGGATCCTAACTCGTGGAATTTGCACACTGAAGCAAGTGAAGGCGCTGAGTCAGGCTGGACCCGGCCTTTGGCGCCCAGCCCCCACCTCCAGCTGTGAAGATGTAAAGAATGAAACCAAAAGGCAGTTTCTTCTCCAGGTTAACACCAGGGACAGCAGAGAGACAGTTCTGCAGAGAGGCCCTCGCCCAGCGGGAAGGGATGTTTGTTGCCACACACTGCGCCAAGGCTCACAGGGCCAGGCCAGCTGCTGGGAGCTGGCCCAGCTAGGACCAGCGTTCCTTCTCTTTATTCCAAATGCAGGCGCCCTGGGGGTGAGGCCCTCATCACACTGGCCTGACAGATGACCAGTTCACAACACTACGCCTCAGCCAACTCTACCAAGTCAAAGGTCTGGGACGGGGCGGGTAGTGGTGCTTTTCTCTTTCACTAGTGCTTATTTTTAAGTTTTAATTTGTTCTTGTATGTATGTTTCGAGAGCGTGTATGTTAGTGCGTGTGCCATGTGCGGGCAGTGGGGCATCAGAGCCCACGGAACTGGAGTTACAGACCGTTCTGGGCTCCCTTGTGGGGTTAGAGAACTGGCTTGACTTGGGAAGAGGTAGGGGCGGGTTGTCCAGGAGAGGAGACAGGGGAGGAGGAGGAGAACCGAGGGAGAGAAGGAGGGCGCCCGTGGCAGACACTCAGCTCCTTCCAGGCTGTGTGTGATGGCAGTTCCCACCCCAGCTTGCTGCTCCCGAGGGGGACAGACTTCCGGGAGGTAAAGGCAGGGGTTTGAAGAAGGGGGGCTGAGGGAGGCTGTGAGGAAGGTTATCTGGGATGGAAACAGAAAACAATCCTGAGAGGATGGTGCCCCTCGTCGGGCGCCAGGGGGCGCTGGAGGACTGTGATGGCGAATCAGCGTGGCTGGACGGTTAAAGAGGGGCGTTTCTCTACCTGAGGCAGCTGCCGGTTCCTGCACACAGAAAATGTTTTTGTCAAGGGCTTAGCATATGGATGAATGTGTAAAACTCAGTGTATAAGCTAGGCGAAGTGGAACTTCTGCTTCCTGTTCCTCAGGAGGGTCGCTGGAGTCCAGGAGTTCAAGCCCAGCCTCGGCAACACCTCAGCTGTAAGGATGGTGCCGGCAGCGTACAGAAGACCTTGCCGCCGCCTGGATTGTTTTTAAGCAGTGTTAGGGAGTGAACCCAGCGCCTGTGCGTGCTAGGCAAGCAGGCTAGTCCAACCTTGAAGCGTTTCTCTACCCACAGACACGCTAAAGCTCAAGTAGTCGGGTTGTGTGTTTTAACGGTGTGTGTGTGTGTGTGTGTGTGTGTGTGTGTGTGTGTGTGTGTGTTGCTGGTAATAAATCCAACCCTAACTAACATTCCAAACATGACAGACCATCCTGCCAGCAAACAGTTGTGGCCCCAGGGCAGTAGGGCCAGGATCTTTGACAGGCGCAGTGAAGAGACAGTTTCCAGAGGCTGGAGGGATGACTGGGGGCTAGAGTGCTTGCCCCCCGGCAGAGCCCCAAATTCAGCCCCCAGCATACACACAGCATACACACTGCCTGGAACTCCCGCTCCAGGAGACCCAAGCCCTTTTCTGGCCTCCCCGGGCACTGAACACACATGGCGTGGACACATGCAGCTGGGCACAAAAATATACACCTTAAATGCATAGATATTCTTAAGAGAGCATGATGCCCATAGAATCCACAGGACACAATGATACCTTGGCACACACAGCTTCCAACAGTCGTGTCCCCACACCAAAATGCACAGAGCCTGAGGACCAAGCGTGAGGCCTTGCTGGCCCCAAGCCTGTTAGCACCTCACCCCCGCACCAAACCTGGCCGGGGCAGCAAGGGCAGCCAGTGAGAATGAACAGCTGCTCCCCGGATAGGCATCTGAACAAACCAATGTTCTGTGAGCACTTCTTTGCAAGGTCTTCACACAGATGTTTGGTTATTTTTTTTTCATTAGTTTATTCATTTTACACCCCCCTCCCTCCTCTCCTCCTGGTCCTGCCCTTCCCCCTTCCCATCCCCTCCCCCTAGTCTACAGAGAGGGGAGCCCTCCTCCCTTACCACCTGACCCCAGGCTATCAAATGTTTAATTAAGTCACTGTGTTCTGTCTTGCTACTTATTCTGATTTTCAAGGATTGCTTTTTTTCTCAAACAGGAGGAAAATGTATCTGAAGTCAGCAGAAAACAGAAAGCAGGCCTATGAGCCGAGTGTGGCCACGTGACTTGTGGAACAAGGATGAGACAACCGCTTCAGGGAGTTTCCTGGACAGAAGGCCAGGGCCTTCCTTTACTTCCCGCCAGAAGGCGGCCGTGAAACAGGGGATCTGTGCTGGCCTGAAGGCGGGGCCTGTCCTGAGGGGATGGCAGAGGGGAAGCCGGCAGCATACACACACTTCCTGGGAAGCAGGCCTCTCCACCTGCAGCTTCTGAGAGAAAAGGAAACCTTACCACTGTCACTTTGGGTTTCCGCTCCATGCCAAACACAGCCAAACTGCCACAGTGTTCTAAGAACTCCCATATAGCTTTTAAAAATACTTCTGTAGAGCCAGGTGAAGAGGCACAGCCCTGTAATATGGAGGAGACAGAATGAGGTGTTCAAGGTCACCCTCATCTCTACGTGGAGGCTGAGGCCAGCCGGCACTTCATAAGGTCTTGTCTCCAAAATAAGCCCAAAAACAGTTTGTAGAAACAATATGGATGAAAAGAATTGAAGATTAAATAGGGAAGAGACTGCTACATATAAAAGCAACTTTTAAACTTTTAATTTAGCATTATTTTACTTTTTGAGACAAAGCTTCACCATGTGGAGCTGGAGAGATGGCTCAGTGGTTAAGAGCACTGGCTGCTCTTCAAGAGGACCTGAGTTCAATTCCCAGCACCCACATGGCAGCTCACAACTGTCTCTAGCTCCTGTTCCAGGGACTCCAATAGCCTCATATGAACATAAATACAGGCAAAACACTACCAATGTACATAAAATAAAAATAAATAAACTATTAAAAAAAAGTTTCACCAGCTGGGCTCATTAGCACACGCCTGTAATCCCAGCACTTGGGGAGGCAGAGGCAGGCAGATCTCTGTGAGTTCCAGGCCAGCCTGGTCTACAAAGCAAGTCCAGGAGAGCCAAAGCTAAGACAAAACAAAACAAAGTCTCGCCTTGTGGCCTTGGCTAGTCTGGACCTCACTAAGCGAAGTGGCTGGCCCCCAACTCATAGAGACACGCCTCCCTGTGTCTCCTGAGTGCTGGATCGGAGGGGCCTGTGCCACCAGGCCCAGCCAGGTGCAACGACAACTTTTAACTTGGAATACTGGGTGGAGCACAGACGGCGGAAGGAGAAGGCCAGCAAGCCAGCGCAGCAGGTGAACCACTGCCGCAGGCCCAGGCACCCGAGCTACGCTCCAGAACCCGCTGTGGCTCCAGAAGTCATCCTGTGACTTCCGAGCACAGGCCCCGGCCGCACACGTGCGCCTGGCACACATACTGTATACGCAGTGAGAGAAGGGAAGGGAGAAACACGAGTGGGAAAATGCACATTTTGGGTTTTGAGAGGTTTCTGCCTTGGCCCCCTGTGCTGCGCCATGATGCCCACCTACTCACAGGTCCTTTCCCTGTTTCATTTCGTTTTAGGGGAGGGTCATGGTTAGCCACGTGGGCATGGAAAGTTCAAGAAATGAACTTCACTCTCTAGATTTGTCAAAAATGAACTAGTAGAGCCTGCTCCCCATCCCTGGTCCTATTCAAACAGCCATTTATGACATAGCACACGGCTTTCATAAGTCTTTATCAGGAACACAAAATCCCTCTTATCAGGCAGAGTGTAAAAGGCTTAGGGGTGAGCTCCCAGGAACCAACCAGCGGCAAGCTCTGAAGACCTTTGAGCGCGGCAGCCCAGACATGCGAGGAAACCCTCAAGTAGCCCATAAACTGAGTCGAGGCCTCCGGGGCCCAAGAGTATCTTCCTGACACCCGGGCACTCTGTCAGCGAGTGAATGCACAGGCCTGAAGCCAGAGCTGTGCCTTGCAGTGTTTCCCTGTGTGGACAATGACTAAGCCAGGCCCTGAAGCTCCCCCCTCCTGGCCTCCTTCCCACGGTCCCCAAATCCCCAAGCAGCGGAGGCAGTTCCCAATGCCCCTTCCAAGCAGCTCAGGGCTGGGGTGTCTGTCCTGGCCAGGACTGGGCAAGGCACAGCTGAGAACACAACTTTCGGGGGTCCTCCCTCTCAGAGCCACTCTCCTGCCTCACCCCAGCGCCCACTGTGCTCTGTCCTGGAAGGGTGTCCTGAGTTTTGTGCATGCTGAGAGGGAATGGGGAGGTGTGAGGTCACAGGGGCTTTAGAACGGAGCCGAGTGCTAACGCAGGCGCAGAGATGTGTCTGTACAAAGCCACCTAACACGTTTCACCCCAAAGGGCAGGGAGCTCCTTCCGCTTCCGAACCCCGGGAAATGATGAAAATGGGCCCCTTGCCTCAGTTTCCCTGTGACACCAGGGCTGGACTGTTCCAGAACAGGGATACAAGAAGCCATCCTAAGAATTTCACTCACTGATTTTCTATCTGATATGAGGTGTGTGTGTAACTGTGTAATAGTGTGTGTGTATGTGTGTGTACTGAGAATTTCGGTTTCCTTTAAAACCGGTTATGCTGTGTGAATGCTGTTTTAATCCCAGGTGTGGGGCACGGGGAGGCTTCAGGTCGTCCACAGCCGCTGACTCTGGTTTGTCTCTCGTGCTCTGGAGGGGTTGTGATTCTGTCAGCTGCAGGAGGTTTCAGCTTGGAATTCTGGGAACTCCTGAGAGGGTGTAGATGTGCCAGAGCCCTGGGAGGGCTGCTCCTGGCTCCTGCTGCTCTCGCTGTTCTTGTTCGCTGGTTGGAGGCACTCAAGCTGCTCTCAGGAGGAAGCAGTTTAAACAGATCCAGCCCCTTTCCCTCCAACCTCCTCTCTTCTCCTCTACCTAGTGTTGGGGGGTTGGAAGGGACTGGGGTGGAGAAGGGTGTAGATATAGGAACCTAATAAAGAAGCCAAAAGTTACGGTTACATTTGTGTGTGGGCGTGTGGGGTGGGGTGTGCGTAAGCGTGTGTGTGTGTGTGTGTGTGTGTGTGTGTGTGTGTGTGTGGTATGTGAAGGTGTCCGCAGAGCATCAGACTCCCTGGAGCTGTGAGTCACCTGACTTTGGAGCTGGGTCCCGGTCCTCCGGAAGCGCAGGTTCTCCTGCGCACAGCTCCCTCTCACACAGCAAGCTCTGCACACACCTTTGATTCGCTAGAATTTACATCGTTCATATGCACATACGGCAAAGCACCTTCTCTACAGGGTTCGGCTGCGGCGCCCTCACGCCCATCAGTTCCAACACTCTTCTCTGAACTTGTGTTCTCACAGCTTGGCCTAGGCCCACCGGCGTTTCCGTGAGCGCATGTGAACAGTTTCCTAACAACACGGATTCTCTGGGGCGGAACAAAGTGTGGGCTACAGTCGACACACCTCCAGCCCTCCTGACGCAGTGTTCAGCCTCCAGCTGTTGACGGGGGGGGGGGGGGGGTGAGAGCGAGGCTGAAAGGCTCCCGCTGTGGGTGCGTGTGCGAGCTTCTGTCCCGAGGACCCCGAGGCGGAACAAGACTGCCACGGCTGCCCCTGTCCTACCTGCACAGCGGCTCCCACGTGTGTTCACTGAAGACAATCACTACAGACCCCACACTGCCTTGGGCTCCCCCAGGTCCCCCCAGTGTGAGCCCTCTAGTGTGCAACACGTGCAAGCCTCCCTAGAGTCGTTTCCACACTTGTTCCACTTCACCGGTGCGATTCCGACACCATTCGAAACCGACACCTGAAGTGCTCCACTTTCTTCACAGTCAACTAAGTTCAACGAGATCTAAGGGCCCAAAATTCCCATTATAAGTTTTTTGTTTTCTTTTTTTCTGAGACAGGGTCTCGCTGCGTAACTCAAGCTGGTTGAGACTTTAGCAGACCAGGCTGGCCTCGAACCCACAGAGATCTGCCTGCTCCCGCCTCGACTGCTGGGATCACAGGCGTGCGCAGCCACGGCTGGCCCCCAGTATTCCTCTTAAGAGAAGAATGCTTACTTTGCTCCATGCTTTGAGGTGGTCTGTCACGGCTGGGAAGAGATGGCAGCCGAGGCGGTCCCCGCTGTGGTGGGCAGGACAGGTGAGCCCCTCCACTCACGTTTCTAACACACAGTGGCGTGGACGTGCCAGAAGGGAAGGATGCAGGCACCGCAGGGGACGGCCTGTCAACCCGATGAGGCCTGGCACGGCAACCCAGAGCCTGTGGCTTCTTGTCTGGCCGCTGGCGGCACCTGTTCAACTGTTGTGTATCGTTTTTCTCTCCTCTGCCCCTGGGAGCTAGGGAGCGCTGCATCAGTCATTTGCAACACTGTGTTTCCCCGCTCCCGCCACCCAGCCTCTGCTCCACATGTAGTCCAAACCTCCGGGACTGTGAGGCAGACAAACCTTCGTTTTGTAAGTTCCTTTGGTCATGGTGTTTTACCACCATAATACAGGCCGGAAGGGCGAATCCCCGGAACCGGAGTTAAAGATGGCCGTAAGCCTCCAGGTGGGCGACAGGAATCAAACTCACCTTCTCCAGAAGAGCGGCCTGTGCTCTTAGCTGCTGAGCCATCTCTCCAGCCCTCTAAAAATAATTTTAACAGAGAGGGGGCTGGAGAGAGAGATGGCTCAGCAGCTAAGAGCATGGACAGTTCCTCCTGAGCTCAGATCCCGGCTCCCACTCCGGAACCAGCTTCTGGCCTCTGAAGGCACGCGCACAGACACATAGATAAAAACAGAACAAAGCGGGGGTGTGGGGGGGAGGTGTCACACCTTTAATCCCAGCTCTCGGGAGGCAGAGGCAGACAGATCTCTGAGTTCGAGGCCAGCCTGTTCTATAGAGCGAGTCCAGGACAGCCAAGGCTACACACAGAAACAGAACAACAAAAACCCAGCCAGTGGATTGACAGGATACTTGGGTTTTCCCTGTCTCAGCTGAGTGTCCAGCCGGAGACCTGACCCGCGGTGGGGAAGACGCTCTGGCCTCCCTTGCTCTGTGGTTTCCTTGACAGACATGCGCAGTGGAGGTGCACTGTGCTCACGTGGCTCACGGTAGCAACCACGTTGTTTCGCTTTCAGAGCGCACCTTTGAATGCTGGCCCAGGGACACCCCTGGGCTGCCAGGAGGAGGGCGGGGGCGGGTCACTGGGAAAGAACGGCGCCGTCTTTCTTAGAAGCCATAGCTGTGGCGATGTCCTAGCACCCAAGCGAGAGAGCTGGTGCCAGGACTGTCGTGTAGCAGGCTTCGCTGTGACCGCCGGCCTGGTGCCTGCTTCCGCTTCCGGTCATCTGCACACGGACCAGCAGAACCAGAGACTCACTGAGCCAACCAAAATGTTCGACAAATGCTTTTCTCTTCATTGCAGTCGATAAATGGTGTCACGTTAGTGTTTTCTTTTTAAAATTGTGTGTGTGCACAAAGCCCACGCAGAGGACAGAGGACAGCGTGAAAGAGCTCCTTTACTTCTTCCGCCGTGTGGGTCCCGAGTACCTTTCCCCGCTGAGGCACCCGGCTCGCCCCGACTTGCCTTTCTTTGGTCACCTGTCAGGGAGAGCCCGTCCCTGTGTCTCTCGGGCACTGTATTTCCGAGAACTCTTTATGGAGTAAACCTCCTTCCCTGAGCACACACACAGCCTGGCTGCGCTGTGACCTTCACCACAGTCACACTCCTGGGATGAGCCCCGGACTTTGTCTTCCATCTTATCTGTCCCTACCGGAAGGCCCTTCGCCAAGACTGTTTTTGCAGGAGCAGGGTGTGGGGTGAAGGCTGTCGGCCCCTTGAACAGAAACTGCAGTCCAGGATTTGATTTAATTTCCCTAGTCCAATACATAATATCAAGAAATAGTGATTTATTTCAATACAAACACTTAGGTGGGAGGTCTCAGGATGGAAGGAGGGGTGTGGAGGAAGAGGAACGGGAAAGAAAGGAGCAAGGACTCTTTAGGGGTCTTTGTGGGAGCCCGGTGCCTCTGTGAACCTAAACTGGAGCCAGAACTGAATGTGAAACTCCAGAATGAGGCTGGACTTTGCTCTGAGCCTTGGCCTTGAACCAACACGGCCTGAGAACCTGGCCAGAGAGAGTGCTGGGCACCTCCCAAGCTTAGATAAGAGACAGCTTGATGGAGCTTGGCTAGTGGGCCCACGCTCAGGAGCTCTGAGAGGGAGAGCGAAGGCTTTAGCACAGGCCTCAAGGCCCTGCTGACTCAGCTGTTCTGGAGGATACATGGCTTTGCCCTTCCTTTTCACTCGTTATTTTGAGGTACAGGGACTGAAGTTAGAACATTTGCCTAGCGTGTATGAAGTCCCATCACTGAGCTATGTCCTCCGCCCTCTTCTTACTTTAAAAAGGGAAGAGACTTATTTAATTACAGGGGAGCCAGTGGGTGCCAGACTCAACAGAGCCCCTGGAGCTGACGGTTCAGGCAGCTGTGAGCCACACACCCGCAGCGGGACCTGGCCCCTGAACCCGATTCCAGAACTGGGCGTCCACTGGGCCCTCACCAACTACGGTATTTGTCAGGTGCTTTTTCCCTTGTTGTAGATAACCAACGTCATCACAGTAGTCTTCTGATTTTTTTAGTGTGTGTGTGTGTGTGTGTGTGTGTGTGCGCGCGCGCGCGTGCCACTGCACACGTATGGAGATCACAGGAGTATTTGCAGGAGCTGGTTTTCTCCTTTCAGGTGGTCCTATGGCTCTACCTCGAGCCATCAGCCTAGGCAAGAACAGCCTTCACCTGCTGAGCTATCTTGCAAGCCTCAGACGGGCTCTTATGTCACCCAGGCTGGCTTCAGACCTCGTGCAGAGCTAAGGATGAGCCTGGACTCCTCATCCTCCTGCCTCTGCCTCTCAGATGCTAAGATTACAGGTGTGAGCCATCTCCCCTCGTTTACACTGGAGACCAAACCCCGGCTCCTCAACTTTAATTTCTGAGATGATGTTTCTCACTGGACTCCACTCTGCCAATCCGGTTAGGCTGGTGTGTAAAGGCCTGGGGATTGTGTTGTCTCTGCCCCCAACACTGGAGTTACAGCTCTGTGTCTCACAGCGGGGTTCTCCCTGCGAGCTCTGGGGATTGAACTCAGATCCTCGGGCTTTCCTGTCAGTACTTTACTGGGCCACCTTCCCCACCCCCAAGATAATCCTTACCTTGTCCTGTCTCACTACCTAAAGAAAAAGATGCTGCTTTTAATGTTTATTCAATACGGTGAGTGTACATGTTTGCTCGTGAGGGCCTGAGCATGCCACGTTGGACACGCTCAGGTGTCCAGGGTCTCCAGCTGTTTGCTGCCTCGAGGTGTCTCCAGCACAGCTGGCCCACAGGCTTCTGGGGAGTTCTCCAGCACCCGCCGACAGCCCCCTGGCTCTCATTCCAGAGGTCCTGAGGACCTGAGCGCAGCCTCACACAGCAAGAGCGTCACCGAAGCTGTCGAGAGCCACCTCGGGCCATCTAGATTCTGCTGCATCCTTTGTCTGGTTCCACGTGCCCCAGAGCAGACCCGAGTGTTCTCGGAACACGAGCTACAGATACTTGTGAGCCACCTTGTGAGTGCTGGGACCCCACCCTGGTCCCTGCAAGAGCCCTGAACTGCCGAGTCACGCTCTGCTCCCTTGGCCCCTGTTGAGGCCAGCGCTTTTCCACCTAGGCTGGCTTCGCATTCACCGAGTGTTCTGGGCTTTTGAATTTGCAGCAATTCTTCCACTTTAGTCTCTTATCGAGTAAGCCCGAGCCACCACACGTAGCTCAGAAACGCTCCTTTGGTGCCTTCTCAAAGATTCAGTGATTTCCAGCGCCACAAAGTGAGAGCAGTCTAAGCTGCCAGTCCCTGCCGCTCACTGACTGCTCCCACGCAGGTCAGCATCTCCACGGCGAGCACTGGGAACGTGGAATATGCTCCCCCTGCCCACTCTGAGGGCCTAACCGCTGGCCCTCGTCAGAACGGAAACAACGTCCTGGAAAGGAGATCGCCCCAGCCTAGGTGGTCATGGCCGGGCCGCTCCCCACACACTGGCCCACGCTGAAGGGAGGCTGCCCTCAGCAGCCAGGGAGGACACCCCTGTGCGGCTGTTCACGCCCCCAGAGGGGAGCCCTGCACACACAGAGACCTCTGCCTTGGTCTACCTTCTTGCGGTGGGTGGGAGGTGGCTACTGCAGAGACTCAGGTCCGAGGATTCTCTCTCTGTGCTGCCAGCCTACAGCGCCCCTACCGGGGCTCGGGATGGGGGGCTAGGGGAAGGAAAATGGGGGGGCGACAGGTGGGGAGGGAGGTGGGCAGGTGGGGAGGGGG